>NC_090191.1:9498266-9843266 GCF_024679245.1 Pseudorasbora parva | reverse complement strand
GGCGAACGTTTAACAACTTAAATTTCAAAATAAATAAACAAAACAAAAGTAAACCGCGGGCAGCCCCTCACGGACGACTGCCCGCCCATACACACACATAATAACGCGGGCAGCCCCTCATGGACGACTGCCCAGACACATAATAAAACGTTCACAAAACATAACATCAAATCCAGGCCTGGTCCTCTCTCGTCTTCCGCTGCCTTTGCCCCTTCTTTTATGCTCCCGTCACTAGGCCGCGAGACGAGACCGGTGTGTCGCGCAGCTGGTACTCATTACCACTCGTCACCGGCCCGCTCTTGCGGTCCCTTCCCCCGCTGCTTGCCACAGCATATTTTAAAAATACATAATTAATATCATTAAGCTGTATATAAAGTTAAGTAATGTTTAAGGTTATTTACTCATGCTTAACCGTTCAAGCTTTAGCATGTATAAATAAGTGATAATAAATTATTATTATATAAATAAATTATTATATGCCCACACATTTTTAAATATATGCAGTGTATGCTATAAGCCCTACTTTAGTTGTGATTTAAGTGTAAATATGTTTAATAAGTTTACACTGGCAAAGAAGAATTGTGTTACAATCGTACACACGCATCTATATTAAACCAACAGCACACTTAAAATACAACGCAAGAAATTAGTTAAATAGTTGTTTCTTATCGGAATTCAAATGTCTCTTCAATTGGTCTGTGACCAATCAGATTGTGTTGCTCAATGCCTGCAGCCAATCAGAGGCAGAGCTGCTGACGGTACTCGCTGACGCTGGCTCACTTGCAGGAGGTTTGCAGCCTTGCAGGTGAAGCACAGTGTTTCGTTACATTAATTATTTAATAAAACACTGCGAGCGGAAAGTACATTGCTCATTCTTGAGCTCAACAGATTGCGTTCTTCACGAGTTTGCTGTCAGCTCCCTGATGATGTGTACGCGGCCATCAGACGCAAGTGTAATGAGCAGCTCACCAAAAATTTGAATATAATGTGTAATTTATACTTATGTATAGAGATGATCAGTGGAATTAGTTCAATGATATGTTTTCCTACATCTTCCAGTGTTAATTTAATGAAAAACATAGTAAGTTAATTTTGTTTAGCTTTGCTGAAACCATGTGAAACCATTTATAAAAATCGTTGGGCTTGTTTAATGAAATGTCTCTTCATTAGTTATGTGTGTTAGATTTGATTTAATTTATTGTAATGTCCTTGAAAACAAATGCATTCAACATTGAGAAAGTAAGTCAGTAAGTAATTCATTAAAATGTAATGTAGCACATTTAAAATACTGTATTGTGTGACATTATGTAATTCAAAGTATTTTGTACAATGTATAGCTAAGTAAGAACACATTGTATTGTTATGGACTACAAAGTGTATATTTTTATTCATTTGAATGAGTCAAGGTAAATAAAATATATATTATATTCATAGTACATTGCTTGTGTGTTCTGAATATACTGGTAATAAATTTGTAATTTATTAAAACACAAATAAAGTATGCTACAACACAAAGTGTACTTATAATACAAATAAAATGTACTATAACACGAATAAAGTATACTTATAATACAAAAAAAATATACTTAACACAAATAAAATATACTTATAATACAAATAAAGCACATTTAATATCACTAAAGCATGTAATTAGTCATTATACTTAAAGTGTACTAAGTATACTTAAAGTTGTTCCAATTTAGCACACAAAAGTATACTAAATACACTTAAAGTTGTGCTTTAACACAATTTAATTACAACTTAAATATACTTAGTACAAAATTAGTTGTGTCAAAATAGCACACTTCAAGTTAACTAGTCATTAACACACTTCAAATATACTGAAAATGAGTCTGGCCGCAAGTATACTTAGTATACTTCTTTTTCACTAGGGCACACACACACACACGCTACAAGACAGAGGAGATCGTATGTCGATGTCCTGTCTGCGTCTCAATCAGATCCCTAAGTTAGTTGCGCCAGTCTCGTGCACTCAGAGTTCTCTTTCGCTCTTGAACAAACAATAACAGAAACACAGGGAATGGAATGCTGTCAAAATGTCAGTTTTGTTGAGTATTCTCAAAGTAGGATTCTTAAAATAGCTAAATGACGTCTTAAATGAACGTGAGAAAATGAGATGTGCGTGACTGCGCGTTAAATCCGCATCATGTTCGGCGGTGGCCGATTTTAAAGTGACAGCTACACTGATGAACAAAGAAATAACGGGAACAGAGAAAAGATGATTAATCTATATTTAATGTATTATTTATGCAGTTAAGAAAGCTGTTTGATAACTATTAAATTTCTGTATGTCTAACAGAGAAGCCAAGTAATTTTTTTTTTTTTTTTAAACCTAATAAATGTTGAAATTGGGAAGCTTTCATTTATACTGTAATGTAACGTCATTAATGTTTCATAGAGAAATGTTATACTGGCCTTCATTCATAAAAAGATGCCATTACAACACATTTATAATATGCTGTCTTTAAATTGTTTCTACATTCATTTGGAGAGTAACTGAAATTATTACAATATTAAAAACTCCACAAATATTAAAGTTTAGTTTATTATTTTCTAATCTTAAAAAGATAAATAGAATTCCTTATTTTGTTCAAATGAGGGATTTTTTTTTAATTTCTTGTAAACGGTTCTAGTGACGTCATTACATCCCTGCACTTCCTGCTGTAGTCCAAAGCGGCCGTTCGCTGTAGGCTTTGAATGGGAACTTCTGTTAAATAAAATATCTTGCTTGGCATTGAACTTTGAGCTTTATAAGTTTACAGGTATTATTTATGCTCTAACAGCAACATTACACACTAACTAACGTTTGAAAGATGGGATCGCGAAGAAAGGGAGCTTTAAATAAAAAAAATGATTGCAAATAAAGTCAATAAATGAGATTAAAATATGTGGAAAAGCCTCTATGAATTTTATAATAATAAAATAAATAAATTGTAAATAAAGGAGAATAAAATATATGTGGAAAAACCTGTGAATATTAAAGTAATAATAAAATAAATTAATGATTGTAAATAAATGAGATTAAAATATACGTGGGAAAAACTGTGAATATTAATCTCATTTATTTACAATCATTTATTCAATTATTATTACTTTAATATTCACAAAGGTTTTTCTTCATATATTTTAGTCTCATTTATTTACAATCATTTATTTAATTATTATTTAATATTCACAGAGGTTTTCCACATATATTTTAAAGTAATAATAATTAAATAAATAAATGATTGTAAATAAATGAGATTAATATTCACAGAGGTTTTTCCACGTATATTTTAAAGTAATGATAATTAAATAATTAAATGATTGTAAACAAATGAGATTAAAATATATGAAAAAAACCTCTGTGAATATTAAAAGAATAAAATACATAAATGACTGACTGTAAATAAAATAAATAAATGAAATTAAATATGTGGAAAACCTAAAGTAAATCTGAATATTAAAATAATAATAATAATAATAATAATACAATTGATAAATAAATTAGCTTAAAAAACCTGCAAGTTTAATTAAATTTAATTAAAAACATTAAATTGAATAAATAAATTTGATAAAAATACATGATTACTTTTATTATAATTCTATTAAATTAATGATGAATGTAAATGAATAAAAATTGGACCTAAATATACAAATAAATTATGCAATTAACAGTATATTCTTATAATGAGTAGAATCATAATAATAATAATAATAATAATAAAGTAACTTGATATAAACTAATGTTAGATATATAATAGTAATAGTACATTTTTAGTGTATTAATGGGGTGTTACGTTGTAAAAGAAAGATTTCTTAACTCTCAGGATGGGGGTCCCTCACACGAGTATGTTTATATTTGGGGGTCCATGGCAAGTTTGAAAAGCACTTTTTCAGCTGAGATCAAAGTCATAATTTTGTTGTTGTTTATTTGTATTATTTTTATATTTGTATATATAATGTTCCCTGTCAGAGTGTTATATTTGCTGTATTGACATGAATTGAACTTTTTCTAATGATTTTATGAGCTATTTTTGTATTTAATAAATCCATTGATTTGAAATCCCTTTGACTACTGTACATTTTTGACAATACAGACATTAGTAATATGGTTTATGCATCCATTTAAGGTGTATATATAGTGTATATATATTCAGTATATATAGTGAAACAGTTTTATTGTTGTAGATAATATAGTGCATGCTCTGTGTGGGCCTAGTGAGGGCTTCCTGCGGGGCTAAGTGAGGGCTGCCCGCGCAGGACCAGCGCTTAATAGTGCGGGCCTAGTGAGGGCTTTCTGGGGGCTAAGTGAGGGCTGCCCGCGCAGGGCCAGCGCTAAGGGGCCAACGTTTTGCCAATGAGCAAATTCTCTGGGGCCCTGCACGGGCAGCCTCCTGGGGGCCCTTAGGCTAGCCCTAAGTGGGCCCTTAAAGGACCAGTGCAGGCTTGTTTGCAGGGTTAACAGTAACTTCCAAAAGCCCAGGAGAAACCAAGGCAGAACACCGTAACAGCAGTTACCGCTCTTTGCCTTTGTTTTAGAACACTCAAACTGAGTTATGGTACTCTGCCTTTGTTTTAGCCATGCGTCTAAATTAAGTTACGGTACCGACACGCAGTTATGGTGTCCCGCCTTTGTTTTACTGTCTATTAAAGTTTGCCGCGTTTAAGTTACGGTGTAGCCTGTGTACTGTCATACATGTTTTCTTAATGCAGAATATTCTCTCAGCGCACCTCTCAGGCAGTGTGAGGCTGCCCACTGCACGAGTGTGTGTAGGCTACTCGAATGCAGTGACAGCGTGCGATCACGCATACAATCAGTAGTAACAGTTCGCAATTATATCCATATATCCTACCTTTTCTTGTAAACCCGATAAAATCCATGGCAATGAACGTCACCGGAGATGTTTAATCCACAAGCATTCTGAGAATTATTCCTAATTGTCGTTCACATCAATCTAAAAGTTGTCCTTTTAGGCTAGGTGATTTTCATTCAAAGATGTAAAAGTATAAGCTATGTAGCCTATTGTATCTTTTTTTACTAGATAAAAACATTAAACACATATTGCAATAAATAATTACTCTG
The DNA here is from genome assembly GCF_024679245.1 of Pseudorasbora parva. NCBI lineage: Eukaryota > Metazoa > Chordata > Actinopteri > Cypriniformes > Gobionidae > Pseudorasbora > Pseudorasbora parva. Next base: position 9,838,180 of record NC_090191.1, on the reverse strand, counting down.
TTTAGCCTATGAATGGGCAATCCGATCCAGTCAGCGCTGTCATTAGAGCATGATAGCCAAACTTAACCCTTGATTAACCAGCGGCACTATTTGCTATTTATCTTATTCCAATCCCATGCATTTTTACAAGATTTTTTATTTGTTCTATTTTTTATATCTTTGCATTATATATGCACATTTTTACTCATTAGAAATAATCTTATCTTGTTCATATAATTCAGTGTCACCTATCAACCTGTAAGTTTTGCTGCACACCAATGAAGATACTCTTTACTAGAGGTATTGTGTCCTTAATAATAATAAGATGGCTATAATTAATTGTAAATCATCCAAAATAAATGCCATGGTCATTAGATTTTATAAAGGTGTTACTATATTGATTTTGCAAATGGTGATCAGCAACCAAATATTGATAATATGGAAGTTACTGCCTTTTGCCTTGGCATGACTCCACATTTTTTGCAGACAATACAAAGGCAGAGTGCCGTAACTTCAAAATAGGGATCAAAAGTCAAGTTTGAGTTAAAAAAAAGTGTATGTAGATAATTGTCATTACTAAAACATCTAAATGCCAGATTTCCAGTGTCCTACCTATAACTAATTTGGCTGGACAACAAAAAATCTTTAAAGTCATTTGTGGCAAGGGGGGCGTGGTTCAGCGAGGTCTGCAGCGGGAGAGAGAGCCGCGGGACGAGCGGTAAGTGAGTGGGTTGGAAGCAGATTAATAACACCTGTCTCTCGTTCCAGTAATGAGCGCGGAGAGGGTATAAGACATCGGTGGAACCGGAGACCGAGGAGAGAGAGAGGGACTGCTGACGCGACACACACACACCCACGGACATTGAGTTGTGAGACACGTTGACCCGGAAGCGGGACGTTTGACCGGAACCCGGAAGTGACTGAGAGAAATACACACTGGCAAAGCAGTGTGCAGAGACTGAGTTTTGTTTTGAATAAAGATAGCGTCAGCAGTCAAACCGACCCCCTTGTCTTCTTCCTTCCTTCCAAAACGAACTTTATCACACTGGTGCCGAGACCCGGGAAGGAAGTAGGACCGAGTCGCCGCCATGCAGACGCCCTCCGCCACGCCGTTTGCGGACATCATCACCTCCCTCGCGGCCCTCCACCAAGACCAACATCAGGCAATGCTGGACCTGCGGGCAGACCAAGAGCGCCGCTTCGAGGCGATTGTCCGCGGCCAGCAAGAGGACCGCGAGAGGTTCCGGAGCTGGATGGATCGGGAGGTTCGCGCCGAAGCCGCCGGGCTGGCTAGCGCACCGGTCCACGTGCCCCTCCACAAGATGGGGCCAGAGGACGATCCGGAGGCCTTCATAGACCTCTTCCAGAAGACCGCGGAGGCCTCCGGCTGGCCCCGGGCACAGTGGCCGGTGCGCCTCATACCGTTACTAACAGGAGAAGCCCAGGCGGCCGCACAACACCTGCCGGTAGCGAACCTCCTGAAGTACAAGGATCTGAAGAGGGCCATCCTACAGCGGGTCGGTCGGACCCCGGAGCAACACCGCCAGTGGTTCCGCTCCCTGGAATGGGGGGAGGCCGGCCGACCCTTCGCAATGGCCCAACAGCTCCGGGACTCGTGCCGCAGATGGCTCTTGGCCGGCGGAAGCGACGTGGACCATATCGTCGATCTGGTGGTGCTGGAGCAGTTCATCACTCGGCTCCCAAGAAAGACCGCCGAGTGGGTCCAGTGCCACCGGCCCACGTCGCTGGAGACGGCCATCCACCTGGCGGAGGACCACCTGGTGGCGTGCCCGGGGGTCGGCGAGCCCTCACTAACCTCTCACTCTCTCTCTCCCCCCTCTGTCTCTCCCTCTCGCCCTGTCCCTCTCCCCAGGTCCCGTCCTCCAGGCCCTCCTCGCGTTCCCCCCAGAGGCCGGGGTGGGATGGGCCCAGGACCGTCCGGGAGTTCGCGGGCTCCGCCCAGGGGGGCGGGGCCGCTGGGGGCGGGTGGCGACAATGGCTCCGGTTTCACACCCTCCCCGCGCTCATTTTCCAACCCACTCCCCGCCGCAGGGGCGGCGGGCAGGCCTGGGCTGGCCTGTTGGCGGTGCAGTGATCCGGATCATTTTGTGGACCGGTGTCCGATGATGGACATCGGAACAATGATCCGGATCCCGAACGTCCCACGGGCCACCCCCGATCAAGCAGGAGAGTACCAAATTCCTGTGAGTATCAAGGGGTGTACATATCAGGCTTTGGTGGATTCAGGATGCAACCAAACCTCGATCCATCAAAGTCTGATGCAGCCTGGGGCATTGGATACAAGCCGCATGGTTAAGGTGCGGTGTGTGCACGGGGATGTGGTGGAATATCCGGTTGTCCCAGTCACGATACAGTTTAGGGGGAAAAAGCATAGTGTTGAGGTGGCGGTTAGTCCCCACCTCCGGCATCCGCTAATTCTGGGGACGAATTGGCCCGCCTTTTCGGCGTTATTGGGGTCGTTATGCGCGGATGCCGCTTGGGAGAACAAGGCTAGGAACGGGGAGGCGCGAGTGCAGGTTGGCGAGACTGATACGGGACCCTTGGGAACAGCTCCAGAGGAACCGAGCGGGGTCGAGAGACTGATTCTCTCGGACCGCGATGACTTCCCTCTGGAGCAGTCCCAAGATGAGACCCTAAAACATGCATTTCAGCAGGTCCGCTCTATCGACGGTCAGTCTCTCCAACCCGCATTGCCCGTCACGTATCCTTATTTTGCCATAATTAAGGATCGGTTGTATCGAGTGACCCAAGACACTCAGACAAAAGTGGATACAACCCAGTTATTAGTACCAAAGAGCCGCCGGGAAATGCTTTTCCAGGCGGCTCACTCGAACCCGATGGCGGGCCACCTGGGACAGGCGGCCACACTGAATCGCTTAATGACCCGATTTTTTTGGCCAGGCATTCATGACAATGTGCGCAGGTGGTGCGCGTCTTGCCCTGAATGTCAGTTGGTGAATCCACTGGCCGCCCCAAAAGCGCCATTGCACCCCCTTCCATTAATGCAGGTCCCCTTCGAAAGAATTGCGATGGACCTCATCGGGCCATTAGAGCGATCCGCACGCGGACATCGTTTTGCGTTAGTCATCGTGGACTACGCAACACGATATCCGGAGGCAGTGGCTCTCCGCAACATCTCCGCGAAGAGTGTTGCGGACGCACTGTTTCGTCTGATCTCCCGAGTGGGGATTCCGAAAGAAATCCTCACTGATCAAGGCACGGCGTTTATGTCACGCACGTTGAGTGAACTCTACGGTTTATTGGGCATTAAATCCATTCGAACAAGCGTCTATCACCCACAAACGGACGGCTTGGTCGAACGGTTTAATCGCACGCTTAAATCCATGATCCGTAAGTTCGTACAGGAAGACGCCAAAAATTGGGATCGGTGGTTAGAACCCCTCTTATTTGCCGTGCGGGAGGTTCCACAAGCCTCCACGGGGTTTTCCCCCTTCGAGCTTCTCTACGGACGGCAGCCCCGGGGGGTGCTGGACGTCCTACGAGAAACTTGGGAGGAGGGACCTTCTTTGGCCAAAAACGAAGGACCGCCAGAGCCGGTCATATAACAGGGGTACGAGACTACGCAAATTCACACCGGGAGAGAAAGTGCTCGTATTACTCCCTACATCGAGCTCTAAATTAATGTCAAAGTGGCAGGGGCCGTTTGAGGTCGCACGACAGGTGGGAGACCTCGATTATGAAGTGATACGATCCGATAGGAACGGGGCACGTCAAATATACCACCTCAATCTCCTTAAGAAATGGGATGAGGTGGAATCAGTGATGTTGGCGACGGTGATCGGGGGAGAGGATGATCTCGGGCCAGAGGCGAGCATCAAAGCACAATCAGTCGCGCTGGCCCCTGGGGGAGATCACCTCTCACCGTCCCAACTCACTGATTTATCAAAACTACAGGCGGAGTTCGCCGACGTGTTCTCGCCCCTACCGGGACGTACCAACTTAATTCAGCACCATATCGAGACCGAGCCGGGCGTGGTTAGTTCGCAGCCGGCCGTATCGCTTGCCTGAACACAAGAAAAAAGTAGTTCAGGAAGAATTAGGGGCAATGCTCGATATGGGAGTAATAGAGGAGTCCAACAGTGACTGGGCGAGCCCGATCGTTTTGGTCCCTAAGACCGACGGCTCGGTCAGGTTCTGCGTGGACTACCGCAAGGTGAATGCAGTGTCGAAATTCGACGCGTATCCAATGCCGCGGGTTGACGAGTTGCTTGATCGGCTGGGCACGGCTCGATTTTATTCGACATTGGACTTAACGAAGGGCTATTGGCAGATCCCCTTGTCTCCATTGTCCAAAGAAAAGACAGCTTTCACCACGCCGTTTGGATTACACCAATTCGTCACGCTTCCCTTCGGGTTGTTCGGGGCGCCCGCTACCTTTCAGCGCCTCATGGACAGGATTTTGCGTCCCCATGCCGCATATGCTGCTGCCTATCTGGATGATATCGTGATTTACAGTCACGATTGGCAGCGGCATATGCAGCATGTCCGGGCGGTCTTGAGGTCGCTGAGGGGAGCGGGGCTCACGGCCAACCCGAAGAAGTGTGCAATTGGGCGGGTGGAAGTAAGGTATCTGGGCTTCCACTTGGGTCATGGACAGGTGCGTCCCCAGATTGATAAGACCGCCGCAATTGCAACCTGTCCGAGACCCAAGACCAAAAAGGAGGTAAGGCAGTTCTTGGGGCTGGCGGGATATTATAGACGGTTTATACCAAATTATTCGGACCTCACCAGCCCTTTGACTGACCTTACTAGAAAGGGGCTACCAGATACGGTCCAATTGACGGAGCCGTGCCAGCAGGCCTTCACCCGAGTTAAGGCTGCTCTATGTGGCGGGCCGCTTTTACACTCCCCTGACTTTTCTCTCCCTTTTCTGTTGCAGACTGACGCGTCGGACAGGGGGCTGGGCGCAGTCCTGGCCCAGGAGGTGGAGGGGGGAGAGCGGCCGGTGCTGTACATTAGCCGCAAGCTCTCAAAGAGAGAGGCTAAGTACAGCACCATCGAAAAGGAGTGCCTTGCCATCAGGTGGGCCGTTCTCACCCTCCGCTACTACCTTCTGGGGCGGGAGTTCACCCTCTGTTCGGACCACGCTCCTCTCCAATGGCTCCACTGCATGAAGGATACCAACGCGCGGATCACCCGTTGGTATCTAGCTCTTCAGCCTTTTAAGTTCCAGGTGGTCCACAGGCCGGGTGCTCAGATGGCTGTGGCCGACTTCCTCTCCAGAAATGGGGGGGGGGGGCTGCAGGCCGGACGGCTCCCCGGCCTGAGTCGGGCGGTGGGGGTATGTGGCAAGGGGGGCGTGGTTCAGCGAGGTCTGCAGCGGGAGAGAGAGCCGCGGGACGAGCGGTAAGTGAGTGGGTTGGAAGCAGATTAATAACACCTGTCTCTCGTTCCAGTAATGAGCGCGGAGAGGGTATAAGACATCGGTGGAACCGGAGACCGAGGAGAGAGAGAGGGACTGCTGACGCGACACACACACACACCCACGGACATTGAGTTGTGAGACACGTTGACCCGGAAGCGGAACGTTTGACCGGAACCCGGAAGTGACTGAGAGAAATACACACTGGCAAAGCAGTGTGCAGAGACTGAGTTTTGTTTTGAATAAAGATAGCGTCAGCAGTCAAACCGACCCCCTTGTCCTCTTCCTTCCTTCCAAAACGAACTTTATCACATCATTCTTCTCAGTTCCACACTCCAGTGAGTTAAGGTCTTTTGCCTTTGTAGGGCAGAATACATGTATGACCCGAGGGGCTGCATACGGAAGATCACTGGGGTACCAGCCGCAGGTGGATTTTTAACCCCAGGGGGTGGCAAGGTTGCCAAGGGAATACACCCGCTCAGGGAGGCTTACGGTGGAAATACACATGTGGGGGTCGCCGGAGGGGAACCATGCACATGGGGCACCTGGCCGGACACGAGTGTCTGAGCTAAGGGCAGACTTACTGGCGTCAGCGTCGTCAGTGCTGGAGGAGCTCAGGGTTCTCAGGGAGCTCACCTGAGAAGAATATCGCACGTATCCAGTCCGTGGAGTGGAATGGCGAGCAAGCGAAGACACCTTAGCCAATCCATTACCGGCCACTTGTAGAGGAGAGTACATAGTCGGATACAGGCTCCACTCGGAGATTGTAAAATCTGGCGAATGTGTTTGGTGTCGCCCAGCCTGCAGCTCTGCAGATGTCTGTCAGCGGAGCGGCATGCACTAAAGCCCAAGAGGAGGCCAGACTCCAAGTGGAGTGTGCCCTGACCCCAAGGGGGCATGGACGCCCCTGGTGCTGGTAAGCCAAAACAATAGTGTCCACTATCCAGTGAGACAACCTTTGCTTTGAGAGAGCCTTCCCTTTCAGCTTCCCACCATAACAGACAAAGAGCTGGTCACTGCAGGACAGGACGTCTACGTAAGCGCGGAGGGTGCGTACTGGACAGAGCAGTGCCAAGGCTGGGTCTGCCTCCTCCAAAGGCAGCGCTTGCAGGTTCACCACCTGGTCTCTAAACGGAGTGGTGGGAACCTTGGGCACATATCCAGGCCGGGGTCTCAGGATCACGTGAGAGTCACCCGGCCCGAATTCCAGGCACGCTTCGTCAACCGAAAATGCCTGCAGTTCCCCTACCCTCTTGATGGAGGCCAATGCGGTCAGGAGTGCTGTCTTCATCGACAAGAACTTAACATCTACTGACCGCAAAGGCTCAAAAGGGGCCCTCTGCAGTGCACTTAGAACTACTGAGAGGTCCCTAGAGGGTACGAGAGGAGCACGAGGAGGATGTAGACCTGCTCCTTGTCCTCCCTGACTTTGCACAAAACACGTGCAAGAAGGCTCACTGGGGGAAACGCATACTTGCGTAGGCCCTGCGGCCAGCTGTGTGCCAGTGCATCCGTGCCGAGCGTGCCCTCGGTCAGGGAATAGTACAGGTTGCAATGGGACGAGTCGTGGGAGGCAAACACATCTACCTGTGCGTCCCCGAACTGATCCCAGATCAGCTGGACCGACTGGGGATGGAGTCTCCACTCCCCAGGGATTGGCTGAGTCCGTGAGAGCTCGTCGGCTGCACGGTTCAGGATCCCCAGGATATGGACAGCACGAAGGGACCTCAGGTGCTTCTGACTCCATAATACGAGATGGCGGGCGAGTTGGGACATGCGGCGGGAGTGTAGACCGCCCTGGTGGTTGATGTACGCTACAACGGCCGTGTTGTCCGACCTGACTAGAAAATATTGACCCTTCAGCAAAGCTAAGAAGCGGTACAGGGCGAACCGAACTGCCAGCAACTCGAGGCAATTGATATGCAGGCGGCGCTGGCTCTCTGTCCATTTGTCCAGCTGGACCGACTGGGGATGGAGTCTCCACTCCCCAGGGATTGGCTGAGTCCGTGAGAGCTCGTCGGCTGCACGGTTCAGGATCCCCAGGATATGGACAGCACGAAGGGACCTCAGGTGCTTCTGACTCCATAATACGAGATGGCGGGCGAGTTGGGACATGCGGCGGGAGTGTAGACCGCCCTGGTGGTTGATGTACGCTACAACGGCCGTGTTGTCCGACCTGACTAGAAAATATTGACCCTTCAGCAAAGCTAAGAAGCGGTACAGGGCGAACCGAACTGCCAGCAACTCGAGGCAATTGATATGCAGGCGGCGCTGGCTCTCTGTCCATTTGTCTTAATCAACGATGCACAGAATAGGATTATGAAATGTATCATTAATACGTTTAGCAAACTTGGGAGTAGAACTGTATAAAATCGACACCCTTTACAACACCTGATAAAACATGCAAAGTAGGTCGTAAACAGAGACAAAGATAATTTTTTCCGCTCAGAATTCACCCTCTGGATTGGGTAAACTAACCCAGAGGGGGTGTGGATTAATTGTCTTAAAAGACAAATGGAAACATTTCTTCGCTCTCTTCTCTTCTTGTCCTCAGACCTTCCCTATTGTCCTCTGAAGCCAGCTCACCCCCTGCCATGAGGCTTCGGCCCTCGGCTAGGAGGTGAAGCCAACATTGGTTGTTTCCGTTGAAGTCAGCACACTCCGCAACAAACTCCTTTTGGCAACATTCACTTTCAAACTACCTTCAAACTTCCCGCTGATCGGAGACCCGATTACTTGGAAGAACTGAGAGAGAGCGCTCCAGCTCACAGAACACTCTTGAGAGGACTCACATGCATTCTTTTATACTCAACACAAAGCAACCCATGCAAGTATAAATTCCATCGAAATTTAGATGCGTTTAAGACTAGTAACCCTGTTTAAGGTGATATTGTTCTTTGCTGGCTCTCTGTAGTAATGTTTGTGAAATGCCATTCTGAACCTGATGCCATTCTGATGCCATTTCTCTTCTTTCTCCTTTCCTATTTCGTTACCTGTCGTTATTCTGTATATACGTGTATTCTTTATCTAGTCGTATGTATTCGTAATATCAATTATTAAAACCATTTTATCCATGTTTAATTGTCATTGTTACTGCTCACAAGACATAAGTCACTTTAATGTTCAGATCTAGCTACAGCTCTCATGAATATCTTTGAATACTTTAACTAATATCCCAATAGCTCGGAAAGTTTATTCTTTGTGGCCAGAAGAGTAACCTTCCCAGAGATTTGGTAGAAAGAATAAAAGCTTTGAGAGTTGATAAGATATTGTACTGATCGTTCGTTAAAAGAACGGATCAGATGAGTTTTGAATTAGTTCTTTAAAGGTTATTCTGCAATGATTTAATATATATTTGTTAATTGCAATCCATTGTTGTTAACCAAACTTATATTGCTTAAATACCTAGGTTAGGTATGTCCTATTGGGTGATTTAAAGATTTATTGTTTGATCATAACCAGTTATGATTAATAATAAATATTTAAATATTAATCCCCATAATTCACTATTGAGCTAATTTAATTTATTAATATAAGTGGTCCAGTCACTACAGATACAACAACATGCCTGGAAACTCGTTCTAAGGGCACACCTGCCCGTAGAAAGCTGAGGTTCGACCACTGGGTGAGTGTCTGTCTGCAGGCCCGAGTCACTGGACCCGGAGCGCACCAGACTGCCATGCCCATCTCGGGACTCGATCGCGAAGCCAGTGCTGAAGCGATCTCATATGAAGCAATCCGAGCGGCGTCTCCACGACCAGGAGCCTCTGAAACAGTTTCAGTGGAACCGCACTCTTGCTCTCTAACTGACGGAGGCAAGTCAGCAGTGACTGCATGCGCTCGCCGGTAAGCTGCTCGCACATGGCGACCGAGTTGATCTCAATACCGAGAAAAGAGATCCTCTGTACGGGACAGAGTTTGCTCTTCTCCCAGTTGACCCGAAGGCCCAGACGAGCTAAGTGGTGGAGAAACAGGTCTCTGTGTTCGAACACCCGGTCCCGAGAGTGGCCTAGATTTTTAACAAATCATCCTTCCTACTCCTGTCAAACTGCTCTAGCGTGGGGCTAACACGGCTCCACTATATCCAACACGTCCCTCCGGTTATCGCAACATCCAACCTAGACACCTACACAGCTGATTTTAATATCCGGGGGGGCGGGGGATTAATTATTAATTTCCTTATAATCCCGGACGAGCCCCCAAATATGTTATGTCCCTCCGTTGTTATTGTCTAGAGTTAAACGGGAATGCAACATATTACCAGCTGTGCAAGCATATTGGAGGAAGGTCAATAAACGGAGAGGACAAAACAGCTACCTTTACAAAAAAGGTTTATTGCTCAGTGCAAAATAAATGGATAAGGTGTCAAAAATATTTACAATAATATTTACAAACAAACATACATAAAATAAACAAACAAGAAAACATAAACAATGCTCAAACCGAGGTGGGAAGGGAAACACGAGTAGAGGCCAAATCAAAGAAATTAACAAAACAAAAACAACTAACTAAGTTTAACCACTAAACTAACTATCAAAGCAAAATGTAGAAATAAAAAGTCTTTAGCGTCAATGACGCCCAAACTAAACTACACTAACTAAACAAAACAAAACATACAAAATACATCACTCTCTCTTAACCTAGTGTGTGTAATACAGCAACAAACAAACTTCCTGCGTGGTGCGCAATGTATGTCGTACGACCTGCTTTTCCTGTGCTCTCCTTCCCAGCCTCACCGCCATAGACGACTACTGAAAGAAACTGAACATGCGACATTATTAGGAACCCACACGATTACAAAGATCGTTTACTGAGAGACAAAAAGTCTCATTCTCTAGTACCACGCCGCAGCATGACACGGGGCAGGAAGCTAAACCTCCAGCCCCCGATTTGGAGGAAGATCCGGCTTTTAAAGCACAAGGCCACCCCTGATTGGATGGAGCGGCAGAGACGTCATCTCCAACGCTGACGTCTGCAACGGGGATCCCCTCAATCTAAAAGAGACAGACACACACACACCAACATACCAAATACGTACAGCGTACGTAACAATGAGCCAGTCGTCGAGATAGTTCAGGATGCGAACCCCTGCCTGAGTGGCGCAAGGGCTGCCTCGACAATCTTCGTGAAAACGCGAGGGGACAGAGCTAGCCCGAATGGGAGTACGGCATACTGATATGCCCGCCCTTCGAACGCAAACCGTAGGAACGGTCTGTGTCGCGGAAGGATGGACACATGGAAGTACGCGTCCTTCAGGTCGATCGCTGCAAACCAATCGCATGGACGAACGTATTCAAAAAGACGTTTCGCAGTCAACATCCTGAACGGAAGCCTGTAAAGGGATCGGTTCAGGACACGAAGTTCCAGGATTGGCTGTAACCCACCGGATTTCTTCGGTACAATGAAGTAAGGGCTGTAGAAGCCGGACTTCATCTCGGCCGGAGGGACGAGCTCGATCGCGATCTTCGCCAGTAGGGTAGCAATCTCCGCACGCATGACAGGGGCATTGGGCCCCACCATGGTGAACCGGACACCCAAGAAGCGGGGAGGAGCTCGCGCGAACTGAATCGCCTAGCCGAGCCTGATGGTCCGCGAGACCCAGCGGGACAGTCCCGGCAGCTGTAGCCCCGCACCCAGGGAGTGTACCAACGGGGTCATGCGGAGCACCGGCGTACCCTCGGTGGGGCAGCGAGGCAGCGTTACCGGCCCGGGCTCGGGTGGCATAGCGTGGCATACCCTGACAGAGGAGACCAGGGAAGGACTCGCGTTTCACTGGGGTCTGCTCTGAGAGGGAGCTGGCGACAGAGAGGGACGAGAGCGGCGTGGCCCGGGGGCAGCACACACTGCCGTCACCGGTCTCTGGGTGCTCAGAGATGGGTAAGTCAGTTCTTTCTTTAACCATATTAGGGTGCTGCCACCCCGGGGTGGACCACTACCGTCTCCTGGAAAGAACTGCCCATCTCTGAGCTGTCCGCGTCAGGAGCGACGCTTAGCCTGGCGTTTAGCGGGCTGCGAGGCTGGAGCGGACTGGGGCGGCTTCCTGCGGCAAAGGCCGGCCACACCCAGAAGCACACGGGCGAGACATCCTGAAAAGGACGTACCACGTGTGAGCTCTTTTGTGAGAGGAATAACCTTGCAGTCAAGCCGAAGCGCGCAGGGGACCACACACCAACTGGAAACCAATCGTCAGACCAGCAGGCAGGAAGTATGTGACCGCTGGAACGCGCTGTACACCAACACAGACTGGAAGATCCTGATCGTCACGAAGAACTGACAATAACTCAGAAGGCGAGAGCAGGACGCCTGGGATGCATCTCTGGCCCAGCGGCGTCCACCGGAATGCGATCCACCAGCACAGAGACCCCCGGAACTCTATCCACCGGCACAGGGACCACCGAAACACAATCCAACGGCACAGGGATCACCGGCACAGGGACCACCGGAACACGATCCACCGGTACAGGGACCACCGGAACACGATCCACCGGTACAGGGACCACCGGAACACGATCCACCGGAATAGGGACAACCGGAACACAGTCCACCGGCATAGGGACCACCGGAACACGATCCACCGGTACAGGGACCTCCAGAACACGATCCACCGGAATAGAGACCACCGGAACACGATCCACCGGTACAGGGACCTCCGGAACACGATCCACCAGAATAGGGACAACCGGAACACAGTCCACCGGCATAGGGACCACCGGAACACGATCCACCAGAATAGGGACAACCGGAACACAATCCACCGGCATAGGGACCACCGGAACACGATCCACCGGCACAGGGACCTCCGGAACACGATCCACCGGAATAGGGACCACCGGAACACAGTCCACCGGCTCTCCGACCCCCAAAGCTGAATCCTCTCCAATTGAGTTATCGGACAAGGTAGGTCTGCTCCTCCTCCTCCTCCTCCTTCTCCGTTTCATCGGAGGGCTGGGGCCTCCACTGACAGTAGATGGAAGGGAACCGTCAGTGGGCTGGGATTCTGCTAGCCGAAGATGTTCAGGCTCTCCAAGATGGTAAATATGATGGACAAAGTCCCAGAATCCCAGATGCCCTAGCTTTTCCATCTCCCCCGGGCTGAGAGAAATGTCCAAACAGATGTTCAATACCTCTTTAATCTCTGCCTCAGTGTAAGTCATGTGATCTACTTTAATGAGGAGACTGCAGGCGAAGTCCCTCATTGACGGATGTAATTAAAGCTCACATATCTTGCAAGTTGGAGATAGTTGGAGGGAGATGAAAAAAGGAAGCTACCCATCTTCTGCTGTGTCCTCAAAGGTCGTATCCTTATGTCACGTCACAGACAAAGGAAATGGTGCGAGGACTCAAGTGCAAGAAGAATAATATATTTATTTATAAATAAAACATGAATGCCAAAATAAAACCCACGAGGGGGAAAACGTAAACTAGAAAATACATAAACTGAAACTGAATACATACCACAAAGTAGGGATGGCTGACGCGAACCTGACGTTTCGAAGCTGTGTCGAGATCCCGAAGCGCAGATGTTTCGAAACACTGCTCCGGACTGTGATTCGACACACCCATGTCACGTGACTACAGCTAAACGAAGCACTGAAGTGTTTCATCAGGTGCGCCTGTCGAAACTGCTTTGATTGCAAGGGGCGGGAACAAACCACACAGTCATACATCTGTATGAACCTAATTCGCCACAGTTTAAAAGTGAAGTTAATCCATCTTCACCTCGTGGGTTTTGTGAGAGGAGATACATTTTGTGATAGCAGTGATTTTGTGATAGTAGTGATTTTGTGATAGTAGTGAGATTTATAGTAAGCTTTGGTTAGTTACATTTAGGCTAGATTTAAATTAGATATATTGACTGATAGGTATTGACAGTGACAGATAGTCAGTATAGATATAGACTAGTGACACATTCATATAGGCAAAGTTAGATAGTGACAGATAGCACAGCAGATAGAAATATAGAATTATTTAGATATAGAATTATATAGATATAGATTATTACATATATATTATATATAAATAAATATATATATATATATATATATATATATATATATATATATATATATATATAGAGAGAGAGAGAGAGAGAGAGAGAGAGAGAGATTCATAGTTGATATATAGATATGGAAGCTCCACATAAGAGATGTCGTACATCTGTGGTGTGGGAGCATTTCCATTTGGAAACCCCAAATAAAGTGAGATGTATGATTTGTGATAGGCAGCTAGCCTATTGCAGTAATACATCTTCAATGATGCGCCATTTGAGGAGCACTCATCCTGCCATTTTGGAGGGTGCAGAGGATGGTAATATTCCCCCTGTACCTAGGCCTGCTACTGACACTGCTGGGCCGTCTAAGCAAGGTATGCATTGTTTGAAATATAATTCAGATAAATTCACAAAGTCTATACTTTTACACAGCTTTACTGTGAATAGTTAAATATATCACTTCACAAACGTAGCTACTGTATTCATTGAAAAACGTATAGGCCTACATATTTTTAACCATTTGACAGCCAACCAGCTCTACTTGTTGTAGTTCTATATTCAGTTTGATCTGTGTCTGTAAGATCATAAACTTTAGCAAAATTGTTTGTCTGGAAAGGTTTCCAAATAATGTAATAGCTTGTAATATCTGTGCACTATTTCTATATTTTTTCCCAACTTATGTGTCTTGAAGTATGTTTCATCTTTTATTTTTATCTTCTTTTAAAAGGCAGACAGAGGGAATTGGATGAGGCTCTTGTATACATGGTGGTGAAGGATTTGCAGCCCTTCACCGTCGTGGAGGATGAGGGTTTCATGGCGTTTGTGAACAAGCTTGATCCAAGCTATGTTCTCCCATCCCGGAAGGCGCTTAAAACCATGGTCACCGAAAGGTACAATGACACCAAGAAGAAGACCATGGAGGACCTAAAAAAGGCAGATTTTGTTAGCCTTACTGCTGACATGTGGTCCTCCATTAATATGGATGGATATCTTGGTGTGACTTGCCACTACATTACACCAGAGGCAAAGCTGGCAACTGTTGTACTGGGTGTAAGGAGGTTTTACCAAACCCACACAGCCCAGCATCTCATGGAGGCTAAATTGTTGCTAATGGCTGAGTGGGGAATAACCTCCAAAGTTCTGTGTATGGTGACGGACAATGCGTCCAACATGATCCTAAGTGCCGAGCTACTTAACCTTCGACGTGTCCCATGTTTTGCCCATACTTTGAACTTGATTGTGAAGAAGGCCCTAGATCAAACCCATGTCATCAATGAAATACGGCAGAAAGCCAGAAAGATTGTGGGGTTGTTTTGATCCAGCTGCAAAGCAAAGGACAAGCTTGTGGAGATGCAGGGCTTGATGGGCAGACCAACTCTGAAGATGGTACAGGAGGTGGACACAAGATGGAACAGCACTTTTGATATGATGCAACGATTGCATGAGCAACGAGAGCCAGTGGGCGCTGCACTTTCAAATTTAAAGAGTGATATTGCTCCTCTGACAAGTTTTGAATATGACATTATTGAAGAATCATTGTCATTACTTCAACCATTTAAACTAGCAACAACAGAGTTGTCAGAGGAACAGAGGGTGTCAGCTTCCAAACTTATACCTCTCTACAGGATGTTGCAGCACAAGCTTGCTCAGAAAAAACGACTTGCAACTCAGGAATCAACTATACAATTAGGTAGGCCACAATGACCATTCTATGTAATTGGCTATAAATGTCATATTGTTGCCAATAATATAAATAATATGTTTTGCTCGTGTTTTTTTTAACAGGATCACATCTGCAAGAAGGTCTGCACTCCAGATGTGGGGGATATGAGTCATTCAGAGCCTTGGCACTTGCCACACTGCTGGACCCAAGGTTTAAACATGTTGCTTTTGGAAATGCTGCCAAAGCCCAGGAGGCTGAAAAGAACATAACACTGGAGTGCGCTTCGCTGATGCGTTCAAACACAGCATCTTCTGGTGAGCAGTTTCAGTCTTCATCTAACTTTATGGAGATATGTCATGTGCATACTTATGTCACTTATACTTCATATATGCTGTCAGTGTGTTTATATGCTTTGTAACTAATTGTTGATTTGTTTCATTCAGAGCCACAAATGTCAACACCAGGCCCATCATCATCATCACCATCATCATCAACACCAACAGAAACACAGGACAGTTTATGGGAACTGTTCGATAGCCGTATCCGTGATACCCAGACGACACACAGTGTAACAGCTGATGCAACAGTAGAAGTGAAAAAATACCTGAAGGATGCGTTTTTGCCCAGAACGCATGATCCATTAACTTACTGGAGAGAGAGAGCAGTAATTTTCCCTCATTTATATGTACTTGCTACTAAATATTTGTGCATGCCAGCAACAAGTGTCCCTTGTGAAAGGATTTTTTCAAAGGCTGGAGAAATTATATGTAAAAAAAGAAGTCGACTAAGCCCTTCAACAGCAGAGCAATTAATATTTTTAAATAAAAATATGATGTAAAAACTGACACATTGTGGCTGTATTTATTTTATTAATCCTCATTTTACATGACAAAAACACTCAAGTTATTCACAACGGGAAGGCTACAGGTTAGAAAACCAAGTAGCTGTCAGACAGATGTTAGAACCTTTTTTTTTTTCATGGATCACTGTGAAGGTTATTTCAGATCAATACATGCAAGTGTCCACTAGATGGCGTCATGGAGACGGGTGTCGGGTGCTGTTTCGAAGCCTCGGCACATTTGCTTCAACTGTTTCAGTGCTTCACGAAGCCTCGGTCTGCCCATCACTACCACAAAGAAGTCACAGGGGAACGGAAGACGCAGACAGTACAAGGCTACGACGCAGACTGACAAACACAAGGCGCTTATAAAGGGAAGAAATCAAGAGGGAACAGGTGGGAGAAATCAAACACTAATCAGATAACAAGGGGGGAGGAATCAGACAATTACATGAGCACATGCTCAGAATGACAAAACCCACATGTGCACACAAGACAGGACAGGCATGTGACAAACCGTCCAAACCTGCAAGCAGAAAACAAAACTGCAATAAAAAGGTTAATTTCCTTTAAAAGTAAAATTCTTAATCAAATAGTTTAACATGATTTTATGTTGAATTCGTTATAAATGAGGGAAAATAGTGTATCAGTCCTATTTTAAAACTATTTTAATACTTTAAAAATATTTGTACAAAAAATGTACTTCTCCAAATGTCAGGGAGGGCTACCGACATAATGCAATTTTATGCAATGTTCCTTTAAGAAAACCATGTGACAGCATATGACATCAAACAGAAGACCCCAGAGGACCAATTTGATGCAATAACAAGGTTAGTCACCCTCCCATAAATATTAGATAATTTGACATTTTTGAGTAATGATGAGGTTGATTCAACTATTCATGTCAGGCGGTATGACCCCTGGAAAACTTTGAAAATGTGTTGTTATTATACAAATGTGTATTTGATTTAAAAAAAAAAAAAAAAAAAGTATAACCTTGAGCACATGGTCAGACATTTGTATAGGTGTCCAAGGTAATGCCTGTTATACTTGAATTGAGTTTGAAATATCAGGTGGTGCGACCAGAATGACAGTTAAACTAACTGAAAAAAGTCATGTTAATTCCTGTTTTTGAATATATTAAATGCATTTTAATAAATATATAAGGCTTTCTGTAAGATATTAAGTTATTTAAATGTGCAATCTACATATGTATATATATTTCTTATTTTATTATGGTATAGGTGTCTGTTAAAAGAGCACTTTGTCCATCTAAAAATCATATTATTCAAGAATATAGGACTGTATAATCAACACTGATACTAAAACAATTGCATATTGCATCTTTAAATGAATCTTTTTAAATTTGTTTTTGTAGATGCCATTATCAAGCAAAGAGAAAACAGCACGACATAGAGCTCTTTAAAAAGTGATCCAGTTGTAAGGGCAAAATACCTTGTCAAAAGAAAAGCAAGATATTGTATATTATGTAGTGTATATCTAGATAAATTACAACTTAAGTTAAGATGTTATTTTTTGTGGTAATTACACAGTTATTACATGTTAATAATACATACTTGATAGCAGTGTCATACAGCATTACAAAATAGCATAATTATTAGTTATGAATTCAAATGATTAATAAACCATTTCCCATTTTATTCAATATTTAAACTAAAATTATTGCTTTCACAAATGATATAGTATGTCCCATATATTTTCATTTTATTAAAATAACAGGGGTCTGAAACCATGTATGTTTTATAGAGATAGGTATGTTACATTATCATTAGTAAGTGTAACTAGTCTTTTCTTCTCTTGTGTTGTGTTGTTAATAAAACTCGTGCTTCAAAAATACTTTTCTTCCATGACTTGATTCACCGTAACACATAACAGCAGGTGAGTGAATGTATTCCAGCATATTCTACCTCGTACTGGTGCGCTGGCTTTACACACATAAACTGATACAAATATCAGTTCAATATCAGTTGAACAAATAAAAAAAATAAAAAGGTTCAAAATAATACAATCTCACAAAATCAAAGCATGACATGTACTTGTAACACATAACAGCAGATGAGTGAATGTATTCCAGCATATTCTACCTCGTTCTGGTGCTACGATAAAACATATTTTGCACATTAAGGAGCTATCAAATCACACGACTTACCGCTGGCTTTACACACATAAACAGATAAGTGCATTAGACGGCGCACCCAACAAAGAGAACCAGCCAGCCAATAGGAAGTCCTGTTAATCACTGTTTGATACAATCATGTTTCACTGTGATTATTTACCAACGCATCTTTAGCAAGTGGAGACACATATTTGTATATTTATAAAACTCTGTTACATAAGCTTGTTTACATCTTAATTACCCACAACTCTGTCATTCTTTTTTTTAATCATTTTAATCATTTAATCATTAAATTTTCATTTAAATGTATCAATTCCCACTGCAATTGCAAAATGAAGTAAGAAATATAACTGTAGATCTTTACGTAATGTATACATGTAACTTTAACATTTGAAAACAAAAAGAAAAACTCCTAATGGAAAAATTGATGTTTGAATACAGGAAAGTAGCCATTTATATGAATTGGAATAAAATAAAAAAGACAATAAATAAAGAAATGGACGGGGAATTTACAATGTGATATGCATTTAAGACAATACATTGACTGTGTAGCGACTCAGGCGAATCAAACACACAATCGCCAGTTACATTTAACAAATATGTTTTGAAAGTTGTGCTTACTGACAGACCTTCCCCCAACACAACAGAGAAAGATTCTTCGTCACCCTGGAAACCATCTGATAAGATGTTTTATGGCTCAAAAGAATTTGGCCACATGAAGTCTTATACACAAAGAGTTTAAGACACAGAGCTTTTGCCTCAAATTATAGACAAACCATCTATAAATGAACATGCATCCCAGGACATTATATGTAAACACATAACTGTCTTGTAAAATGTTTCTTCTGTATGGTATTTTGCATCTTTTTGTCTTTGTCTTAACAAATTACTAGTTCAGATAACCTCATATATGTCATGTCTCCTATCAAATTAATGCTCACTTCACGACTTACACTTCCATGTATATCACTTATTCAGAAAATGCAGTGTGTGTTTGTTGCATTAATTATAGTATGAAGACTCAGAGACCCGCCGGGAAATCCCAACACTCTCATTGGTTAAGTCTAACCCTGGAGGGTGGGACTATTTCCAGACCTTAAAAGACCAGTGGAGACAATCTCTTACTCTCTTCTCTTCTCCGAAAATCTCTTGCTCTTACTTCTCCAACTCTCTCCCTGTGGGAGCCAACAACCACGGGGGGGCTGGCACTTAAGCCATGCCACCAATGCAGGCCCTCCAAGCAGGCCTCAGCCCTTCCAAACATCTTCTCTTCTACAATCTACAATTCTACAAATCGCCGGACACGCAGAGATACACGCACACAAGCGAGAAGCCAAAACGAAACCAAAAAAAAAGAATGCAAGTATTCTTATTCTTACTGCTGTAAAGAGGGTGTGTTATGTCCCCGTTGGGACAAGTTAACTCCGTGAAGGTCGTATTGGATGAACTGAAGGAAAGCTGCTCCTTACCTCTAATGCTTTGTACCATCTCTCTCTCTTTCTCTCTCTCTTTTATCTCCCTCTAATTTCGTTCTATTCATTATTCTCTTTTATGTATTCTTTCGTTAATATCTATACTTCTACTCTCTTGATGCATATTTAGTATGTACTTTCTGTGAGAATTGTAGTGTTATTTTTAGTCTGTGTTTATTAAACCTCCAAAAGACATTTAATGAGTTGAATCTGTTATTCTGCCACATACACAAAGTCAATGAAACTTCCGATCTAACGTTACCTAACTGCTTATGCTACTATGTTAGTAAAGTAAACTGTATGACCATTTGAAATATTGAACTTGTCCTGATCAGTAAAGTTAATGTTTCTTATGCGCTCGTAAAGCAGTAATCCCTTATTGAGAATTGATTTGAAAAGTCTATAACTAATTTGCAGGACAAACTTAGTAGGATAATTTCAAGCAATTCCGTAAAGGGTTACTTGTATTTAATTAAACAATTTTCCCTATCGGAAAATTTTAATACGTAATGAACAACTGGCAAATCATATTCATAAATTCATGAATATTGAATATTAAATCCCTTTTGAGTTAATTATTCCCCGAGACATTAAACTCATGAGTCGTTGTTGTTACAACTGATATTTACAAGTTCTCAGTAGTGCTAAGTACATTAAATGCATATTAATTTAAATGAATACATGGTCGCACCACCTGACATTTTCTGGGTGGTAAAATCTGAAATCTTGTTTAATAATGAATTAGTGCTGTCTTAAAAGATGTAAAACAAAAATTAATCAACAACTATGGAGCCAGAATAGCCTCAAATATAATACATTTACAAAACAAAATTCATAAATGCATAGCACAATTCACATTTGTAAAATCTGATTCGTAAATTCAAAACACATTTCACATCAACAAATCACACATTTATGAAAGCTGTATTTTGTGCAAACAATAAATCATAATTTTGTAGAAATTGCAATAGGTGCTAGAAAAAGAGTTCCCATTAAAATGTCTTTACATAAAGGTCATGAAACAACCGATCATGAAAGAATGCACAGAGCAAGGGCAGGACTGAGCTTCTTGAGTCTGATCAGTAAGGAGCGTTTTGATTGGTGGAGTAAAAGCTCACCACGATTGGCTAAACAGAACGTCTTCCAAAAAAAGATTTTTACGAATCCTAACCTGCCAGGAAGGTCTCAAAAATCCTAAACACAAATGCAATGCAGTCAGGGCTGGACTGATAATCTGGCATACCGGGCATTTTCCCGGTGGGCCGACGCACTTTGGGGCCGGTAGTGTTTTAAAAAAAAAAAATTTAACCACTGACAACATGCAGCGACAGTGGCCCATTGGTTTGTCTTCTGAATTGACAAGCCGAAGCGAGAGACCTCCCCTCCATATTAGGCGCTATTTTTCTATTTATTTATTTATTAAGCTAGTAGCCTATTTGAGCGCATGGAACTGCAAAAGGCGAATATCCGCACAGCGCAGCCGCCGACGAACGTATACGCTGCGTTTAAATGCTGCTCTATACGGCACTTTAACTCCGAATTTTGTTTTATACAATCGTGTGATATGGGAACATTACAGGTTCTGTGTTGAATCAGCTGAAAACAGCCGCGAGTATGTATGACGAGGTAAAGTGGAAAACGACAACACACACAAACGTTTCACTTTAGTACAACCACAATTTACCTTGCAGCTACTAACAGCGAAGAAATATGGTGTTTTGGAAGAAACATTTATTAAAAATGTTGCTATAGGCTAGGGCTGGGACAACGCGTCGACGTCATCGATGACGTCGACGCAAAAAATACGTCGACGCAAAATATGCGCGTCGATTCGTCAGACTCAAAATTAAGATGGCGGCGCCGGAGAGTAGTAGCAACCATAGATGTACATAATAAAGTATATTATGTAATTAAGTCTATTATTTATTATGTATATCTATGGTAGCAACACGAGTGGCTCCTCAGACTTTCAGAAGTGCAAGGCTTGCGGGTTGGCCACAGTCTATGGGGTTGGCGCGCGGTGCGCACGGAGCATCACAGGCATGCGCGCATGCGTTTTGTTGTCACGGCTACATAAACAAATTTCTGCACACAGGAAGACAGATGTTTTGGTAATATTTGATGTATTTTAATCACAAAAACAAACGTTTGCATCAAGTGAAAGCATCGGACACATTGGCTACGTTACCTACATAATAAGCTGTTTTAAATTTAAAATGTTCAATGTCTAATCGCGCTGATGTGACCGAGGGTATCCATCCTTTAAGTGAGCAGTTTCATCCCAGGACTATTCCGGTTTTAAACGGAATATTGGCGCCCATAATGCACTCTACATGTAACTTTTTTCACTGTCATGCCGCGGATGCGCGTGGCGTTTCTGTTGCGGATCAGCCACGGGGCTGCGTGGCGTTTTCTCTGCCTTTGCACACTAGAAGCGTGTCTGACGCGGCGCTGCTGCTGCTATTGATGCGGAGGGAAGCCCTATTCCTAATGTTAAACATAAATAGCCTACTGATACAGCAAAGAAAACGTCGGGAGTAGCCACATATCTATGGTATTGACGGCAAAATAGGCTACAGAATATTTCGTTCTGTATTGACAGTTGCAATATTTCAAAATCGATAATTGACGTTTTTTATTATTACAATTAGGCCTATATCTGCATTTATGTAAACCTACAGACTTTCAAACATGAAAATGTAATTTAATAATATGTATTCGTGTCAAAATGATATATAAACATATTTTCCTATTCTATTTTGCCTGGAGACGCTCCCAACACCTGTGAAAAATAGGCGCTCTTCTATTTCCAGCATGCACGCGTTTTCCGCGCGTCACAGGCAGTGTGCAAACTCCAACCTGTTAACATGTGAGCCGAAACAAAAACGGACACGCCACGCAGCCGAGACGCTCACGCTTGCAGTGTGTCCCCGGATTTGATTAACCAACTTGTTGATATTTAATCGATGGGCATAGCCTGTAGGCTGAGTTGCATACATAGAAAAATCGTATAATATGTTTCTTTGTTGTAGGTTAATACTTATTTATTTGTGTGTGTGTGTGTGTGTGTGTGTGTGTGTGTGTGTGTGTGTGTGTGTGTGTGTGTGTGTAGCCTACTTTATGTTTTCAAGGTTTTATTGAATGCATTGCTCTTGTATACTTTGGAATTTTAAGAGCAATAAACATATATTGCAATGTTAAGGAATTCGTTTTTTCATTCAGATAATTAAATCAACATGTATAAATTGCTATTAGGCAATTAATGGGGAGATAATCGGTAATCGAATCGAATCGTAACCGAATCGGACAGGAAAAATTAATCGTTAGATTAATCGATGCATCGAAAAAATAATCGCTAGATTAATCGTTTAAAAAACAATCGTTTATCCCAGCCCCACTATAGGCCTATTACTTAAATTAATATTGCAGAATATAAATCATTTTATAGAGGCTGTTTCGTATTTTCTACAGGTTTACATTTTTTTTACTTACAAATATAATAGTTTATTATATATGTTTTATATAGTTTTAGAAACCATATAGCCATATAATGAGGAGCAAGGTTTTTACAGTTATAGTCTATAAAACTGTTTTAAAGTCTGGATCCCATGAATTAAGGACAAAGCTTTTTTTTCCTCTTTAAAAGTTGTATTGACTTTTTTAAATAGATTTAATGAAATTTAATAGCCTCATAAAAGATAGACATCAGTGTCTTACTTAAATTGTGTTAACTCTTGAAAAATATGATTGTTCAACCCAAAAATATGATAATTTACTCACCCTAATGTCATTCCAAACCTAAATGAATTTATTTCTGTGTAGCATAAAATAATATAATTTGAGTCTGTTTTTTGTTCATACAATATTCAAATAGTAGCTTAACCAAAATGGCTTGATTGCCAACATTCTTCAAAACATCTTCTTTTGTGTTTCACAGAAGTCATACAGGTTTGGAAGGACACGAGAGTGAGTAAATGATGACAGCATTTAAAAGAAGTAAATTTACTTTACTGCATCCTAGCTCAAAATCATCAGTGCTTTACTACCAAGGGCATTTCTGTGTGACAAAAAAAAAAAAAAGCAATATTAAGTTTATCTGCATTTGCAGCAAATTCGATAATATCTATCATTATTTTTAATTTTGCATTATCTCCAATTTAAGGCCCCAACCCCAGCAAAAACATTCACGGGGAACTCATGGGCCGGATGTGCTGGGTATGCCAGAGCCGAATTTTAGCCCAGGTCCAGCCCTGAATGCAGTCTATGTACGTGTAACGATTCGCAAATGCAGATTCAACGATCCATAAATACATGCAACATCTTTCATAAATGTGTGATGGAAATTAATTCAAGAACTTGATATATACATAT
Organism: Pseudorasbora parva; assembly: GCF_024679245.1. Taxonomy (NCBI): domain Eukaryota; kingdom Metazoa; phylum Chordata; class Actinopteri; order Cypriniformes; family Gobionidae; genus Pseudorasbora; species Pseudorasbora parva. The sequence goes on along the minus strand of NC_090191.1, from coordinate 9,814,326 downwards.
TTGTGTAAAGATTTGACATTTATTTAGGTAAGATACATTTGTGTGAGCATTTGGGGAAATATTTATGCTTTTACTTGTGCATTTATGAATCGTGTTTTGAATTTACGAATCAGATTTTACAAATGTGAATTGTGCTATGCATTTATGAATTTTGTTTTGTAAATGTATTATATTTGAGGCTATTCTGGCTCCATAAACAACAAACAGTGTTTTGGACATGAAAAATCATTTTAAAGCCGTTTTGCTTTAAAAAAAAATAATTTATCTTGAAAACCTTATTTGTCATTGACCCATATATATATAATCAGCTTAAAAACGTCTCAGGTTACGTATGTAACCCTAGTTCCCTGAGGGAACGAGACGCTGCGTCGAAACGCTGTGAGAACGCCTCTGCGTTAATGCGTCGTGAAGCGCCTGTAGAACCATTCCATCGGAAAAAGATCGATCGTCGCCGACGTGATGACGTCGCCGACGTGATGACGTCATCAACCGGAGACTATAAAAGGTCCGCGAACACAAACAGGAACTAGCTTCTGATAAAGCCTGAAGTAAGTGATCACGGACACGCCGGGAGTATGGCAGAGCGACGCAGCGTCTCGTTCCCTCAGGGAACTAGGGTTACATACGTAACCTGAGACGTTCCCTTTCGGGGAACTCGAGCTGCGTCGAAACGCTGTGAGAACGCTTATACCCACATCGCCATAGGACCAAGTGTCTCGTATGTGTGAAGCCGAAGCGCACACGGTTACGAGAGTACCTGTGCCCCAACTGTAGATGCCAGGTCTAGTTCATAGAACCTGACAAAAGTTAAAGGAGACGACCATCCGGCCTCGTTTACAAATATCGTGGAGGGACGCCCCCGACAAAAGTGCTTAAGAAGCAGCCATACCCCTGGTTGAATGCGTCCGGACAGCCAGTGGAGACTGCTGCCCGGCCGCCTCATAAGCAAGTGAGATGGCCTCGACCACTCACTTGCTCATCCTCTGCTTAGATACTGGGGCCCCTTCTTAGGGGGCCCGAAACAGACAAACAGCTGATCAGTTTTCCTCCACAGTCTTTTGGCAGCTCTGTGGACATAGTATCTAGTGCTCTAACAGGGCACAGCAGATTAATCTTCCTGGTCTGACGTCGTGAAAGGAGGAGGACAGAATGCTTGAAGAGTAATGGGGCCCCGTGGGCTCGTAGGAACCTTGGGGACATAACCCGGCCTGGGATGAGAAATCCCCGGCGCAAACTCTAGACATGAGGGCCCTACAGACAGGGACTGAATATCTCTTATTCTTTTGAGAGATGAAATAGCCAAAAGGAATATAGTCCTGAGGTGAGGAACTTATCCGACACCTCCTACAAGGGTTCAAACGGAGGCTCGGACAAGCCCCGCAAAACACAGGCTAAGTCCCATGCTGGGACCCTCGAGTGCATAACAGGCCTCAACCTTAAAGTGCCACGGAGGAAACGTGTAATCAGAGGGTGTCTTCCCAAGACACTCCACCCAAAGGGACGTGGACGGCACCCAAGGCCGCCACGTACGCCTCTATTGTGGAGGGGGTCAACCCTGCCGAGAACCTTGCCTGCAGAAACTCCAGCACTGTACCAACCGGGCAGTTAACTGGGTCCCACTGGCGTTCTCTGCACCATGCTGAGAAAAGTTTCCCTTTCAGAGCGTACAGTTTCCTCGTGGACGGAGCTCTGGAGTGAAGGATGGTCTCTACGACCTCGGCCGAGAGACCTTCCTCTATGAGCCTAGCCCCCTCAGAGGCCAGGCCCACAGTTTCCACATCTCTGGGCGTGGGTGCAGGAATCTCCCGCCCGCCTGAGAGAGTAGATCCCTCCTGGTCGGAATCTCCATCGGAGAGCCTTCCAGGAAAGATATCAGGTCCGAAAACCATACTCGGGTCGGCCAGTACGGAGCCACTAGGAGTACCTGGGCCCCGTCCCGGCGTACCCTCTCCAGAACTCCTGGAAGCAAGACAATCGGGGGGAAGGCGTACAGAGGTAGCCTCGGCCACCCCTGTACCATGGCATCCAACCCCAGCGGGGCTGGATGGGTCAGAGAAACCACTGCGGGCAGTGAGAACTCTGCGCCGAAGCAAATAGCTCCCATATACCTTCCATAGGAGCTCCACCACTTCTGGGTGGAGTCTCCATTCCCCGGGCCTCGGCCCCTGCCTCGACAGGCTGTCTGCTTCCTGATTCAGGACCCCCGGGATATATACTGCTCTGACTGACAGCAATTTCCCTTGGGCCCACAGGAGGATCCGATGTGCCAATTGTCCAACGGACGGGACCTCAGACCCCCCTGGTGATTTATATAAACGACCACCGATGTGTTGTCTGCACATGGTGGCCCCTTGAGGTCGGGCAGGAACTGTTTCAATGCAAGAAACACTGCGAGCATCTCTAGCCGATTTACGTGCCAGTGCCGCTGATGTTCCTGCCATAGACCCTGGGATGAGCGACCACTCATGGTCGCCCCCCCAGCCCGTGAGAGAGGCATCTGTCGTTAGCGTTACGCGACGAACATGAGCCCCCAACACGGGACCCTGAGCGGGTTTTTCCACATGACCAGAGCACGTAGGCATCGCCGCGTGACTTTGATCATGCGGAGCGGATTTCCCCTCGGGGAGAACCCTTTTGTTTTGAGCCACCACTGCAGTGGCCTCATGTACAGTAGGCCAAAAGATATCACGTTGGACGCTGCTGCCATGAGACCTAACAGTTTCTGGAACCGTTTCACAGTGACGGCTCGGCCTAGCTACTGTTCTTTGGCGGCTGCCAGGATCGATGCTATGCGTGTTGGCGATAATTGCGCCCGCATAATTACCGAGTCCCAGTTCACACCTAGAAAAGTGGTTCTCTGAGCCGGAGAAAGCACACTCTTCTTGGCGTTCAGCCTCAACCCCAGCTTCGACATATGGGCGAGAACAGCATCTCGATGCTGAACCGCCATCTGCTCTGTATTCGCTAGAATCAGCCAGTCGTCGATATAGTTCAGTATGCGGATGCCCTGTAGACGCAGCGGCGCCAGAGCTGCATCCACACACTTGGTGAACGTGCGGGGTGACAGTGCTAGACCGAAGGGAAGTACACGATATTGGTATGCCTCTCCCCCGAAGGCAAACCTCAGGAACTTCCTGTGATGTGGAAGGATGGAGACATGAAAATACGCATCTTTGAGGTCTATGGTGACAAACCAATCCTCCGATTTGACCTGCGCTACAATCTGTCTGAGTGTAAGCATCTTGAATTTGAGCTTGGCCACCGAGCGATTCAATAGCCGCAGATCTAATATCGGGCGTAAGCCCCCATCCTTCTTCGGCACGATGAAGTAACGGCTATAAAAGCCAGACTCCCTGCTGGGAGGGGGAACCCTCTCTATAGCCCCTTTTTGCAGGAGTGTCTCTACTTCCTGTGCCATTACCAGAGCCTGCTCCGGGCCCACCTCTGTAGGTAGGACACCGCAGAAAGGAGGTGGCCGACTTCTGAACTGAATGGCGTACCCCTTTTCTATTATCTGCAGGACCCACTGAGATATATTCGATAGACGTTTCCACTCGTCTAGAAATCTACTAAGGGAACCAGCCTCTCGAGGCTGGCCTCTGGTGTATTTTGAGCAACAAGCACAGTGCCCCGAAGCGGCGGACCGGCAGGGAACGACTGACTTGACTGCTCGGGAGCCCCCCGAAGGGGAAGCGGACCACCCTCGAGTGGCCCGCGGGGACCGTCTGCGCCCCGGCATTGCGGCGGGGTTGGCAGCGCGGCCCCCAGAGGGCGCTGCAGGACAACGGGTACCGTAGGCAGAGGTAAACACCGTTTCCCTTCGGAGGGGACTACCCTCAGCGTCCTTTTGTTTCCCCTGCCCTCCGAGGAGGGGGCGGACCACCCTCAGGTGGCCCGCGGAGACCCTCTGCGCCCCGACATTGCGGCGGGGTTGGCAGCGCGGCCCCTTGAGGATACCGAAGGAAGACGGGTACCGTATGCTGAGGTAAGCACCGTCTTCCCACGGAGGGGAAACTAAGGGAACCAGCCTCTCGAGGCTGGCCTCTGGTGTAATTTGAGCAGCGAGTGCAGTGCCCTGAAACGGCGAACCGGCAGGGAACACCTGACCTGACTGCTCGCATGCCCTCCGAGGAGGGGGCGGACCACCCTCAGGTGGCCCGCGGAGACCCTCTGCGCCCTGACATTGCGGCGGGGTTAGCAGCGCGGCCCCCTGTGGGCACCGAAGGAAGACGGGTACCGTGTGCTGAGGTAAGCACCGATTTCCTTCGGAGGGGAAATGCCAGGGACGATGCAGCTGAAGGCGAGAGATAGCTCGCAAGCGTCTCTTCGATCTTCGGCATCGCCCCATAACCATAGTGTCTCAGCCCAAATATATTACTGTATGCAGATGTATGTGGGCTGAACACTCTATATGATACCGCTTGTTTCCTCCATGACCTAGACACCTCGATGTGCAGGTCAGGGAAGAATGGCAGGACGTTGATGCTCTGCACGAGAGGGCAGGAATCGCTCATCTAATTTCGTTCTCTCTGATTTCGATGGGATTCAGATATTTCAGCCAGCCAGTCATTTCTTATTTTTATATTTAACCTGGCCACAGCTCTCGTGAGAACCTCAACTCACTAGCGGGTGACTGAAGTGGCGAGTCTTCAGTCGCGATGCTCTCAACGTCCACCTCCTCAGAGCTGGATAGTTGGAGCACCGGTGCCCCGCCCAGGGAGGAAGAGACCGCAGAGCGGGCTTCCAAACCCCGAGACGAGACACTGGACGATACAGGTGAGGGCTGAGATAAGGCTGGGCCCGTCTCAAACCCCTCTGTAAAGTCCACTTTTTTTTTTTTTTCTAGCACAGGGGACTGAAGTGGCGAATCTTCAGTCGCGATGCTCTCAACGTCCACCTCCTCGGAGCTGGATAGTTGGAGCACCGGCGGCTCTCTCGGGGGGGAAGAAACCGCAATGCGTGCTTCCAAGCCCCGAGAAGAACCGCTGGATGGAGCAGGTGAGGGCAGAGATAAGGCAGTGCCCGTCTCAAACCCCTCTGCAACATCCAATTGTGAACCCCACGACTGCAGCCTCCGCTCTGCCTCGGCAGCAGCGGGACCAAAGCCGCGGGGAACACGAGCCGAGGCACCCTCCTCGAAGAGTGCCCGGCGGGAGCGCAGCGTTCTCAGTGGCATACGCTCACAGTGCTCGCAAGCAGCCCCCTCGAGGGCTGCCTGGGCATGCTGCGCTCCCAAGCATGCAACACAGAGAAGATGTGTAGCGTGGGCAGGGAGGAACACACTTTCTGAAATTGCTGCTTTCACTCGCCATTTCTATCTATTTTATTTTCTCTTTTTTCTGTTAATATATGAAATATTTAACAAAAGGGTGGAAAATCTCTGATAATAGACAGACAAAAACACCAAATAGACAGACAGGTTCACACAGATCGCTTACTGAAGGCACAGAAGCTAGTTCCTGTTTGTGTTCGCGGACCTTTTATAGTCTCCGGTTGATGACGTCATCACGTCGGCGACGTCATCACGTCGGCGACGATCGATCTTTTTCCGATGGAATGGTTCTACAGGCGCTTCACGACGCATTAACGCAGAGGCGTTCTCACAGCGTTTCGACGCAGCTCGAGTTCCCCGAAAGGGAACTGTATATTTCCTTAGGGCACCAGGACTACCACAGGTGCCACCTGGTGGCAGCCCATGTGATGCCCCATGTGTCCAAAATAGACTTTTCTGCCAATTAGAAGCAAGGGAGGGGCTTTAACAGTGGTTGGGGGTGGGATCACAAACTAGTCAATAAAACCTGAAGCATTCATTCATTACTAACATCATTCAGCATTAATAGCTCTTGTTGCCTGAAGAAACTTCTCTCACTTTTGGACAGGGTAAGACAATTGCACTTAGGATCATTTGATCACATCTTCTATCAATGGTAGTCAAATGAATTCTGATTTAATTATCTTAGACATTTTTTGAAATATCGTCTTTAAGTTAAATACCAAAAGTGACTTTAAGTGGCTGTATGTTATATGTTACAATGTACAAATTTGCTTAAAAATCGCAATTCTAAAATGTATGTATTTACTTGTGAATTTTCAAATTGACAAACACACACACACACACCAAACTGGGGGGGAATTATTTTTTAAGTATTTTATCTGATTTTCTAAATTATCTGTTTAGAAATGATCTGTTTATCTGTAATGTTGTGTTTAGTGTGTTGATTCCAGAAGTTTTTCCATTATTTAAATAAAATATTGTTTTAAATGACCCTTGTGCTTGTGTGTTTAACGTTACAATTATAAAATAATACTAATTATTATTATAAGTAATAATAATAATATCTCTCTTTTTGTGTAACAGGGACATGGACATGGACTTATTTCACAGTCTTGGGTATTTTTTTCACATATTATAATTGTAATAGTTGTTAGTTAAAGTAAAAAGTCTGAACGTATTTTTTTCAGACATGTTAAATACAAGACAATGAAAAATATTCCACTGTGTTTACCATTAATATGTGTTTTTAAAGTGTTCTTTCATGTTTTTTCCCTTCCCATATCAGTATCTGCAGTCTTCCACGATTCCAGGATTTGGAATCAATGGAGAAGGTTTCTAGGCCTCTAAATGAGGGAATTGTCTCTATCTGTAACATCTGCAAGTCCCTCAATAATGTGCATGTCAATCCCACCACCGACATGTGCTCTAACTACAGCCAGATTAGGGAACATATTGAGTGTGCTGAGCAGTGCATGAAAAGATCAGAAACAATGATTAAAGAAAAACTAGAATATTTGGATGCACAAATGGAGGTTCTTATTAAAAATAAACAAATGATTGAGCAGCTGAAAAAAGAAAAGTCCACGACCATAGATAGATTAGGCACAGAGAAGAAGTCTGCTGAAGAAATGCTTAGGTTTTCCAGAGAAGCTTTAGAACAGGCTGAAAAAAACGTGGAATCTGCTAAATATGCCTTAAAATCTGCACAAGATAGGAGGAAAGCAGAACGTCTTGCAATCGCAGGGGGGGTACTGCATTTAGTACCATTCATTGGAGGGATTGCTGGTAAGAAATTAATTTTAGCATCCTTCTGAATAGTTTTTAAGCTATGCATTTACAAAACTGTGACTGGTGTATTAGAGAAACCTTTGGTTACATAAGATTTCTTCCATTTAGGTCCAATAATGCTGAGTCAGGGACTGCAAGAATTAAACAAGGCTTCAGATGACATCGCGGCAGCTGAACAGGAGCAACAAAACTTAAACTCTAAGGTGGAGGAGAACACCAGAAAAGTGTCTGAATACCAGTCAAAGATCTCTAAGACACAAAATGAAATTGAGCAGGCCAATAAGGCATTGAAGTTGATTGAGGGGGAGATTGAGGGGGTTAAAAAGAATCTAGAGGACACAGGTAATATTCAGGAAATGGTTAGGAGAGCTGTGAACCTTCTGAGTGTTCTTAGTGGACGAGTCAATGTACTGGAGAAACAAACTTCACATTTCATCCAATGGCAGCCTGTGGTAAAGACCTTGGAAGATGTAATGAAGGCTGTAATTGATATTGCTGAGAATCGGCTCCTCTATGGGGATATTAATACAGGCATAATAAATTCTTTGAGGGAGAATGTTGGCAGACTAGTGGCTTTATGCAACTAGTAATTCTGAACATGGCAGCTATCATTAAAGGGTTAGTTCACCTAAAAATGAAATTTCTTTCATTAATGACTCACCCCAATGTTGTTCCACACCCGTAAGACCTCCATTCATCCTCGGAACACAGTTTTACTGAATTTGGTGTCTCCTCTGAATTTGCCTCACCGGCACGTCATGCTCAAAAAACTTGTCTCCGGCGCAATAATCCGATCTTTCAAGTATTCATACTCTTGTGTAATCGACGCACCATCCTAAATGAACCCGTCTCTTGCGTGATACCCAAAATTTTGAATATTCCGATCTAATATGATTTCTGACCTGTAAGGTTGCCAGAATAATAATCATACACGTTGTTTTAATAGGCCAGTGGCACCCCGATTGAGTCTGGTTTCTCCCAAGGTTTATTTTTCTCCATCATGCCCTGATAGAGTTTTGGTTCCTTGCCACTGTCGCCTTTGGCTTGGCTCGCTCAGTTGGGGTCACTAAAATTATGATCCAAGTTATTCAACTAAATATACAAATAAAATGCATTAATTAGGTTTTATTTTGTTCTATAAACTATAATACTGATCGGCCAACATTGTCGCTATATGATAAATTAAAACAAGCTGATAACATCACTGTTTTCTCCAGAGCGACTGTACAGCCAAATCTAATTTTGTTGCAATATTGTCCTGTTTGACACTGTGAAGCTGCTTTGACACAATCGAGATTGTAAAAACGCTATATAAATAAAGTTGATTGATTGATTGATTGATTGATTGATTGATTGATTGATCAGCAGAAACTTGGCTACAATAATGTGGGCAGCATGTATGTACAAGTTTGTATTTTAAAAACATTTAAGCGTAATTATTGGGGGGGGGGGGATACTGAAATAAGGGCATAAAACACATACCGAACATTTGTTTACAAGGCTTTTGATGTGGTAGACTACAGTTTTTGTTTTTATATAGATTTGCACCTCAAAAACAAAGACACTCCCCTAACAGGCCTATCAGTGTGGAATGTGACTATTAGGCAGGTAAGAACAAAAGATTAGATTATTGGTATTTTATTTGCAATGCAATATATTCAAAATATTACCACCATAGAAGCATGAACATAAATAGTTACACATTAGCCGTGTGTGTGTGTGTGTGTGGACCAGATGTTCCTCATGTTGCGCAGTCATAAATCTGTTTACACAGTCGGAAACAAACAAAAATCTTCACTTTATATATTCACACTTTATAGTGCTCTCTGAAACTAGACCTGAGATGGCCTTGTGTCCATGAATGAGAAAATTAAAACTTTGGTGTACAGCTAAACCAAATCTATCATTGGTAAGGTCTTAACCAGAAGAATAACATATGTTAGTATGACAATTCTATATGGCTCCTGCTTTGAAATACTGACCCTTTAAATGTCACCGTGGTGCATGTTTGATGAGTTATAATTCAGCAACAAAAGGGACTACAGCTATGGGACAAACTGTTATAGAGAGCTCTTGACCTCAGCTATCACACTGAGTTATATATATATAGTCAACAACTGGGGGCACTGTCAAATATGGTTAAAATTTACTTAAACCCACTTAACAATTACATATTTACATAATTACAAACTCAAATTCAAAGGAAAACACAAATGTTGTAAAAACTACAATTCCCAATACCCACACCATGCAGCTTAATACAAATTAGGGTTGTAAACTAGGGTTGTAAAAATATATATCTACGGAATATATCAAATATCTAGTACAGTCAAACTAGTAATTACACTGCATTTAGATAATCTATGTTAACAAAAATGAAATATGTTGGTTTATTTAAGATATTTGAGCTAAAACAGTAAAACGCACAGACTCCGCCCACAACATGAGGCACTTCCATTACCTCCAGATACAAAAAAAATATATATATTTCTCAGAATAGAAGGAGAAATTATTGAATGTGATAGCATTAACAATAACATTGTGGCAAGCAGCGAGGCGAGGGACCGTGAGAGCAGGCCGGTGGCGAGTGGTAATGAGCGCCAGCTGCGCCACACACCGGTCTCGCTCTCACGGCCCCTCGCCTCGCTGCTTGCCACAAACATATCGTATTGTTGAGTTATCTAAAAAAAATCTGTGGAGAAAAGTGAAGAAAATACTTCCGGGCAGAAGTACGTAATGCAAGCTATGTGGTTTCAGTGATAGATGCGTCAATAGCAACCGCCATAGCAACGAACTAAAGATAATATTTGTTCAGTGACTGTATATTTTCTGTATCTTTAGTTTGGTGAAAATAAAAGGCACATTGCTCACTAGAAAGCAACCAATGGTAAAAGGAAGAGAAAACTACGAGAAAAGTTGTTAATCTAACATTACATATGTTTGGATCTGGATGTCAAGGAGATAGCTCTAACGTTATGTCAGAAATTACTGTATGTTACACACTGTCTGGCTGATAATGACAGTAAAATCATTGTATGAATCATTTATTAAGTAAATTACTTTTTTATTGACTTCTCAGGTGTGAATAGTTGCTGTGACAATGGTTGAAAACATGGCTATAACTCATGGGAAAGCTGTTTTGTAAAATCAATACACCCGCATGTTCCTTTTTATTTTTACAAACTTATATAGTATGTAATGTAGCTATAAACTTAATTTACACATGGAAAACATTGAGGGCAAGCTTCGTATTACAAATGTGTGTCCCCCACTAAAACCGTGTAGATACAATAATATGGTTAGTGTTAACTGTAAGGTTATTCATAACACCAAAGCTGGCTATCCCTCACTATAAGTTAACCTAACTATGACGACTTCCGCTCTGAGAAACCCGGAAATGTGAAAAGGGTCTAATTCTACTTTTTTTTTTTCTTACAGTGTACCAAGTATTCAGACATAGTAGCCTTGGTACACTTTGCTATCTTTGCTGTGTCCGAATATGCCTTCCCTACCATGTAAAAAGCAAAGATAGCAAAACCGTGTGCGTGCGTGTGTGTGTGTGTGCGTGCGTGCATGCGTGCGTGTGTGTGAGAGCGAGCCAGAGAGAAAGACCCAATTGGATCCAATAAAATCCTGTTGAAATTGTCCTACAGAGTATTGTCTTATAAGACAATTCTCACAGAATCCAATAGGAATCAGATTACATTTGGAATCTTATTGGAATCCTTTAGGATTTATCCTACGGTATATTTATGTATTATCTTATAAGACAATTCCCAAAAAATCCTATAGGAATCAGATAAGAATCTTAAAGGACAAGACATAAATTATCCTATAAGATTATTTCTAACGGAATCCTATAGGAATCAGATAAGAATCTTAAAGGACAAGACATAAATTATCCTATAAGATTATTTCTAATGGAATCCTATAGGAACGGTTCCAAAATATGATAGAAATTTTTAATGGAATCCTGTACAGATTTCCATTAAAAATCCTTAAGGATTTTTTGACAAGGGTTGCGGACGTGCGAATGGATTCAAAATGTTCATGAGTCAAACTAGACGCGGTAGACGAGATTTTGTCGCTCAATTTGCGTTTGTTGTGAACGCAGCATTACACATGCTGAACGCAAACACTTCACAGGTTTCATATTCTATTATGTTAACTTATATGTCTAGTTGTTTGAACTTTGTTCCCAAACTCTATAGCCACAATTAGCTTGACATTTAAACTTCACAGTAAATTTCTCTCAGGAATTTATGGGAAGTAATTGTTGTTGTTACAGTGGGGAGAACGAGTATAATACACTGCCAATTTCTTGACCAGGTTTGCACACACTGCAGCAGAGATTTTGGCCCACTCCTCCATACAGACCTTTTCCAGATCCTTCAGGTTTCGGGGCTGTTGCTGGGTAATATGAACGTTCAGGTCCCTCTAAATATTTTCTATTGGGTTCAGGTCTGGAGACTGGCTAGGCCACTCCAGGACCTTGAGATTCCTTCATACAGAGCCACTCCTTAGTTGCCCTGGCCTGCTGGAAGACCCAGCCACAACCCACCTTCAAATCTCTTACTGAGGGAAGGAGGTTGTTGGCCAAGATCTGGTGATACATGTCCCCATCCATCCTCCCCTCAATACGGTGCAGTCATCCTGTCCCCTTTGCAGAAAAGAATCCCCAAAGAATGATGTTTCCACCTCCATGCTTCACGGTTGGGATGGTGTTCTTGGGGTTGTACTCAAATTTGAGCTGTGCGTACGCGCATTCTGGAGACAAAGGGAATTGGCGACACAGATGGTGAAGTTGTGAACTGAAGTTAGAGTGTAGAAAATAAATGTGAGCTGAACGATAATAAGAATTAATGACATTTAATTTGCACTCGATTTCATACGTTATATCCACATTATCATGAAGATTAAATCCAACAATGTTATTTGTGCTGATTGTTTTTGGTTATGTGCATCTAGTAAAATCCAAACATAATTCAAAATGTATTTAACATTTTTTTAAAATAATAATCAGCGCTGGCTTACAGTCGCATCATCCACAACGGGAGCACAGGAGGAGATGGCGCGATGTGATAGAATAGCATGAAATACCCTTTTATTAGAGAACTGCAGATCACAGTGTAAAAACGAAATATTTACCTTAATATAGCCTACATCAGGGGTTTTCAAACTTTATGATGCCAAGGACCCCCAAATATGATGAATATTTTATAGAGACCCCCTTCCTAAAACCCATCTATTTTTATCAACCCGATCACACATAAATGCGTATAAATAGTACGAGTGTGCAATGTTGTGGAATGTATACGCCAAAACTCATTTTGGCGTGCATATGATACGCTGTTTTTCACGTGCATATGAGACGCACTTTATGGCGTATATATGACACGCACTTGGGTAGGTTTAGGTTAGTGGGGCGTATATATGACACGCGCTTGGGTAGGTTTAGGGTGGTGGGGTGGGGGGTTCGTATGTATAATACGCCATAAAATGCGTCTCAAATGCACGCGAAAAACCCCGTGCCATAGACACGCCAAAATGAGTTTTGGCGTATACATTCCACGACATTGCACACTCGTACTATTTATACGCATTTTTGTGAGAATACCCTGATTTTTATATAGGCCTATGAAAAAAACAATTAAACTGTTAGATAAATTGTGTGATATTATGACTACAAAATATTGTTTCCAAAACTAATAATTTGTTGGCTGTAAAAACCTAAAGAACATTTTTTTTTTCAATTAAAAATTATTTGTATACACATCTTTCACAATAAATTATTATAATTCTTAACACAGCGGGTTAAGAATACTGCCTTGCAACCCCCGTGATAAAGGGGACTCACTAGAAAGATACAAAGCAAACATACACAATTCTGGAAAGTAGCCTATATCGCAAGAAACAAGAGAAACATTTAGAAATGAAACAGAATAGAATAGAATTTATCCATTTTTGCTGTCTTTTTAGTCTCTGAAATTTTCTGGGGACCCCTTAGGACCATCTGGAGGACCCTTGGGGGTCCCCGGACCCCAGTTTGAAAACCCCTGGCCTACATATATCATAAAATGTCAAAGTCTGCAAATACAGTCATGAAGCACAATCACTACTCATCATCGGTCCTAGCCTACTATTACATTACAAAACCGTCATGAAGAAGCATGTGTTCACTGTAACATTTTTAAATTTTAGCCCACAAATTAATTCTGTGATTTTGTCATGGTGTTTACGATCAGTCTATTTATTTTAAGAAACATATAAATCCTCCGTAACCTATCAATCAATCAATCAATCAACTTTATTTATATAGAGTTTTTACAATCACGATTGTGTCAAAGCAGCTTCACAGTGTCAAACAGGACAATATTGCAACAAAATTAGATTTGGCTGTACAGTCGCTCTGGAGAAAACAGTGATGTTATCAGCTTGTTTTAAAGGCACAATATGTAATGTTTCAGCATTAAAAATATAAAAGATCACTATATCTATGTTATATATTTTTTAAAGTTGTGTGTTTACATTATCCCGACAGTTCTAATTAACTTCTAAATCCAGAGAAATTAATATTTTAATTCGAAGACACGGACCGTGTCTTTATTTCCGTTATGTCGCCAGTCTTTCACGTCATATCCACGTTTGCGTCTTGCTTCCTGCGGAACTCGGCGGAACCATAGATATCTATGGGCGGAACCGCCAAACTCAAAGAGGAACACTGACAGACAGTATAAGGGGAACCCCCGTATAAAAAAGTCTGTATGATAATGGATCATGACTACTCTTTGCCTGTACGTTTTGCCAGCTCAACAAAGCGCAAACGTACGGGTGAAAAAAAATGACCCGAGAAGATTTTGGGACAGTAGAAGAAGCAAGAGACGTGTAAACCTTGGAGAAGCCTTTGAAAGATGGCGAAATCTTCGTGACAAGCTCGGACTGCAGAGAGATGCTGATCTCGCTTGTGTTTTAATAAACAGGTCATTTAAGTAACCATTCAGCTAACATAATAATCATATAATCATAACATGCTGTATGTTTGCATGTTGCATAGCGATCTTGACCACATTGAGACGCGTTTAGCTGAATACGTAATGTTATACATTTTGTATCGGCTTTTCAAACAGGCGGATTCTCTGTTTTTGGAGACTGAAAGAGCTATTTTTTTAAAAACTGATTCAAAAGTATTTCTATCCGTATATTTGGTGACACGATGATGTCATGTGTAAAACGCAGATGGACTAGCTATTATTGGTTTTATATGTAGCTGGAGAAAGTAACGTTAGCTTCATAAGGTAATATGCCACTATCTTTGTCAATTAATATAAGGTGACCGTCACTTTTATCATATGTTAATACTAGCTACATATAATATTGATTTAATAATGATCTACTTATTCATATATCTCCGAGTTCCAAAATAAATGTTTATTAGAATGATTGATGAACGTGGGGAGCGACACAGCGCGTGTTCCAATGAACAACGTATTGCAGGTGCTGGTTCTCTCATTTACTGTTTTATGTTGGTAATGATAAACTAAATTGAAATGTATTTCCGTATTGAACAGTTGATATACAGAATGTTCGACAATCGCGGATGCCATGTCAATATATCTATAATTTGAGTAACTCAAATTATGATGCGCGGTTAATATGTCAACATAGCCTACCAACTTATAGGTATGTTGGCATAGCGACCGCCCGCACAACATTCTGTCTCACACATTAGCTAACGTTACTGATAAGTTTGTTAAGTAACGGTAGCTTGCTGTTATTTCATTAGATTGACATTACATAAAGTGAAAAGCCGTAACTAAACTTAACAATAATAGAGATGTAATATAACAATCAATTACCTTGTCAGTGAACATGTTTTCTGCTGGAGATGCCAGATTCGCTGGTTGACAGTGGCAATAATGACAACAACTCCCATGAGCCCACGCACTTTCCCGACGTCACCAAAGTACGTCAGTTGTTATTATTTTGAATGAGTGACCCCTAGTGGCCAAAAGTTGCATACTGCACGTTTAATTTATCATATAGCGACAGTGTTGGCATATCAGTATTATAGGTTATAGAATAAATAAAACCTAATTCATAAATTTTATTTGTATAATTAGTTGAATAACTTTAATCATAATTTTAGTGTCCCCAACTGAGCAAGTCAAGCCAAAGGTGACCAAAGGAACCAAAACTCCATCAGGGCATGATGGAGAAAAATAAACCTTGGGAGAAACCAGACTCATTTGGGGTGCTAGTTCTCCTCTGGCCTATTAACACACCGTGTATGATTATTATTCTGGCAACCTTACAGGTCAGAAATCATATTAGATCGGAATATTCAAAATTTCAGGGTATCCCGAAAGAGACGGGTTCTTTCATACAAGAGTATGAATACATGAAAGATCGGGATGGAAAAGCACGTACACACAATCTGCTGCTGGCTGTGATTTTATATAGGGATTTTTGCGCAGGTTCTGGCGTACGCATGGTTTTATAAATCAGATTTTTTTTGTGCATACGCAAAATCTAGCTTTTGTACGTACGTACACTTTTAGGATGAAATCTATGCAAAGTTTTATGAAAGAGACCTAGGTATGTAATGCTGTAATGTAAGGATTAAGCCAGTAGCAGAATAAGGAGAGAACAAGTTTTCAATCAGGGACAATATCAGTAAAATGGCATGAATTTTATTTTATTTGAAGTGTTTAAAATTAACAAAATATTTTTTAATTAAAATAACTTTATTTAAAAAAAATACCTGAGAAGTATTTTATACAATTTTGTTTTTATTGATATTTTTTATATATTTATTCTACAACATAAAAAGGATATTGAATGATTTTCAGCAATGTAATGTGTAAGGCACAAAAATGGTATTTATAATCCATATCTAATATTTTGACAGTGTTAAACATGGTGTCACGTGGATGGGAATATGCATGCAAATGATATGCAGATGAGGTCATGCATAGTAAAACTAGGCGTTGTAAGCTCCATATATGGTGATTTCGGGGAGGAGACGGGATGGAAAAGCACGTACACACAATCTGCTGCTGGCTGTGATTTTATAAAGGGATTTTTGCGCAGGTTCTGGCGTACGCATGGTTTTATAAATCAGATTTTTTTTTTGTGCATACGCTAAATCTAGCTTTTGTACGTACGTACACTTTTAGGATGAAATCTACGCAAAGTTTTATAAATGAGACCCCTGGACTGCAGGCTGGCCATTTCAGTACCTGGATCCATCTTCTACGCAGCCATGATGTTGTAATTGATGCAATATGTTGTCTGGCATTGTCATGTAGGAAAATGCAAGGTCTTCCCTGAAAGATGACTTCTGGATTGAAGCATATGTTGTTCTAGAACTTGGATATACCTTTCAGCATTGATGGTGTCTTTCCAGATGTGTAAACTGCCCATGCAACCCCATACCATCAGAGATGCAGGCTTCTGAACTGAGCGCTGATAACAACTGGGGTTGTCCTTTTCCTCTTTAGTCCGGATGACATGCCGTCATAGATTTCCAAAATTAACTTCTAATTTTGATTCATTTGACCACGGAACAGTTTTCAACTTTGCCACAGTCCATTTCAAATGAGCCTTGGCCCAGAGGAAATAACTGCGCTTCTTGATCATGTTTAGATATGGCTTCTTTTTTGACCTATAGATATTTAGCCGACAACGGCGATTCATTTTCTGGAAGGATTCCTGAGCCCATGTTGTAATTTCCATTACAGTAGCATTCCTGTATGTGATGCAGTGCCGTCTAAGAGCCGGAAGATTACGGGCATCTAGTATGTTATGGATATTATGCACTGTAGATGATGATCACTTCATACTCTTTGCAATTTTCTCTGAGAAACTCCTTTCTGATACTGCTCCACTATTTTTCGCCACAGCATTGGGGGAATTGGTGATCCTCTGCCCATCTTGACTTCTGAGAGACACTGCCACTCTGAGAGGCTCTTTTTATAACCAATCAGTTCGCCAATTGACCTAATAAAGTTGGAAATTGGTCCTCTAGCTCTTCCTTATATGTACATTTAACTTTTCCGGCCTCTTCCCAGCCAACATTGCCATGTGGGCCCCATGTGGGTTTTTGATGGGCTGTCACTTGGGCCCTGCATGGGCAACCCAAGTGGGGCCCGTATAATTTTGTCCATTGGCTCCACATGGGCCCTATGTGTGTTAGCCCACAGGGGCACATGATGGGTCCATAGTGGGCTCTAAGTGGGGCCCATTTGTGTGTTCATTATAGGGGCCAAAATGGGTCCCATATGGGCTCTAATAAATGGGGCCAATGTGGGCCACATACAGAACCCTTATGGGGCCTAAATGGGTTGATGACTGTCTCTGATGAGCTCATACTGGGCCCATATGTGTAACCCAGGTAGCACCCATTTGGGGCCTACATGGGTCTGCCCATATGGGTTGATGACGGGATCCAGATGGGTGTTATGTAGGGCTCTTATGGGCCACAATGGGAATATAGATGGACTACTATATTTTCTGTTTGGGTTATCTTTTAGTAAACCCCTAAATACAAAATTACATGTAATCCACTAACTACACTAAAATGTTAAAAGTATTCAATGAACAGAAACCAGTAGTTCATGCTTTAGTTTATTGTGCAAGGTTTATTTGAATATGACTACATTTACAACTTTATGATACCAAAGTATCAAAAGTACAGTCTAAATTAATGTATTTCACAAACAAATAAAAGAAAAACAGTGCAGCTCCTCACTCCTCTGTCAGTCATCTCTCTCCAAACAGCCCTTTGAAAAAGACCAAACGAATGAATTAACCATTGTGCATCCTTTTGGTACCCCACGTCAGACAAAAACAGATGGCGAAGAAACAACACACGCTAACTACTAAAAAATTCAGAATTAAGGTGAAGAATTAAATGTGAAACAATCAGAAACCCTTTACTCTCCAACAGCACAATTTTCCAGAACTGCAACCTACCTGGAGTCTCCAGAAGTGAAGGTGTCAGGATCTCAGAGACTTCAGTTAGCTAAAGAACCCTAAAAAAAAGACCCCCACTTAATAAGAATCACAAGCAGATGTGTTGTAAAATACATGGTTATGGTTATGGTTACAAACCTGTCTTGGAGCATCACCAGCCCTGCAAATGTTGTATGTCTCCCTATATCTGACTCACCCATTTCAGCTTTTTCAGTCTAATGAGCTTGTGAGTTGAATCAGGTGTGATAGATGAGGGAGACCTTATATAATTAATTATAAAGTGAAGATCCTTGTGTAACCTACTAAAACTGACTGAAGTATTACCAAATCCTCCTGAAGGCATTACAAATTATTTCTAACAGTATTCTAAAGTGTTACTATATTTGGTATCGTTTGTGCATTTGTTATTTGAATTAGCACTAAATAAAAAAGGGAAAAAGCACAGACAGCTGAGTGAGGAGATGGATAAAGCTCCTCAGATCTCATTGCTCAGTGGAAACTAGTTGTTCTGTGACAACATAAACTTTTACTAAAGATCTATTTAAAATTAAACATTTGAGAATGGAAATATTTCCCTCAATGTGTACACTTTTTGAATAAAAGCTAAAATGGTCCCTGTATGGCGCTTTTCTGTGATTACAAAATAAACATTTATTGCCTTTTTTCTCTGTATCCACAGGCTCTTGATGCCTGTTACCGCTAAATGGCATAATATTTGGTCAAATTGCAATTGTGATGGCCTTTTTAGATTTTGATTAGATTGAAGTCACATTGTGTTTAAGTGTCAGAATAACAATACAAATTATTTCAAGGGTGATATTTGTGTGCTCTCTATCCAATCAACCTTTGGAGTTGACTGTGTTTGCACTTGTCTTGACTGTGAATGAATTAGACCACTGAGTTGCCCATTTTCAACCCATGTACTCATTTCCCATTAGTGAACCATCTAGGTCCCACATCGGGAGCCCAGCTGGGTTTGTGGGAAGAACGTCTCGGTTACGTATGTAACCCTCGTTCCCTGAGGAGGGAACGGAGACGTAACGTCAGTGACTGACGAATGGGGGTTCGCCTAGAAGCCAATCATCTTCGAGATCTTAGAAAGCGCCCAATGGCAGTGCCAATGCCATGGGCATGCGAATTTGCATGCGTAACTCCGCCTACCCACCTGGGTATATAAGGAAGTAGCTGGCATGAATCGCATTATGTTACCTGCTGAGGAGCCAAGACTGAACTCTCGGCCGTTCCAGCGGTACAGCGGAAGTGGCAGCGGGACGTTACGTCTCCGTTCCCTCCTCAGGGAACGAGGGTTACATACGTAACCGAGACGTTCCCTTTCGTTCAGTCACTCCGACGTAACGTCAGTGACTGACGAATGGGGGTCCCAATACAATAACGCCACTCGGCTGTCTTCCAGTGCCCTGCGCAAGCGTGAGAACCCTGATGCAAGCAGAACGGTCAAAGGCCTCTACTTAACGCAGGAATACCAAGGTACACTGGGAGGCATATTCCAGGAGGAGATATGCGCCAAGATGCCTACCCGTAGGGAGGACTTAGGGATACACGTATGACCCCGGGGGGCTGCATACGGAAGATCACTGGGGTACCAGCCAAAGGTGGATTTTTAACCCCAGGAGGTGGCAAGGTTGCCAAGGGAATACACCCGCTCAGGGAGGCTTACGGTGGAAATACACATGTGGGGGTCGCCGGAGGGGAACCATGCACATGGGGCACCTGGCCAGACACGAGTGTCTGGGCTAAGGGCAGACTTACTGGCGTCGGCGTCGTCAGTGCTGGAGGAGCTCAGGGCTCTCGGGGAACTCACCTGAGAAGAATATCGCACGTATCCAGTCCGTGGAGTGGAATGGCGAGCAAGCGAAGACACCTGAGCCAATCCATTACCGGCCACTTGTAGAGGCGAGTACATAGTCGGATACAGGCTCCACTCGGAGGTTATAAAACCTGGCGAATGTGTTTGGTGTCGCCCAGCCTGCAGCTCTGCAGATGTCTGTCAGCGGAGCGCCATGTGCTAAAGCCCAAGAGGAGGCCACACTCCGGGTGGAATGGGCCCTGACCCCAAGGGGACATGGGCGTCCCTGCTGCTGGTAAGCCAAAACAATGGTGTCCACTATCCAGTGAGACAGCCTTTGCTTTGAGAGAGCCTTCCCTTCAGCTTCCCACCATAACAGACAAAGAGCTGGTCTGAGGTCCTGAAACACTGCGTCCTGTCTACGTAAGCGCGAAGGGCGCGTACTGGACAGAGCAATGCCAAGGCTGGGTCTGCCTCCTCCAAAGGCAGCGCTTGCAGGTTCACCACCTGGTCTCTGAACAGAGTGGTGGGAACCTTGGGCACATATCCAGGCCGGGGTCTCAGGATCACGTGAGAGTCAGCCGGCCCGAATTCCAGGCACGTTTCGTCAACCGAAAATGCCTGCAGGTCCCCTACCCTCTTGATGGAGGCCAATGCGGTCAGGAGTGCTGTCTTCATAGACAAGAACTTAACATCTACTGACCGCAAAGGCTCAAATGGGGCCCTCTGCAGAGCACTTAGAACTACTGAGAGGTCCCAAGAGGGTATGAGAGGAGCACGAGGAGGAAGTAGTCTCCTCGCACCCCTCAGGAACCTGATGACCAGGTCGTGCTTACTTACCGTTTTCCCGTCCAAGAGGTCATGGTAGGCGGCGATAGCGGCCACATAAACCTTCAGGGTGGATGGAGACAGCCTTCGATCCAACCCTTCCTGGAGGAAAGAGAGCACGGACCCGATCGGGCATTTCCAGGGGTCTTCTTGGCGAGAAGAGCACCAATTGACGAAGAGGTTCCACTTCAACGCATAGGCCTGTCTCGTGGACTCGGCCCGAGCGGAAGTGATGGTAGCCAACACCGGAGGTGGTAGGGTACTCAAACCTGCCGCGTCCCGTCCAGGAGCCACACGTGGAGGTTCCAAAGATCGGGACGCGGGTGCCACAGGGTGCCCCGTCTCTGAGAGAGTAGGTCCTGTCTCAGAGGGATTGGCCAGGGAGGGGCTGTCGCAAGGAGCATTAGTTCTGGGAACCAGGTCCGGCCGTGCCAGTACGGGGCGACCAAGATGACCTGCTCCTTGTCCTCCCTGACCTTGCACAGAAAACGTGCAAGAAGGCTCACTGGGGGAAACGCATACTTGCGTAGGCCCCGCGGCCAGCTGTGCGCCAGTGCATCCGTGCCGAGCGTGCCCTCGGTCAGGGAATAGTACAGGCTGCAGTGGGACGAGTCGTGAGAGGCAAACAGAACTACCTGTGCGTCCCCGAACTGATCCCAATCAGCTGGACCAACTGGGGATGGAGTCTCCACTCCCCAGGGATTGGCTGAACCCGTGAGAGCTCGTAGGCTGCACGGTTCAGGATCCCCGGGATATGGACAGCACGAAGGGACCTCAGGCGCTTCTGACTCCATAAAACGAGATGGCGGGCGAGTTGAGACATGCGGCGGGAGCGTAGACCGCCCTGGCGGTTGAAGTACGCTACTACGGCCGTGTTGTCCGATCTGACTAGTACGTGTTGACCCTTCAGCAACGCTCGGAAGCGGTGCAGGGCGAACCGTACTGCCAGCAACTCGAGGCAATTGATATGCAGGCGGCTCTGGCTCTCTGACCAAGAACCGGCGGCTGCATGTCCATTGCACATGGCACCCCAACCCGTGGTGGACGCATCTGTTGACACAACA
The DNA here is from genome assembly GCF_024679245.1 of Pseudorasbora parva. Lineage (NCBI taxonomy): Eukaryota > Metazoa > Chordata > Actinopteri > Cypriniformes > Gobionidae > Pseudorasbora > Pseudorasbora parva. The sequence goes on along the minus strand of NC_090191.1, from coordinate 9,792,590 downwards.
ACATGCCGGGAAACTCGTTCTAAGGGCACTCCTGCCCGTAGAAAGCTGAGGTTCGACCACTGGGTGAGTGTCTGTCTGCAGGCCTGAGTCACTGGGACCCGGAGCGTGCCAGACTGCCATGCCCATCTCGGGACTCGATCGCGAAGCCAGTGCTGAAGCGGTCTCATATGAAGCAATCCGAGCGGCGTCACCGCGGCTGCAGATGCCATATGCCCCAGGAGCCTCTGAAATAGTTTCAGTGGAACCGCACTCTTGCTCTCTATCTGCCTGAGGCAAGTCAGCAGCGACTGCGCGCGCAAGCCGGTAAGCTGCGCGCACATGGCGACCGAGTCGATCTCCATACCGAGAAAAGAGATCCTCTGCACGGGGCAGAGTTAGCTCTTCTCCCAGTTGACCCGAAGGCCCAAACGAGCTAAGTGGTGGAGAACCAGGTCTCTGTGTTCGCACACCCGGTCCCGAGAGTGGCCCAGTATGAGCCAGTCGTCGAGATAGTTCAGGATGCGAACCCCTTGTTGCCTGAGTGGCGCAAGGGCTGCCTCGACAATCTTCGTGAAGACGCGAGGGGACAGAGCTAGCCCGAATGGTAGTACGGCATACTGATATGCCCGCCCTTCGAACGCAAACCGCAGGAACGGTCTGTGTCGCGGAAGGATGGACACATGGAAGTACGCGTCCTTCAGGTCGATCGCTGCAAACCAATCGCATGGACGAACGCATTCGAAAAGGCGTTTCGCAGTCAACATCCTGAACGGAAGCCTGAACAGGGATCGGCTCAGGACGCGAAGGTCCAGGATCGGTCGTAACCCACCGGATTTCTTCGGTACAATGAAGTAAGGGCTGTAGAAGCCGGACTTCATCTCGGCTGGAGGGACGAGCTCGACCGCAACCTTCGCCAGTAGGGTCGCAATCTCCGCACGCATGACTGGGGCATAGGACCCCACCACGGTGTACCGGACACCCCGGAAGCGGGGAGGAGCTCGCGCGAACTGAATCGCGTAGCCGAGCCGGATGGTCCGTGCGACCCAGCGGGACAGACCCGGCAGCTGTAGCCACGCTCCCAGGGAGTGTACCAACGGGGTCACGCGGAGCACCGGCGTACCCTCGGTGGGGCAGCGAGGCAGCGTTACCGGCCCGGACTCGGGTGGCGTAGCGGCCTGGTGTCGGGGCGGCGGTAACGGCTGCGCCCTGACAGAGGAGACCAGGGAAGGACTCGCGTTCCACTGGGGTCTGCTCTGAGAGGGGGCTGGCGACAGAGAGGGACGAGAGCGGCGTGGCCCGGGGGCGGCGCACACTGCCGTCACCGGTCTCTGGGTGCTCAGGGATGGGTTAATCAGTTCTTTCTACAAAGGTTGCTGCTGACCCGTGGGCCAGCAGCTGGACAAAAGGATTCTCCCCCGGCCCTCCACCGGGGGAAGGGGGGACCTGCCACCGTCCCATGAAAGAACTGCCCATCCCAGAGCTGTCCGCGTCCGGAGCGCCGCTGGCCTTATTTTCAGCAGGCTGCGGGGCTGGCGCGGACTGGGACGGCTTCCTGCAGCGCGCCCTGTGGCGTGGCCAGGGTGAAGGCTGCTGCTGTGGCCACGCGGGAGGGGGTCGCAGGAAGTCGCCCAGGCGGCGAGGAGGCTGAGGCAACTGTGCCGGCGGCGCTTAGGTGCAGCAGCGGGCCGCCGGGGCAGATGGCCTCAGTCTGCCTCTGGGGACAGCCAAGAACTGTTGGGCGCAGTCCCTGACTGTGCCGCCGATAAGGCCGGCCTGGGATATGGGCGAGCTGAGGAGGCGGGCTCACTCAGCCGTCCCACATCGACCAAGTAAGGCCAGTTGTCTTTCCCGGACCACAGCTGTGGACATCTCCTGACCCAGGGGGCGTGTGGTCACCTATGCCGCGCTGGGCGGGATCGGTGGCGGCACGCCTTCCTCGAGGCAGTGTTACCGGCCCGGACTCGGGTGGCATAGCGGCCCGGTGTCGAGGCACTGGTAACGACTGCGCCCTGACAGAGGAGACCAGGGAAGGACTCGCGTTCCACTGGGGTCTGCTCTGCCAGGGGGCTCGTAAGCCCTGGATCAGCTCTGTCCTCGTGCATACGCATCGGGGCGGCAGCTTACCCCATAGCACTGCTGGACTACGCCACCGAAGTAGACGAGCCAGCAGGCTTGGGAGGGCGCTTAGGATAGCCTCACCGCGTCAAGTCAAAGCACTCAGTGGACACCGAAGTGCGCAACAGAGCACCTGACCGAGGGGGAGGGACCCCAGTGTACCCTTAGGCCGCGACCCCTCGAGGGCAGAGAAGGCGGAGGAGGCCACCAAACGGTCGCGGGAAGACCCGGAGATCTCCCGGACCGCGTGCACTCCTCATGCATCTCGGGAGCGAAATGGCATTGGGGGCGGGGCCCGCAGCTGTCGGGTGCCACCCCCAAAAACCAATCGCCCAACCGCGAGCACTCGTGACAGGGCGGAGATTCACACCAGCCCGAGGCTCGCGGCTGCCCGAGATAACATGGCTGTCAACTCTAGGTCAGATTCTACAGTGCTACCACACCCGGAGGCGGAGCATAGCCGAATCGTCATCCCCAAAGGACTCTAGCCCACCTTGAGATGCGGCAATCGACCTCTCGCCGCTATCTGGAGTATGAACGAAACGAACGGGGCGTCAGCAGACGGTCCCGCTGTTTCAGTCCGACACTCACTGGAAGCGATGTGCAAGAGGGCGGGAGTGGCCCGAGGAATGATCGTCGGGGTTCTTAATACCACAGCACCGCCCTCAGGTCACCCTGGCCACCAGCCAAAGTACCACCTCTCTCGGAGATGGTAGATCGGGGTGTGGCAGAGGGGACTCTCTCTCTTTACAGAGATCATTGAGTCTCGACCACAACATCGCGATGGTCATGTTCCCACAGAGGGAACACAGCACATCCACAAACACTGTCCGAACGTGCTGGGCCCAAACACGTCGAGCAGTGAATGCGTCCCAAAGACAGCAACAGATATCGACCGCACCCGGAAGTGCGCGAGCAACCCGTCTTGAAAAAGACGTGCCACACGCAAGCTCTTTTTGTGAGAGGAAGCTCTGCAGAGTGCCGAAGCGCCCAGGGAAAACACACACAGCTGTTGCAGATCACTGCACAGATCAGCAGGCAGGCAATGTGAGATCGCTGGAACGCGCCGTTACACCAACACCCTGGAGAACCGCTCGTCTCGAAGACTGAAGAGAGGACTTCAGAATTCAGGCTTGCCGGAGTGAAGAGATGCTCTTGGCTCCGAAGCAGAAACATAATGCGATTCATGCCAGCTACTTCCTTATATACCCAGGTGGGTAGGCGGAGTTACGCATGCAAATTCGCATGCCCATGGCATTGGCACTGCCATTGGGCGCTTTCTAAGATCTCGAAGATGATTGGCTTCTAGGCGAACCCCCATTCGTCAGTCACTGACGTTACGTCGGAGTGACTGAACGAAAGGGAACTACATTTATTAATATACAAAAAATCTCAAAGTGCTACAGACTTAAAACAATCAACATTTTTTTTTTTAAATAAAATGGAAAAATGAAGAAGTTATATATAAACTTATGAAATACTTAAAATGCAATAAATGTAATCAGTTGTTAGGGTTAGGCTGTTACCCATAATTGTACAAAAACAAAACCAACTGCAAACAATAAAACGTTACAATTCTAAATATAGCCCAAATGTGGCCCACATGGGACCCTCAAATAAACAATAATGTGCAACCTCACTGGGCCCCACAACTTTATCCAAGATGGGGTCCACATTCAGCCCATCAAACTGCCCACCCTGAGCCCATGCCCAGATGATGCCCACGTAGCCCAGCTAAACCCCATGTGGGGCCCACATGGACATGTTGGCTGGGTTATTGCTACCTGTCCCAACTTTTTTGGAATGTGTAGCTCTCATGAAATCCAAAATGGGACAATATTTGGCATGACATTTCAAAATGTCTCACTTTCAACATTTGATATGTTATTTATATTGTATTGTGTTGTAAATGATTCTCTAATGTGTAGTATGTTGTATGTGATACATCTGTCATGATTAATAAATGTTACCAAGTATTGCTTGAAGTGAAGCAATTATTTATCTGCAATACATAAAATACTGCAATACATACAGTATGTATCCTATTGCAACACAGCAGAACCAGACTTTAGAAGACCAGAAACCAGTTGTCACCATCAGCCCTGCAGAAACATCCAGTCAGGTGAGAGAAACAATGAACACAATCATTCCAAACAAATAATGTCCAGTGAGCTTAATCCTGGATTAGGCCATCCTTAAAAATATTTTGGTTTGCAGTAACAGTAAAAAATTTTAAAAAAGGGTCGGTAGGTAGGTCTATATTTTTTTTTTCAAATTTTAATATAAAAAAAAAGTACATTTTTGGTGATGGTGATTACGTAGGTATGAATTTAAACAAATTGGCATATCGTGACATCACTGACTGGGTCTTCAAGCCGTGCCTTCGGGCGTGTAGGCTAATTGCAGGCTATATAGACCACAAACAAATTGAAATATTTGTCAAAAACATGTTTATTGCATAAATTTCAGGTGCATTCTTTAAGAAAAGGGTCCAACCACCAGCTAGCTGTCATTGACTCAAAGCTGTCAACCCTCCCTTTTTTTCCGGGTTTCTCACGTATTTTAGCTCTTTTCCCGCTGTCTTCCCGTTTTAGTATTTTCCCCGTAATATGTTTCTTATTTTTACGCTCGATTGTGTTAACTCAGAACACGCAACTATCTGTGTCTCTGAAGTGGCTTGCACTTCTTGCCAGACCAACGCATCTGGTGATATAGACTAGTGCATTTGAATATTAAAAAGCAAAAAGTTGTTTTTATGAATTCAATTAATTAAGTAGCTATAACCAGCTATTCAATCAAGAGCAGTGAGTGAGTCCTTATCTTTTGTTTGACAGACAGCAGTAAAGGCTACTGCCCCTTTAAGACCTAATACAGAGATATGCTCGTCTTTCTCAACTGTATAAAGTTCTCTTAAGCCATATAACTTACAGACTGTCTGATGGATACTCATCAAGATCGACATGTTGACATACTTTTTGTGTGAGTTTATCCGTTCAAACGCAAGACTTGAAAGAACTCAATATTTGCGCGCTGTGAGACGTGCGCGCGCTGCGCACAGAGACAGATCTTCTCTCGCATGCATTGAACACAGTTTACAAAGATAGACCGTTTTGCCCACGTTTTCTTTTATTATCGCTGTTGTAGTGCACGTGTATCCATCGACAGAACCATCCATAAAGCATTATTTTTCAAGTTACAACCAGTCCCGCCGCTCCCACCACGCGCTGGGGTCTAGCAGAACACACGCTACCCATAGCAAAGCGTTATGACAACGACATTTCAGACTGACAGAGACAAGATAAACGGCTTTTCCGCCATTTGTTACTGTTTTGTACACGTTGTTATATTAATTATAATTCAAAATCTGTTTTATTCGCCACAATATAGTAATGATAAATGTTGAGAGGGGCACTTTTGATTCATTTTCAAAAAGGGAAGGGGCTCAAAGCCTTCCCTCTGCAGTGCACTTGCCTGGTGTGTGTAACGTGTCCATGGTCCTGACTCCTGTCACACAATGCGGCGAAATCTCCGACAGGACTTTAACAGTCTAACGTTTCAGTGAATGAGAGTATGAGCCGAACCGAAACGAACGCACGTGCAGCCCATAGTGTGACATCCGTTAACCATAGTGTAAACATAGATGACGTCACGGGTTTTTCTATAAACGAAAGAACGTAGCCTTCGTTTGTATGTAGGCCCAGGCAATTTATACATTTATAATACTTACTAAAATATAATTCATATTATTTTATTACTGTTGTATTAGTTGTTTGAAAAGTAAAAAAAAGAAATTGGTCGGTCTTAAAGCCAATTTACAACCGGCAAGTCGGTCGGACTAAAAGGGAAAAAAAATAAAAAATTGAGTCAGCCCTAAATTGACAGAGTCGGTCGGGTTACGGCAAACAAGAATATTTTTAAGGATGGCCTTATTTCTTTCTACTGGCTGTAGGGGAAGAGCAGGGCAAAACCTAACGCTTTTGTTGTTGGCTTAATTACACAAAAATATTTGTGTTTTGATGAATAAAGCAGTAAGCTGTGTCAAGACATTTTTAACAGAGATAAAATAACAGCTAAGATGTGTTAGGCATGACGAAAATATTAAAACACACATAGTTATAAAGTACTGTAAACCAAGGTTTCACCAGGCTTATTGTTTTTCAATTATTTATTTCATATACATACAGTAGCCAGGTTTCATAAAATAAAACATCATGAATTATATTAATAAAAAATGATTAGTGCTCCACCAAGCAAAGTAGTTCCTCAAAAACAGAAACAACAAAGTCTTTGCCAAGCAACACAGACACATAAACATACACTAGAGCAGTGATACTTATGCAATGGGGTCAGCAGTGGGTTACAGGGAGTTTTATTACTGCTTAGAACATGGCTCAACCAATCAAAATCAAGAACCAGAACTGACCATTTTATAAACAGCTGATTACAAAGACAACATGCACATGTCCATTACAATTGAACAATTGAAGCTTGTTTCCAGAACTGTTTTCATACAATTACACTGAAAGTGACGGGAGTGCACACATCACTGTACAAGTTACCCCATGGGCAGGGCTGGACTGGGGCTAAAATTCGGCTCTGGCATACCCAGCACATCCGGCCCATGAGTTCCCCGTGAATGTTTTTGCTGGTTGGGGCCTTAAATTGTCGTATTTTAATACAACTAGGACAAGGACAAATAATGATAGATATGATCGAATTTGCTGCAAATGCAGATAAACTTAATATTGCTTTTTTTGTCACACAGAAATGCCCTTGGTAGTAAAGCACTGATGATTTTGAGCTAGGATGCAGTAAAATAAATTTACTTCTTTTAAATGCTGTCATCATTTACTCACTCTCGTGTCCTTCCAAACCTGTATGACTTCTGTGAAACACAAAAGAAGATGTTTTGAAGATTGTCGGCAACCAAGCCATTTAGGTTAGGCTACCATTTGAATATTGTATGAACAAAAAAACAGACTCAAATTATTTTATTTTATGCTACACAGAAATAAATTCATTTAGGTTTGGAATGACATAAGGGTGAGTAAATAATCACATTTATGGGTTGAACAATATTATTTTTTTAGAGTTAACACATCATTTAAGTAAGACACTGATATCTATCTTTCATGAGGCTATTAAATATCATTAAATCTATTAAAAAAGTTAATACAACTTTTAAAGAGGAAAAAAAGCTTTGTCCTTAATTCGTGGGATCCAGACTTTAAAACAGTTTTATAGACTATAGTTTAACTGTAGGCCAGTTTCATTTAAATGTAAGATCATGGTAGTCACAGGTTAAAAAACATAGACTGTACAAACCTTGCTCCTCATTATATGGCTATATGGTTTCTAAAATATATAAAACATATATAATAAACGATTATATTTGTAAGTAAAAAAAAATATAAACACCTGTAGAAAATACAAAAACAGCCTCTATAAAAGTGATTTAAGTAATATAGCAACATTTTTAATAACCCTTGTCAAAAAATCCTTAAGGATTTTTAATGGAAATCTGTACAGGATTCCATTTAAAATTTCTATCATATTTTGGAACCGTTCCTATAGGATTCCGTTAGAAATAATCTTATAGGATAATTTATGTCTTGTCCTTTAAGATTCTGATCTGATTCCTATAGGATTCCGTTAGAAATAATCTTATAGGATAATTTATGTCTTGTCCTTTAAGATTCTTATCTGATTCCTATAGGATTCCGTTAGAAATAATCTTATAGGATAATTTATGTCTTGTCCTTTAAGATTCTTATCTGATTTCTAAAGGATTCTTTGGGAATTGTCTTATAAGATAATACATAAATATCCTGTAGGATAAATCCTAAAGGATTCCATTAAGATTCCAAATGTTATCTGATTCCTATCAGATTCTGTGAGAATTGTCTTATAAGACAATACATACATATTCTGTAGGACAATTTCAACAGGATTTTATTGGATTCAATTGGGTCTTTCTCTCTCTCTCGTTCTTACACACACGCACACACACGGTTTTGCTATCTTTGCTTTCTACATGGTAGGGAAGGCATATTCGGACACAGCAAAGATAGCAAAGTGTACCAAGGCTACTATGTCTGAATACTTGGTACACTGTAAGAAAGAAAAAAAAAGTAGAATTAGACCCTTTTCACATTTCCGGGTTTCTCAGAGCGGAAGTCGTCATAGTTAGGTTAACTTCCCATACAACTATGACCGTAGTAACCGCGGTATTTTGGTGCGAACCATGGTTTTTAAAAAACATGGTTTTACTACAGTTATATTGTAGTAATACTATAGTAGTATAAGTAATACTGTAGTAACTGGTATTTTTAACAACCATGGTTTTAATACCATGGTTTTACTACAGTTATATTGTAGTAATACTACAGTAAAACCATTGTAACCATGACTGCAGCAACCATGGTTTTTGTAGTAAACATGGTTTTAAAAAACATGGAACATGTACCATAAATTGGTTGTATTACCACAGTGCAGCCATGGTTTTACTAAATTATCTTGATGTACATTTAAGTAATTAAGTTACAACAAACATCTAAATAATAACAACAGAAAGAAGTTACCATTCTATGATACAAACTTTATTACAGAAATTACATAATCTGAACAAAAATATAAACTTTCATGTGTTCTCATGTGACATAAAATAATAAACTACAAAGTTGTAAATTATTTTTGATAAAGTGGTGCTGTGCAATGGTTAAAACATTTAGTTGCTAATTTACAAATAAAAAAATAGCAATTTGTTCCACTGTAATAATGATTTATATACAAAAATAACATTGTACAAATAAAAATGACTTAAAGCACCTTTAAATACACAGCATCTTCCTCCTCTAAAATGTCTATAACCTGCAAACATGTGCCCAAAACAAGCATACGTTTGCAATTTATACTGTACATAAATTAACAGGATTATAACAACATTACTTAACAATTCATTACTTTATTACTTAAAAACATTACTAAAATTGTATTTTATTTTTATGGAAAAATCTTACATATACTACACAATAAAAATTAGAAGAAATTAGTGTTTTTTTTTTTTTAATAATGTTTAAAATGAGATCCACTCACAATAGATGAAGACATGAAGTCTCCTGGTGGGGGACGAATACATTCTAGGTGGAAAAGTGTTCAAAAACATGTGATGCGGCATCCATGCCAGCAGCTGTCAGTGTGAAGTCTGTCGTATAGGCCGGCAGGTTACAGGCCAGCTTTGGTTTGGTTCCGTCTTGACCTTCAGCCCAAAAGGATGTAGGAGCTAAAATGAGAAGAATACAAACCACATTAACACACGGCTAGCTGGAATTCTTAACTGTACTATCGAGTAGCCATTTAATAATGTCCAAGTACAATGATGTCTATTCATTCAGTGTTTTCACAACCCATAAATTATTATGGCTCCAAAAGTAAAGCAGAAAGAATGTACATTAAAGGATTAGTTCACCCCAAAATGATAATTCCTGATCTTTTACTCACCCCAATGCCATCCAAGATGTTCATGTCTTTCATTCTTCAGTAGAAAACAAATAAACATGTATATACTTTTTAACCTCAAATGCTCGACTTTGATGATGTAAGGCTTTGTGGCGTCATTACGTTGGAAAGGTCAGGCGTGTGACGTATGTGGAAGTACCGTCCCAGTGTTGAAACAAACGTGCAAAGACTAAATCAAACACCCTTTACAAAAATAAAAGGTAAAACAACAATGTCGGACCATTTTAAAGTTAGAGGAGAACATGAGATGGAGTTTTTCGGCACTGGGTCAGCACTGACCTTTCCGGCGTAATACGCAGTGGGGAAACAACATCAAAGTCGTGCATTTGAGGTAAAAGGTATGTTTTTTTTTTTTTTAGAAAATGACCGATGGAAATTATCAGGAGATTTTAATTTTGGGGTGAACTAATTCTTTAACTATACAGAACACGATTTTAGATTCAAATTCAATTTCTATTTGTTATTAATCTGCCAGGTTCTCACACCAGCCAATCACAGCGCACTCCCTCTCCCGAATACTGATTACTCACACCTGAACCTCATCACACTCATCTCCACTATAGATAATACCAGTAAAACTCAATAGTTTTGTGACCTGTTTTAATATAAACAGGGTTTGTGTTTTTAGGTTTACTTGTTAATTTAATATTCCTCATACAGTGTCACTTATGTTTTGAATGTCAAAGCCTTCTTAATATGTATAATTTTGCTAAAGAAAATAACTAAAATCATGCTGATATTATGTCAAATATTATGAAATACATGTAAAATTACCTTCCTCAGTTCACCCGTTTCTTACAGCTCTGTCAGCAGCTTCCTCCAGAAATGTTGGAATCTTCCCCTCTGTTGTAGATGGGTTATTTTGTCCCTCCTGAGAACATTTTTACAATACTTGTTTACCAGTTTGCAGCGTTAGCTTAAGTTACCTCTTGTGAAAACGGTTGAGATGCTGACTTTTCCCGAATTCGACACTAAACCATTTCTATCAAGTAAATATTCAACAGAAGTGTGTCAGTTAACGTAAGAAAGGTGTCAGGAACAGTTGTGTGCATTATTTGTGTGGTTTTAGGGACTAAACTCACCTGAAACTAGTTAAAACAGCGCGGAAGTGCTGCTCGTTTGACTCGAGTCCCCGTTTCCATGGCAACTCTGCTCCAGTGTGGTTTGAAGAACGCGATTCAACGCGCATGCGCATTAAAGCCACAGTCACACATTATTTACATAAATAACCATCTAGATTTAAAACATTACATGAATAAAAATCTCATTGATATTAAATCATGAATTTAAAATTTATTTAGTCATATATGACCCATTCATAGGTGCAAAATGCCACCCCTGCACTATAGTGAGAAAAAATGGCACTTTTATATATATTTTGTATTATTATAGGAACACGCAACCTAATTATTTCATTTGAAAGTGTGATTGTTTTTCTATGCAAACGCTTTGCTTTGGTTATATAACAATATTAAGCAATGTTTTTTTTTTTTTCATTTAAAAGTGAAATTCCATTAAAATAAATCAGTTTGTCCTATAGGATTCTAAGAACCCAATAAGATCCTACAGGACAAAGTGAAATTCCATTAAAATAAATCAGATTGTCCTATAGGATTCTAAGAATCCAATAAGACCCTATAGGACAAAGTGAAATTCCATTAAAATAAATCAGTTTGTCCTATAGGATTCTAAGAATCCAATAATTCCATTAAAATAAATCAGATTGTCCTATAGGATTCTAAGAATCCAATAAGATCCTACAGGACAAAGTGAAAATCCAATAGGATTTTTGACAAGGGTAATGTTTTGTCCAAAACACCATATTTCTTCGCTGTTAGCTGCAATGTAAATTGTGTTTGTGCTAAAGTGAAACGTTTGTGTGTGTTGCCGTTTTCCACTTTACCTCGTCATGAACACATGCTCGCGGCTGTTTTCAGCTGATTCAACACAGAACCTGTAATGTTTCCATATATCATACGATTGTATAAAACAAAATTCGGAGTCAAAGTGCCATATAGAGCAGTATTTAAATCCAGCGTACGTTTGTCAGCGGCTGCGCTGTGCGGATATTCGCCTTTTGCAGTTCCATGCGCTCAAATACTAATGAATAAATAAATAGAAAAATAGCGCCTAATATGGAGCGGAGCTCTCTCTCGCTTCGGCTTGTCAATTTAGAAGACAAACCAATGGGCCGCTGTCGCTGCATGTTGTCAGTGGCACAAAAAAAAAAAAAAAAAAACCTTCCGGCGCCAAAGTGTGTCGGCCCACCGGGCAAATGCCCGGTATGCCAGATTACCAGTCCAGCCCTGCCCATAGGTGGGATTAATTGTAACAGACAGAATATACAGATATTTACTGGAGATGGATATTGATTTACCATCTATCTATAATAGATACAGTAGATACTGACACATGTATCATCCATATCTCATCTAACTATCCTTTTAGTGTGGTTGGATACAGGCACAGATATGAGAGGAAGTGCAGGACAGTTATGACCAAAAAATTATAATTGTCAATTAATTTCCTTGTTATTGTACACAATTTTGATTAATAGAATTTCCAAGGGCTTAATTTAAGTGAAGTTAATCAACGTAATTTCGGGAGGAGTACGCCCATCTAATCTTTCAATTAATACCAAGGTATAAAACCAGCAGCTTACCTCTTCCTCTTTTTAGTTCCTGAAGCATTTGGCCTGCCCAACTCTGCTTGACTGGCTTCACTGCTCATTTCACTTGTTGATCGCCAGATCGCCGTTCTCTCCGCTCCACATAACACCTCGCTCAAGAAGACCTCTCTCTTCCTCAATCTAGAATCATCACGGGGCTCGGTCGATCCTCATCGTGATGCATGGCCTTCATCGTCATCAGCATCATCCTCTTCAGCAGTAACGGTAAGCCTCTTACCTCCTGCTGAGAAATGGTCCGTCAACGCGCTCAGGCAAGTGTTATTCAGCGCGGGTTTTCCATTTCACCCAGTGGAATTCAAAAGCACAACTTCACGATCTGCTCGTGTGTTTTCACCAAAACTCTCCCTCTCATGTCGCGTTCAGCCTTCTCGCAGCAACACGCAAACATCAACACAAACAACTGCACGATCTATACGGTCCTTTTCAGTTTCAGCCGGCAGCCACAGATGCCAACGCTTTTACGTCCGCCCCTTAATTCGGCCAGCGTTCCTCCTCCCACAGGTAAGTATAACTTCTTCTGTTCTTCTTTCCACGCTTCCAACATTTATGTTCTCTCTGGCTTTTAATCTCTGTTAAATCGAGAAAAGCTATATGTAGTGGGGAAGCCTTCCCAAATAATTAGATATGGGTCGTAAGCCAATTATCTGTCACTATGGTGATATAAAAGGCGTTAGATATGTGCCTTAGAATTACGTCACTGTCAACGTCACTAAGGCGTTGCGAACGCTGTGTTGCTGCTGCTTCCGGCATCAGATGTGGACACTACACTAGAGAAAGGTAGGCGCTTCTGGAGAGGGTTATAGATAATTCGCTCTAAATGTAGTAACTAAATGCCGCTGGTTGCATCTTTCTGCTTAATAGTGAGCCCCGACTGCTTGACTGCCCTTCCTCGCTGGTTGCATCTTTCTGCTTAATAGTGAGCTCCGACTGCTTCATTGCCCTTCCTGCATGACTTGAGTTTTCCAGTCACTCGTGGGTCGCATACTACTCTTGTGGCTGCCGTTGTTGTGTGTATGCCCTCGATTATGTGCGCATCATTTCATCATTGGTATGTCTAAATGGGTATTCATGAAGTTTAGGCAGAGGGCTAATGTATAGCATTCACATATAATTGTAACACTCTTTGTGTTTCAGGTGTTCTCCCCCAAAACACCGGGAGTATTGACCGCTAGTTTGGGCGTGTTTCACGTCCTGTCCACGGATAGCATTGCTGTTTTGTTTGTGCGGATTTTCCCCTTTTATATTCTTTTTTTGTTTGATTTAATTATTAGGTTGTTGCTTTGCTGAACTTATTTCATTTATATTTGGCTTGGAGTGGTATTTTGTTTTGTTTGAATTTGTATTTTCAACTATTCAGTTGATTTCTGTTTTCTTTGTTTACATTTGGCCAGGTGTACTATCCCTGGTTTCTTTTTTGGTTTTCTTTAACTTTTGGTATTTTGTTTTGTTGATTTCAATTTGTCAACCTTTTGTGTTGGATTTGTTTCTGTTTTTGCCATTTGTTTTCATTTTGATTTAGTTGCTATTGAAAGATTATATTGGTAATATTGTTTTTCTTACATCATTCTTTTCTCTCTATTTTCATTTAACTTGATTTTTTTTTGTCAATCCAGCAATACAGTCTCTCCTCTCTAATATTTCTATGTATACTTGTGACATTTTTATCCAGTTTGTTTTGTGTTACAGGGTCTGGGTGCCAAAGGCAGGGAGGCCGGCTCTTTCTTTCTAACGGTGGTGGTGCTTTATTCACTGTGTGCTGTGTCTATCAGTAGAGAGTGGTGTGGAGTGTCTGTGACTGTGTGCACTGGTGAAAGAAATGTTTCTGATGTAGGCAGATTCAATTCCCGTTAGCCTGACCCTGCTGGTAAGCCCCAAATTATTGACCCATGTGTGATTGACTTCAAGAGCCAACCCTTATGTCTGGCTGTGTTTTAGAATGACTGTTTTTATATGATTATGATTGAATAAACTGAATTATTTTGTACTATTACCCATGTTTCGGAGCGTCTGATTGGGGGAACGAACTTGTGTCCTTTGACATTATTTTCCTTGGGAGAAATTCCCAGGGTGGCGTAGTGCGTGTATAAATTTATTTAAAAATCCACCTGAGAGTTGCTACATATATAATACATTTCTCCTCTGCTATTGGAGCAGGCCCAAAGCATGAGGCTGCCTCCGCAGATGATCATGCCCCTCCCTCTCTTTCCTTTCTCCGCCGCCATTGGAGCCGATCCAAGCACGTTGCTCCCCAAGCTTTCTATTCTCCAACCTTATTCCATCCAGCTTCTGCTTCCTCTACAGTTTCTTGCCTCCTTCTCAACTGCATTGCTCTTACAGTTCCTACTACATCATTACTATGGATCCATCACCTGTCTCCACCAAGCCTCCGCGCCTCAATCGCCACAGGTGGTTGATCCCAGTATAGCTCATAAGTCCCGCCCCTCCGGGGTTTCTAATAGATACGAGTTAAACTAAACCATCAAAATACACTTTATATTTTCCAAGATGTTTTCTGTCTTTTAAGGCAGTTTTATCACAATGATTTTATTTCAAGTGTTTGTTTTAAATAAGTTTAGCTTAGTTAGTTGTTTGATGCTATAACATTTGTCACTGAGGAACCAACAGACTTTTTCAGGAGAAGAGTGCAGCTTTTATCTTAATTTCTATATTTCCCAGATTGGGAATAAATATTTGGCATAAATATTAAGAGCATTAGCCCGAAGGTGGACACAGTTCCAACTCCAGCATTGCAGATTGCATTCCAAATCCAGAAAACTTGGAGAGCTTTCAAACAATTTCTCCCTCTTTTTCATTTTCTTCATTCATCTCATATCTCAACCAGAGTAAGTCCACCCAATCTAGTTCTACCAGAAAGACTCGGAGATAGAATGATGAATGAAGTGTGCATTTATTAACAGCCCAGCAAGCATAATAAGTTTTGGCATAGGCCCCGTCCATAGTTTATGATCCGAGGGTAGCAGATCAGCAAATCCCTGCCTGAGATGAAGGCGGGGGCGCAGCAGACCCCCAAAAGTAGGTGGATTGTAGATCCACTGGACGGGGCCAGCCTTCCCCCCAAAAATGGTAGCCAGAAGGAATATGTGCCAGACGTGACCTGGGGTTCCTGAAAGATAGAAAATAGGGGTTACCATGACTGTTCGTAATTGATTTATAACTTATAAATATTTATTTATTTATTTATTTAATTTTATTTATTCATTTATTTTTTAAGCAACGTTAAGCCAGACGTGAACGCCTCAATAGGCAACAGTTATAGCCACGTTGGGCCAACATTGACAAGCCTTGATAGGCTGACAGATACTGATAGATCAGACAGATATAGCCACGTTAGGCCAGACATAGACAGGCCTCGATAGACCGGACAGATATAGCCACGTTAGGCCAGACATAGACGGCCTTGATAGACCAGACATATATATAGCCACGTTAGGCCAACATAGACGGCCTTGATAGACCGGACAGATATAGCCACGTTAGGCCAGACATAACCAGGCCTCGATAGACCGGACAGATATAGCCACGTTAGGCCAGATACAGACAGGCCTCGATAGACCGGACAGATATAGCCACGTTAGGCCAGACATAGACAGGCCTCGATAGACCGGACAGATATAGCCACGTTAGGCCAGACATAGACGGCCTTGATAGACCAGACATATATATAGCCACGTTAGGCCAACATAGACGGCCTTGATAGACCGGACAGATATAGCCACGTTAGGCCAGACATAACCAGGCCTCGATAGACCGGACAGATATAGCCACGTTAGGCCAGACACAGACAGGCCTCGATAGACCGGACAGATATAGCCACGTTAGGCCAGACGCAGACAGCCTCAATAGGCCAACAGATATAGCCACGTTAGGCCAGACATGGACAGGCCTCGATAGACCGGACAGATATAGCCACGTTAGGCCAGACACAGACAGGCCTCGATAGACCGGACAGATATAGCCACGTTAGGCCAGACGTAGACATGAATGTTTTTTTTGTTTTTTTTTGAGCACGCAAACCGTAAAACCACCACCAGTAATTGCATAAATGTACCTGATTGTTAATGCAGAGCTTGCTGAGCTTCGAGAATGGTTTTTGAATCGGGTCTGATGTATGATTCAAATGCTGAGGAAGACCATCTGCCCATGATCTTAATCACTTGAGTAGAGATTCCTCGTTCAGCAGCTGTTGTAGCTGCCCCGATCCTGAATGAATGGCCGGTATAGAAAGAGGGGGATAGGTTGCAGCTTTTGATAACAGTGGTTAAGTGATTCCTGAAACAAGCCTTGGAAAGGGGTGTTCCATTAGGTTATATAAATAGCGGTGCGTTTTTGGAAGTTATAGGCCGGATTTTAAGAAATTACACCATAGCTGTAAGGGGACAGAAGTTATTATTGATTTTGGAGAACGTAACGGCGGAACCTTGAACGTCGGTTTTTGAGAAAGAGTGTGAAGAATTTGGGTCCAAAGTGTAGATCGGAAAAAGAAATGCCGCGGGCAGGATCGAATTTGTTTGTTTCTGAGGTGAATTCCCCTGGACGCATAAACCCATAGAAGGCGGGTAAAAACACTGCCTCTAGAAGAATATTAAGGTAAGTGGAAAGGAGGCCATTGCGGACAGAATAAATTAATCTGTGCAGTAGAGGCAGGGTAATAGGCAGGCGTTTGTCTGCTATTTTGCCGGAGGATTTAGCTAACCCTTTGAGCAGTCGAAAAAAAGGCTTTGAAAATTAGGATTATAATATTTAGCGTAGAATTGAATGCCGGCAAGAAGTCTGCGAATAGAAGAGAGAGAGGAGCAAACGGTCGAAATAAGAATAGAAAAAACGGAAATTTGGAAGGAGAAGCAAAACATTAGAAAAGCAGACCATGCAGACGTATAGGCTTTAAGTGTAGAGGGGGCGACGCCTTTAGACATGTAATGCCTAGCTGACGTGAGCAGATCGTTTAATTTAGTATTATGTCTCCTAAGGGAGGGCAGGTTAACCTGTTAAGCTGATTTCTAAATTTTGAAAAAATCCTAAGAAATGTATACTCAGACTAAAACAAATACAGTTTGTGAATCCTTTGCACTAAAATCATAATTATGGTCTCATTTGAAAGCAGACACTTGGCAGTTACTGTAAAGTCAAAATGATAATATTTTTTATAATAAAAAAAGCTATAATAAGCTTCAAAGTTTTGTAAAGTTATTAGAAATTTATTTGTATGAAATATCTTTATGAAAATAAAATTGAAGTGGGCCTTGGAGAAATCTAGAAATGCACTACAGCTAAAGCCACAAGTCTGACCATGTTATATTTCAGATCTGAAGATGATCAGTCTAAAACTCTGAATTTTATTAAACGTTTTACAAGATCGTTTCATGTGATTTTATTTTGAGATATCTCTAAAATATCAACTGATGTTTATTGCCATGTCTTCTCAGCTTTCATTCTCTATTTTGCCTCTATTGTTTAGAGGTGCAAACTGCCCCATTCAGTTTGTCTCCCAGGCACACATTTACACTTCTGTGGACTGGTTATGGCTCCAATTATTATTCTTTTGTATGCATTATAATTACTAACGATTCTCTATTCAAACTGTTCTATTCAAACTTCATTTCTAAATCAAACCTCTCACTTTACCCTCACTGAGACTCTATTGAATGCATTTCGTCCAAATAAGCATTTCAGTAGTTTTACATTTAGAAAATGTTCATAAAAATAAAGTATTTACTCAGTGGCAGGTGCATCTAGGGCAAGCTAGCATGTTAGCTTAGCACACCAGCAAAACAACAATTTATACGATTAAAATCATGTTTTATTCAAAACTTGCTTCATATCACTTTATCATTTATAAGTCGAGTGTTTTATATAACAATATGTGATCTCATGTAGCTTCGGGTCAAAAAATCTGACAGAAAATATACAATGCTAAAAGCTATGTGGAATAGCATTGCATTATAAATATCATCTATTATGAAACCACCCAACATGGCATAAAGAACACAAACCAACCATATATTGCCGCGATTGTGTGTTTATTGTCTTAAAACGTGTCTATCTGCATAAAATAGCGATATAACGATCTCAGGAAGCTGTTTTGGAAATGTCAGATACTTCCTGAATGTCACATGGTGTGTCTGTTCTTCATGTGTTCCATAAGGGGTGAATTTTCAGTAGTACAGCTTTCCAGCGCCCTCCGGCTGCCAGAATGAATTGAAAACACAGCATAACACAGTCTACTGCGCTCATAATCACACATCCGCGGATTTTGGATAAAGATTGAATAAATAATACTTCTCTGTATAGAAATTTGACTCAAACATGTGAGAATCTATCAATATTTCTCCACATCTGCACACATTTGAAGTAAAAGCCCTGAGGGAAGTTGTTTTGTCGAGTGTCTTCATGACGACCAAGGAGGAGTTTTTTATGAATGGGAGCAAATGACGCGCATATTACAATCAAAAGGTAGCGACGCCCAAGATCATATTCATAACTCCTGGCACATATTAACACATTACGGTCATTATAAGACTTTGAGAATAAAACAGAGGTAACAAAATTAAACTTTAGTCTTAGATCTTTTTAATGATGTATAGTTTGTCAAGGTAATTACTTACATCTGATAGTAATTTTCACGTCGGTGAATAAATTAAGTTGAAGCGATGATTCGAAAGCGTCTTTGTAAAAAAAAGAAATGCCGTTCCAATCGATAAGCAATCTTTTCCAGAATTGAATGTCGGACAAGCAGCCTTCGTCTAGTTGGATCTGATCGCTTAGCTTTTCTACAGAATGGGCCAGAGTTAGCAACCGTGAGAT
Organism: Pseudorasbora parva; assembly: GCF_024679245.1. Lineage (NCBI taxonomy): Eukaryota > Metazoa > Chordata > Actinopteri > Cypriniformes > Gobionidae > Pseudorasbora > Pseudorasbora parva. The sequence continues at coordinate 9,773,467 of NC_090191.1, read as the reverse complement.
GAAAGCCCTGCCTTGAGGGATTATCCTCATAGCGAAATTTAAGTGCCCGAGTAGCGAGAGCATGTCGCGCTTTGAGATAGAAGGTAACGAGGGAAAAGAATCCAAAAAAAAAACCTGATCCTTGCAAGTTTTTCGGGGGAAAGGGAAGCTTGCATAGAAACAGAATCAAGAGAAATGCCGAGAAATTCTAAGGAAGTTGAAGGTCCCGAGGTTCTCGGTAGAGAGGGGAATGCCGACATCACTAAAGATATGTTTGAGTATGTCTAGAACGGAAGATTGGGGAGACGGAAAATCGATTAATAGAAAGTCTTCGAGCAAATGCAGAATGAAGGGGAGCTTGCTGACGTTCAGCAAGATCCAGCACATCGCTTCAGAAAGGCTATTAAAAATATGAGGGCTACTTCTACACCCAAATGTAAGCCTTACAGCAAAATAGAATTTGGAATTCCATTTAACGCAGAAAAGTGGCCACACAGAGGGATGGATTGGAATGGTTTTAAAAGCGTCTGTTATATCGGCTTTAGCTAGCCAAGCGCCTTGCCCGGCTATCTTGATTAAAATGAATAGCATTGTCAACCGAAGCGTACTGTAGAGAGAAAGGGGCTAAAGGTATGCATTCGTTCACGCTCGCTGTGTAAGCGGAATGAGGGGAAGACATGTTGACGTTTCTTCACGATCAGACGTTTCTTACCGTAGTATTTCCGTGTTGCGATGCCAATAGAATTAATGCGGAAAGGCGAAAAAGGAGGGGAAGCAAAAGGGCCAATGACATAACCTTTATTTACCTCTTTCTCTAATAATTCAGAAAGCATGTCTGGCTCAGTAATGGCTGATTGCAGATTTTTATCTATGAAGGAGGTGGTAAGATTGGACAGGATGCCCACCCGAAACCCTTGAGACAGACCAGTGATTAAATAGTCGACAAAAGTCGGATCGGGGTGAGAGGAGAGGTAGCTAGATAGATTAGGAACATTAATAGGGGTAGAGGGGTGGCTCTTCAGAATTTTCTCCGAATTGGAGCTTTTCCTTGAATTTGAGGTTTGTACTGGCATGGGCAGACTGTTTTCGGGTGCGGATCCTTGCAGAAACTGCAAATGTGTTCATATTTACAATGAGGGAAAGAACAGACAGATTCATTAAAATTATTACAGATAGTAGCGCATTTGTATTCTGTGATGAAGCGTTTCTTGTTGTCTTGTGGAAGCCTTACGTCATCAGCACCTTGGACAGCGTACGGCCCTTGTTTGTTGAATGCTTTGGGGCAGAAAGACGCTGTGTGTCTGTGAGCGCTACAAATGTTACAAGCCAGCGTTTTTGCACCACCGAAATGACGAACGAGCAGTTCGGTATCAGTCACAGACCAGTCTAGTCTGGAGTTGAAAAGCAAAATAAAGGAAGCTGATTTGGCGGAGAATGATTTATGGTATTCGTGGAATAGTGTACCTCCGTATCGTGGGTTAAAGTCCGCCATCATAGCTAGATACAAATCCAACTCTTCCCCTCGATCTGGGAAGCCCTGACACAGAATATCTCTGAATATGCTGAAAGCAATAACGAATTCTGCGAATGTAAGATTCTGTTGTAATCTAGGATCGGACGTTTTAAGCAAGACTGCCACGTCACCACAGTCAACCACCTTCCTGTCAGCAGCAGGCGAGGGGAGCAGGAGTGAAGCAAGGTTAATGTCCTTACCTTGGATGATTTTAGTTCTGATGTGAGAAGATACCGTAGCAGCAGCTGGAGGTACAAAGCGCCTGCCGAAAATCAGGGCAGGAGTTGTTGTTGAAAGGTTAAAAGATGGAGTTTCTGTTGGAGCAGGAACCTCCTGGAATGGTGTCAGAGCTGTGAAGGACTGGCGGGGCTGAAGAAGTAGAAGCGAAGCCCGGGGGATCACTTGATCCGCTGGCAGGAGGACAAAATTGAGAGATTATGGCAAAGTTATTGGCTGGATTCGGGCCATTGGAGGTCGCAGCAGAATGTTCGAATTTTGACATCCTTGATTCCAGGCGTTTAGCGGTTTGGGAGAGGCTTTGAACCGCTTGGAGGAGTTGAGTGTTAACCCCGTCAGGCTTGGAAATATTCGGATGACCTGGCGGGTGAGCTTGCAGTGTAGTTCTTTTACCGGGATGAGGTGACGATGACTTTGCTGTTCTCTTCCTGCCGACTTGTTTTGAGAGGCATGACACCGAAGGAGTCGCAATATCAGAGACAGGCTCAGGTGGATTACCCAGAGTATTTTGAGCGAGAAGAAGATCTTCTCTGGACAGACCTTGGCTGATAGGGATGCCGGCTGATTCCAGAGTACTGTGCATATCCTCCATAGACCACGTTGCCCATGGCGAATCGCGGTGTTGGAGGCAGGCGCTGCGCCGTGTTGGAAGAGGAGAGGGCGGCACTAACTCGTCATCGGAGTCTGAGTAATCACATACGATTGGGGTATCGTTGGACATTGTTTAGCAGTGAATGCGAGCTTGTTGTCACATCGGCATCTGCAAATTCAAGCATGAGTAATTACGACCTTTATACAGAAAATGTGAAGCTGTGATTGGATAGAGATGAAATTAGTAGTGATGAAGTAATTAAGTCTTCCTGGCAGAACTTAAGCTGAAGCTTCCATTACCATCAAAGTCTATCTCAGCTGCTTTCAATTTCTAATCTACAACCATCCATCCAACCATCTATGATCTCTAAGTTTTATACAAGAACAGCATCCTTTCCTCATCAAAAGCAATAAACGGATCAATTTAAAAAACTGCCTTTTCATTCCTATCTTCAATCTCCCGACACCCATCCAGCAATATCAATATCTTTCCTTCTCCCTTGGCACAGGGAGGTGCAGATCTTCTCAAATCTCAACCCGCTGTTTGCTGAGAACAACCTTGCTGTCACCAGGCAGTGGAGTTCATAAAAAAAGCTTCGGCAAATCCCCACCCACTCTGTTATTTAGGCTTACTTGTATTACTTAATGCTCCAGGGCTTCGCTTGCCATTACAGTGCTCCTCAAGTTTAATGCTGCCACTGCAGTGCCCCTGCTATTTAATGCTGCCACTGCAGTGCTCCGTCATTTTGCCGCTGCCACTGCAGTGCTCCTCCTATTTGATGCTGCGCTGCAGTGCTCCTCCAGTTTGATGCTGCTGCTGCAGTTCTCCTATTTGGTGCTGCAGTGCTCCTCCAGTTTGATGCTGCCGCTGCAGTGCTCCTCCTATTTTGATGCTGCAGTGCTCCGCCATTTTTACACTGCCACTACAGTGCTCCTCTAGTTAAATGCTGCCACTGCAGGGCCACTCCTTTTTAATGCTGCCGCTGCAGTGCTCCTCCTATTTGATGCTGCCACTGCAGTGCTCCGCCATTTTGACGCAACCGCTGCAGTGCTCCGCAATTTGCTGCTGCAGTGCTGTCCAATTTGATGCTGCCCCTCCAGTACTCTGCCAATTTGATGCTGCAGTGCTTCTCCTATTTGATGCTTCCACTCCAGTGCTTCGCTACTGAGACATGGAAGGCGGGATGAATCCTCCCGTATGCTTGAGGTAGTTTGAGGCGGACTGTCACTGGGCTAATGATCTTAGTGACAGGAAACGGGCCAATGAATTTGGGAGTGAGATTATTACTTACGGAACGCAGCGGAATGTTCTTGGTAGAAAGCCACAATTTTTGACCCACGACGTACACGGGAGGCTTAGACCGGCGGCGATCGGCTTGGGCCTTGGTGCGTCTACCTACGTGGAGTAGAGTCTCACGGGCTCTATTCCATGTGTGACGACACCTCTGGACGAAGGTGTGTGCGGAGGGGACCGCGACTTCGGATTCCAGACTGGGAAAGATAGGTGGCTGGTACCCTAAACTACACTTAAACGGAGAGAGGCCCGTGGCCGACAATGGTAACGAGTTGTGAGCGTACTCAACCCAAGAAATCAGTTGGCTCCAAGAGGAAGGGTTCTTGGCAGCAATACATCATAACACTCGCTCAAGATCTTGGTTGCCTTGTTCAGTTTGACCATTGCTCTGGGGATGGAAACCTGAAGACAGACTAACTGTCGCCCCCAGTAATTTACAGAATTCACGCCAAAATTTGGATACAAATTGTCGGAAACCACGTCCCCTGTCGGAAACCACGTCTGTCGGAAGGCCATGTAAGCGAAAGACGTGGTCTACGACAGCCACCGCTGTCTCCTTAGCGGAAGGTAATTTAGGCAAGGGAATAAAATGAACCATTTTCGAGAACCAGTCCATGACGGTCAAAACGACTGTCTTGCCCTGGTTGGACGGGAGGGCGGTAACAAAATCTAGTTGGAGTAACCTATCTGGGGAGCGATTGGAAGTCTTACCCATGGCTCAAACTGAACAAGCCAAAACAAACTCCCGGATGTCACGAGCCATACCAGGCCACCAAAACCGTTGATGTACCAAAAATTTGGTTCTATTGACTCCCGGATGGCAAGCTACATTGGAGCTATGACCCCATCGAATTACGTCGGACCGAACTCCCTCAGGCACAAATAAACAATTCGGTGGGCCATCGGGCGGAGGCTTTACCCCTTCTAAGGCCTTCTATTTGAACTTCGATTCGACCTCCCATGTGAGTGACGAGGCGACGAGTCTCTCGGGAAAAATGCACTCGGGAGTAAATGCAGTTTCGGCTGCACCAGACCACCTGAACGTCACTTTGGGGGAGGTCAACGCTGTCAGAGGCGCGGCTAGTTGGCTGAAATTACGAATAAAACGTCGATAAAAATGGCCAAACCCCAGGAACCTCTGCAGGGCCTTGCGGGGATCTGGGGTTGGCCAATCTATCACAGCCTTAACCTTGTCGGGATCCATGCGCATTCCCTCGGACGAGACGATGTGTCCAAGAAATGGAACAGACTGTGCATGGAAAGCGCATTTCTCCGCCATGACAAAAAGCCCATTTGCTAGCAACCTCTGGAGCACTAGTCGAACGTGCTGGACATGTTCCTGGAGAGACGAAGAAAAAATCAAAATGTCATCCAGGTAGACATAAATGAACTGATCGACCATGTGTCCCAGCACGTCATTGACTAGTGCTTGGAAGACTGCTGGGGAATTGGACAGCCCGAAAGGCATGACCAAGTATTCAAAGTGCCCCCTGGGGGTATTAAAAGCAGTCTTCCATTCATCCTCCTCTCTTATGCGGACCAAATGATAGGCATTACGTAAATCCAGTTTTGTGAATATGGATGCTCCCTACAACCTCTCAAAGGCTGAAGACATCAACGGCAAAGGATAAGTATTCTTTACCGTGATGTTGTTCAGCCCTCGGTAATCAATGCAAGGTCGCAGGGACCCATCCTTCTTACCCACAAAAAAGAACCCCGCCCCCATTCTATTTCTGGAATAGAAAGTGAGTAAAGCTTGCCCTTAGGCGGAGACGTACCTGGCATAAGATCTATTGCAAAGTCATAGGGACGATGAGGAGGAAGAGAAGCAGCCCTGGACTTACTGAACACTTCCTACAGGTCGTGGTACTCCTTGGGCACGTTAGACAAATTTACCGCCTCCTCCTGTAACACAGAACTAGACACAGACGTATGAGCAGACACAAGACAAGAGGCATAGCATTGATTACTCCAAGCAGATACCGAACTGCGTCACCAGTCAACCCTGGGATTGTGCTTGACTAACCAGAGATGACCGAGGACGACGGGCATGAGGGGTGTGTCAGTGATGTAGAAAGTGATAGTCTCAGGGTGATTGCCCGTGATGGTGAGTGTGACAGGGTCAGTGGTGGGAGTGATGGTGGGAAGTGTCTGTCCATTGAGGGCGTGTACTGCCATGGGAGTGTTGAGGGGGTGCGCGGGAATCTGGAGTTGTGTGGTCAGTGCACGGTCCATAAAATTACCCTCCGCTCCAGAGTCCAAAAACACCTTGCAGCTGTGTGACCGGTCTGCCCATTGCACTCTTCCCGGCAAGAGAGTTGCGGACGAGGATTTCCTCAGTGAAGCTCCACCCGACAGTAGCCTCCTTTTTACTGCCGGGCTTGATCTTTTAACAGACAATTACTGAGGAAATTCCCCACCGCACCATAGTACATGCACCCTCCTTCGGCTCTCTGGCGCTCTCTCCTGCCGGGAAAGCCGAGCTCGACTCACCTGCATGGGCTCGGTGTCGCTGGGTGGGCTGACCGTATCTCTCGCCGACGGTTGGACAGGCTCAGGGGACTCTCTGACAAGGGTGCGCCAGTCTCGCATCTCCAGTCGGGAGTCCACTCGTAGTGTTAGGTCCATGAGGTTGTCAAGGTGGTGGGGAAGCTCCAAGGCATAGATTTCAAGTTGGACACGGTCAGCCAGCCCATGCAGGAATCTGTCCCACTGCGCCTCTTCGTTTCAGTTACTCTCAGCGTTCGAAGACCCGTCTGAGATCCGCTGAGAGTGCTCGCAACGAAGAGCAGCAATGATGGTCATTTTCCCATACCGCCGCTCCCTAGACTGCCGCACGGCCGGACAGTAGGTTGATCACCAGCGCAACCATGGCTCTCTCTGTGGCGAACGTAAGCGGAAAGCTCGTAATACAAAGTCTTTCTACATGAAAGCAGAATTTTTCAATGTGTGACAGCGTCCTGTATCATAACTAAGTGTCTGCAGTTTGTAACAAACCAAACCGTGTGAAAATCCGGTAAAAACTCTGGGAGTTATATTATGATCATTGTAGTTGAGAATACATCTTCCTCAGTAGAAATAAATGCGGGGGGCGGCGCATTGGGGACCCCTCCAAGATGGCGCCGCACTGATACGTCCGCTCCAATAGGCAGCGTAAGTCTATGAGGCGTCTACGTATATTATGTCTATGCCTAGAATGCTTTGGGGAACACCTCCTGCGTGAAAGGTGTCTGAAGCTACTATCGAATCACGGCAATCCTGTTGACCGCCGACAGCCCATGACATCAATGTGCGACCAGGAAGTATATAAGGGCGCCTTGCAAACATGACATCATCTTTTTCATCTTCAGGGACTGTTCTGTCTGAATTGCTTCGAGTTAAGGTAATACAAATTCATTATTTACTGCCTGGGATCAAGAGCATGCACAGTCAGTTTGTGTTTTACACATTTACACATGTTTGTGCAAATTGTGAGCGTTTTTCAATCTGAGATTGCTCCGTTCTCCTCTGGCTCTCCTCTTGAGGGAGGAGGGTTCGGCATCTGGGACTGGTGATGAGGGTCTCGCTCATGCCAAAGCTGAGCGCTGGCACACATCATGGGTTTTCCAGATGGAGCTTGCCAATCATCATGAGAGGGGTGTAGTCCTCTCAGATGATCTGGCGGCTGACGAGACTTATCAAAGAAAGTGATCTTAGAGATGGCTGGTGAGATTGGTCCTCTCAGCCACCCTGACCGTGTATGCTGAGCTGATGGATGTTATGGAACACGCTGCAGGCAGTCTGCAGCTGCCATGTTGGCGCATTAGAGGAGAGATCGATTGTGATAGATTTGATAATCAATTTCTCCCCGGCCATAAACCATCGGCTCAGTTGATCCTTCCATTCCTTCCTGATCTTCTTACAGAGATCGAGAGGGCATGGAAGAACCCATATTTGGCCCGATGTTCATCTACATCAGCAATTTAATTTCACTGATGTCGAGGGAATATGGGTGCGTGTTGATGCTGCCGATTGACGAGACGTTTGCGAATCTTGTATATGAGTAGGTACAGAGCTCTAACTCTGCCATCTCCTCTCAAACAACGTTGTGCCTTAATGGCAGGGCATACATGGCAGCAGGTCAGGCTGTTACAGCTTTCCACACCATCCAGCGTACCAGGCTGGATCCGCACCTAGACAGGCGGGAGTGTAGCCTCTCATGCGCCCCCTCTGAGGAGAACTAGGTTGCATGGGAGGTGAGACTCCTGTAAGAAGAAACCTGACCTTCATCTTTATTTCTTCATCATTTCCCCCAGGTGCTTCTTATATCATGCCTGGGACTGGGTGGAAAGACACAGCCCGCCTTGGCTTGATCAATGAGAGCGCCTCACTCTGTGCAGTGAGTCTTCACTCTACATACCGCAGGTGAGATGGTCTCTGTTTGTCATCAGCTAGTAGGCCCTCCCGGGCCTTCCTAATGATGATTCCAGCAGCTCATCACTGTTGGCTGTATTTTATGCCTCCCATAGCAGCCAGTGTGAACTTGCTATTAGTTAGTAGGCCTCCCAAGGCCTCCCTGAAGGTGAGATACAGAGTGGATTCTCTGTAGATGCCACCAGATAGTAGGCCATACCAGGCCTTTCTGGAAGTGATTTCTTGTATATTTCTTGTATAGTAGTTTTTGTATATTTTAACTTCTTAATCCGCACCGGATCGTGGGCGGGGCGTCTGACGCAAGTGGGCGTGTCTCTACTTATAATTACTTTTGTTTTATACAAACTGTTCAATCAACTATCACAAACTATGCATCATTTGAAAGCTAAAACACTCAAGATTCATGTTCTGAACTCGTTTTTGCAATAAATACACCAGAGAGGAAAGGGTTAAATTAAATGCTAAAGCAGTGGCTATTTAAACATTAGCATAATGAACGCGGTACTCATCTTTCATCTCCTGACGTTCAGATCAGATCGGACGAATCCACGAAACAACAGCATACATGTCTGTGTAAGAGTCCACTCTTCAAAATGCATCCCACTTTTAATCCAAAACAACGAAAAAATAAGGGGAAAAAACTAAAAATCCTCCGTTGTTTGCATAAGCGTTTTGTGTTAAGAGTAATCAATCATGTCCATTTTCAATGAAATAGCGATTGTAAGCCTTATTTTGACAATCTCCCCTGTACTGTGGACTGTTCCGGTCTTGTTAAACCCTCCCAGGTCTCTCTCCTTCAATCAAAAGCTGACTAGGACACATAAATAGAAAGGGAGCGCGTCACTGGGTGATGCATCTGTCAGTCAAACTCGCCGGTTGTTTTAGTTGGATAAGCCATTCAATGCCTAGCCAATGCATAGCCAGCATAGATTTGATTGATGGATGTAGTAACGAATCAAAAGACAATATTTTGCGTAGTTTCTGTAAGAGACGTCGTAAGAAGCATTGGTGAATACCTCATGCTTACTTAGCTGTTACTTAGCGTCGTCTCCACAGTATTCATTCATCGTATCCAGCGCCTGCCAGTGTAAGCGCACACACTTACACACAACGCGCAGACTAAATAAGAGACTGTTTTTATCAACTAAATGAGTTTTTTTACACTTGTAAATTCTGTAAATAGTTGTTTTAGTTATCAGGGACTGCAAATGCATTATAATTAGCAGTTTATTGCAGATTTATTTGAATAAAAACTACTCTTTACTATTACACAAATGTTCTAATATAATTGGACTTTATTGAAAGGACGCCCAGTCTTTTTTGACATAAAAGCTTACAGAAGCTACATTTTTGAGAGAATCGTCCTCAAATTTTAATCAAAGCATGATCAGACATTCAGTTTTATATTTAGGTTATTTTCAGGGCATAAAAATTAAAATCTAATATTTTTTTCCATAAGGGAATAATAAAAAAATAAAAACGTGAGTCACTTACATGCATATTTCCCCTTGTTTTAATCTGTCCCTATACTATTTGAGTTATTATGACTTTTGGGTAACATAATTTAAAGTGTCTAGTTTAAAATAAGACCACATTTATGGATATAGACCATAGGGTTTAAGAGCTGCAGACATTTTTATTTGGAGTATGTCATTTTTTTATTTATTTCTCAGCACAGGGCGAGGGTTAAGAGGTTAAACTTATGCTCAAAATTGTCATTGTTAACGATGCACTAAAAGCATATGTAACGGGGTTCTTTGATTGAAGGAAGGAGACGGGAACCGGCGAACGTTTAACAACTTAAATTTCAAAATAAATAAACAAAACAAAAGTAAACCGCGGGCAGCCCCTCACGGACGACTGCCCGCCCATACACACACATAATAACGCGGGCAGCCCCTCATGGACGACTGCCCAGACACATAATAAAACGTTCACAAAACATAACATCAAATCCAGGCCTGGTCCTCTCTCGTCTTCCACTGCCTTTGCCCCTTCTTTTATGCTCCCGTCACTAGGCCGCGAGACGAGACCGGTGTGTCGCGCAGCTGGTACTCATTACCACTCGTCACCGGCCCGCTCTTGCGGTCCCTTCCCCCGCTGCTTGCCACAGCATATTTTAAAAATACATAATTAATATCATTAAGCTGTATATAAAGTTAAGTAATGTTTAAGGTTATTTACTCATGCTTAACCGTTCAAGCTTTAGCATGTATAAATAAGTGATAATAAATTATTATTATATAAATAAATTATTATATGCCCACACATTTTTAAATATATGCAGTGTATGCTATAAGCCCTACTTTAGTTGTGATTTAAGTGTAAATATGTTTAATAAGTTTACACTGGCAAAGAAGAATTGTGTTACAATCGTACACACGCATCTATATTAAACCAACAGCACACTTAAAATACAACGCAAGAAATTAGTTAAATAGTTGTTTCTTATCGGAATTCAAATGTCTCTTCAATTGGTCTGTGACCAATCAGATTGTGTTGCTCAATGCCTGCAGCCAATCAGAGGCAGAGCTGCTGACGGTACTCGCTGACGCTGGCTCACTTGCAGGAGGTTTGCAGCCTTGCAGGTGAAGCACAGTGTTTCGTTACATTAATTATTTAATAAAACACTGCGAGCGGAAAGTACATTGCTCATTCTTGAGCTCAACAGATTGCGTTCTTCACGAGTTTGCTGTCAGCTCCCTGATGATGTGTAAGCGGCCATCAGACGCAAGTGTAATGAGCAGCTCACCAGAAATTTGAATATAATGTGTAATTTATACTTATGTATAGAGATGGTCTGTGGAATTAGTTCAATGATATGTTTTCCTACATCTTCCAGTGTTAATTTAATGAAAAACATAGTAAGTTAATTTTGTTTAGCTTTGCTGAAACCATGTGAAACCATTTATAAAAATCGTTGGGCTTGTTTAATGAAATGTCTCTTCATTAGTTATGTGTGTTAGATTTGATTTAATTTATTGTAATGTCCTTGAAAACAAATGCATTCAACATTGAGAAAGTAAGTCAGTAAGTAATTCATTAAAATGTAATGTAGCACATTTAAAATACTGTATTGTGTGACATTATGTAATTCAAAGTATTTTGTACAATGTATAGCTAAGTAAGAACACATTGTATTGTTATGGACTACAAAGTGTATATTTTTATTCATTTGAATGAGTCAAGGTAAATAAAATATATATTATATTCATAGTACATTGCTTGTGTGTTCTGAATATACTGGTAATAAATTTGTAATTTATTAAAACACAAATAAAGTATGCTACAACACAAAGTGTACTTATAATACAAATAAAATGTACTATAACACGAATAAAGTATACTTATAATACAAAAAAAATATACTTAACACAAATAAAATATACTTATAATACAAATAAAGCACATTTAATATCACTAAAGCATGTAATTAGTCATTATACTTAAAGTGTACTAAGTATACTTAAAGTTGTTCCAATTTAGCACACAAAAGTATACTAAATACACTTAAAGTTGTGCTTTAACACAATTTAATTACAACTTAAATATACTTAGTACAAAATTAGTTGTGTCAAAATAGCACACTTCAAGTTAACTAGTCATTAACACACTTCAAATATACTGAAAATGAGTCTGGCACCAAGTATACTGTAATATACTTGAATAACTGGAGGAGACGTCACAAGTTTAGGAACTTTACTGAAGTATCAGGCAGTGTAGAACGTACAACTTCATTCGGCCATAGCCGGACTTAACTGGCCCAAACACATATACAATCCCCCAGGGGGAAAAACCGGAACGCCCTCCCCCGTCTTGGGTCTCTTAAAGGAGCCTACTATGCAAAGGTTCGTCAATACATTACACCCCTTTCCCCCAGTCCACAAAATCTGAAAATCTTCTTGGAGGGCGATGCTCTCTTACAGGGTACCTCCGAGAAGGAGGAGGCTCAGGCAGGCCCTCAGCTCCCGTAAAGTCATCAACACCAGGGTTTCTCGCCTCTAATGCCGGCGGCTGTAACTCAACCATTTCAGCTCCTGCAAGCTCTGACGGGGGAACAGTGTAGCCATCTGGCTCGGGCCTTGATTGGTCAGCCAAGGGTGCCACCCTGTTCAGCAGTTGGTCAACATGTCGTCTGTGCACCTGCCCATCGCCAGCCTTGACTTTGTAGGACAAGGGACCTGTGATGTCTACGATGATTCCCGGCATCCACTTAGAATCTCTGGTGTAACTTCTCATGAACACCAAGTCATTCTGTCTAAACTCTCTGACCGTGCCAGGGCATTTCTCAGCATTCAGCTCCTGCCTGCGGAGCATATCACCATCATGGTCAGGATGCAGACGATCCAGGGCAGTTGTAAGTCGATGGTTCATAAGCAACTCAGCAGGACTTTTTCCAGTTGCCGAATTTGGTGTGACATGCTGTGACAACAAGAAACGAGCAAGCCTGGTTTGCCATTCTCCCTTGGTGATGCGAGACAGGGCCTCCTTTGTTGTCTGCACCATGCGTTCAGCTTGACCATTTGAGCTTGGGTGATATGGTGCTGTAGTGACATGGCGAATGCTGTTCCGTTCTGCGAACTCTTTGAACTCTGCAGAGGTGAAAGCAGCACCATTGTCTGAGACTATGATGTCGGGCAAACCATGTGTTGCAAACAATAGTCTCAGTGCGTTAATGACGGCTGATGATGACATGGAACTCATCAGAGACACTTCCAGCCACTTGCTATGTGCATCAACCACAATGAGGAATATTTTGCCCTGAAAAGGGCCTGCAAAGTCAATATGCAGCCGGGACCATCTTTTTGTTGTCCACTCCCAAGGATGTACTTTTGCTTTAGGAGGTGCATGACGCGACTTCTGACACGTCTCACATGCCTTGACAGTCTCCTCTATATCTCGGTCCATGCCTGGCCACCACACATAACTCCTTGCGAGTCCCTTCATATGTACAATGCCCGGGTGCGCATCATGCAACATAGCAAGTACTTCTCTTCTTGCCGAACAAGGAACAACCACACGACTTCCCCAAAGCACACAATTTTTATGTGCCGAGAGTTCATGGCGGCGAGAAAAGAAAGGTCTGAACTGGCTATCCTCTATATCAGCCGGCCACCCATGCAGCACCCAGCGCAGTACTCGAGACATGACAGAGTCCTTAAGCGTCATTTTAGCGATTCGCTCAGCATGCATGGGGGCATCTGGCACCATTTCCAGTAGCAGTACTTCCAGGGGTGGTGGCGTAACCGCAACAGATGCTGGCAAGGGTAAGCGACTCAGGGCATCAGCATTGCCCATGTGTTTGCCTGGTCTGTAGCACAGTTCATAGTCGTAAGCTCCTATGATCAGACTCCAACGTAGCATCCGTGGTGAAAGGATGGCAGGCATTGGCTTGGAATAGTGTAGGAGTCCTAGCAGAGGTTTGTGGTCTGTAAAAATCATAAAATGGCGGCCTGCGAGATACTGGTGAAACTTCCTGACAGCAAAAACAACCGCCAATGCCTCCTTATCAATTTGGGCATAATTACGTTCAGTGGTGGTCATTGTTCTGGAAGCAAAGCAAACGGGCCGCTCCCCACCGTCACGTTCCATGTGGAACAATAAAGCTCCAAGCCCATATGGTGAGGCGTCGCAAACCACTGCCAGGGGTTTATTTTCATCATAATGCACCAGCACATCCTCCGTTTGTAGTAACTGTTTCGCCTCAGCATATGCCATCTTGTGCTTTACTCCCCACTGCCATGTGGCAGACTGGTCTAGAAGGCAATGCAATGGTTCCAGGACAGTGGCCTTATTTGGTAGAAAACAGCTGTAAAAGTTAAGCAGCCCCAAGAATGCCTGAAGTTCTGTTTTGTTCCGTGGGGGCGGAGCTTTTTGGATAGCTTCTACCTTTTCACGGGTTGGTTTGATGCCATCCTTATCCACTCGAAACCCCAAAAACTCCACTTGTGTAGCTGCAAAAATGCTTTTCTCTTTCTTTAGTCGCATCCCAGCTTCAGCAAAGCACTTCAGTACGGCCCGTAGCCGTGCGTTGTGTTCTTCTATGGTTTTGCCTGAAATTAGGATGTCATCCAGGTATGGCTGGACCCCTGGAATTCCTGCGAGCAAGGTGTCCATAAATCTTTGAAATATTGAGACTGCTGTTGACACCCCAAATTGCAACCTTCGAGCTCGGAACAGCCCACGGTGAGTATTAACAGTTAGCAAGTCAGCTGAATCGTCATCCAATGGAAGCTGCTGATAAGCTTGTTTCAGATCAAGTTTAGTGAAAACTACTCCTCCAGCTAGCTTTGAGAACAGTTCAGATGCTGTGGGTATAGGGTACACGTCAGGCTTAACAGCTGTATTCACAGTACAGCGGTAATCACCGCAGATCCTCAGGCCTCCATCTTTTTTTGCTACCACAACTATAGGCGTTGCCCACTTTGCATGCCGAACAGGTTCAAAAATGCCTTGAGTGACTAATTTGTCCAATTCCTCGTCAAGCTGCGGTCGTAAAGCAAAAGGAACTGGGCGGGCCTTGAAGAAACGTGGAGTAACTGTGGAGTCAATATCAATAGAGATCGGGGGGGTCCGGCAAACCCCAATGTCCTGAAAAACCTCTGAATATTCAGTCAAAATGTCGTCTATCGACTGCAGCTGTACCCTGTGTACTCCTTCGACTGATATTCCTAAAGCATCAAACCAGTCCCGTCCCAACAGACTAGTGCCCTGGCCCTGAATGACAAACAGGGGTAGTGTATTTTGCGTCCCCTTGTATATTACTTCCACAAATATTTTGCCTTTCACTTCCAAGGTTGCCTGTGACCACTGCTTTAGTATTCCACTGTTTGCATGCATTTCAGGGGGTTGAAAAGGCCACAACGAGTGATAAGTATGCTCACTAATCAAGGAGCATGCAGCTCCTGAATCCACTTCCATTGTGTGTGCTTGTTTGTTCAATATAACAGTGGCCAGATACGGCTTCTGCCCCCCTTGTTTTGATTTTGTAGTGGTGCTGTACACAGAGTAATCATTCTGTTCTTTATGAGTTATAACGTTTGTATGCCGCTCTGCTGTTGTGTTGTCTGCCTCCTTGTCCGTACCATGTCTAGTCTTTGTTAAACACACACGAGCTATGTGCCCTCTTTTTTTACAGTAATGGCATACCGCTGCGGAAAACCTACAGGTTTGTGGAGTATGCTGACTGCCACATCTGAAACATGGTTTGTCACGTCTCTGATTTTCACTAGGAACTGTTGTCTTGTGTACTGATGCATGTGCATGGGCTGCAAAATGAACATCGTCCTCCTGCAGTGATTCGTTTTGCTGCTGACGAAGTAGGCGAGCATTTAACAGTGCTGTTTCAGCAGCTAGTGCCTTTTCCTCTGCCTCTTTAAATGTGAGTGTGGGTTCAGCCAGTAGGCGTCGCTGTAGCGCTTCATCCAGAGCCCCACACACTATTCTATCACGTAGCATGGCTTCTAACTGGTCTCCGAAAGCACAGTGCACAGACAATCGTCGAAGCTCAGCAATGTAGTTAGAGATGCTTTGATTAGGTTTCTGCTTACAATTGTGAAAATGAAACCGTTGAACAATCTCTGACGGCCCTGGGCTGTAATGGCGTTTAAGGGCAGCGACAATGTTTGCATAGGTCACAGTAGACGGTTGTGTCGGGGCCAGCACTGAACGTAAAGTGGAATATGTTTTTGCCCCACAGACACTGAGCAGCACGGAACGTTTCTTCGCATCGTCCTCGATGTCATTTGCATGAAAAAAACATTCCAGTCTTTCTACGTATTCCTCAAAAGAGTGTCTTGAGCATTCATCAAACTCTTCTATACGGCCGAGTGTAGTCATTTTCGTTTCGAGATGGCAGACAAAGCACGTTCACTATAACAGGCACACACACAAAAAAAAACTTATCTGCACATAGTTGGTTCGAGTCCACTCGTCGCCAGTGTAATATACTTGAATAACTGGAGGAGACGTCACAAGTTTAGGAACTTTACTGAAGTATCAGGCAGTGTAGAACGTACAACTTCATTCGGCCATAGCCGGACTTAACTGGCCCAAACACATATACAATCCCCCAGGGGGAAAAACCGGAACGCCCTCCCCCGTCTTGGGTCTCTTAAAGGAGCCTACTATGCAAAGGTTCGTCAATACATTACATATACTTAGTATACTTCTTTTTCACTAGGGCACACACACACACACGCTACAAGACAGAGGAGATCGTATGTCGATGTCCTGTCTGCGTCTCAATCAGATCCCTAAGTTAGTTGCGCCAGTCTCGTGCACTCAGAGTTCTCTTTCGCTCTTGAACAAACAATAACAGAAACACAGGGAATGGAATGCTGTCAAAATGTCAGTTTTGTTGAGTATTCTCAAAGTAGGATTCTTAAAATAGCTAAATGACGTCTTAAATGAACGTGAGAAAATGAGATGTGCGTGACTGCGCGTTAGATCCGCATCATGTTCGGTGGTGGCCGATTTTAAAGTGACAGCTACACTGATGAACAAAGAAATAACGGGAACAGAGAAAAGATGATTAATCTATATTTAATGTATTATTTATGCAGTTAAGAAAGCTGTTTGATAACTATTAAATTTCTGTATGTCTAACAGAGAAGCCAAGTAATTTTTTTTTTTTTTTTAAACCTAATAAATGTTGAAATTGGGAAGCTTTCATTTATACTGTAATGTAACGTCATTAATGTTTCATAGAGAAATGTTATACTGGCCTTCATTCATAAAAAGATGCCATTACAACACATTTATAATATGCTGTCTTTAAATTGTTTCTACATTCATTTGGAGAGTAACTGAAATTATTACAATATTAAAAACTCCACAAATATTAAAGTTTAGTTTATTATTTTCTAATCTTAAAAAGATAAATAGAATTCCTTATTTTGTTCAAATGAGGGATTTTTTTTTTAATTTCTTGTAAACGGTTCTAGTGACGTCATTACATCCCTGCACTTCCTGCTGTAGTCCAAAGCGGCCGTTCGCTGTAGGCTTTGAATGGGAACTTCTGTTAAATAAAATATCTTGCTTGGCATTGAACTTTGAGCTTTATAAGTTTACAGGTATTATTTATGCTCTAACAGCAACATTACACACTAACTAACGTTTGAAAGATGGGATCGCGAAGAAAGGGAGCTTTAAATAAAAAAAATGATTGCAAATAAAGTCAATAAATGAGATTAAAATATGTGGAAAAGCCTCTATGAATTTTATAATAATAAAATAAATAAATTGTAAATAAAGGAGAATAAAATATATGTGGAAAAACCTGTGAATATTAAAGTAATAATAAAATAAATTAATGATTGTAAATAAATGAGATTAAAATATACGTGGGAAAAACTCTGTGAATATTAATCTCATTTATTTACAATCATTTATTCAATTATTATTACTTTAATATTCACAAAGGTTTTTCTTCATATATTTTAGTCTCATTTATTTACAATCATTTATTTAATTATTATTTAATAGTCACAGAGGTTTTCCACATATATTTTAAAGTAATAATAATTAAATAAATAAATGATTGTAAATAAATGAGATTAATATTCACAGAGGTTTTTCCACATATATTTTAAAGTAATGATAATTAAATAATTAAATGATTGTAAACAAATGAGATTAAAATATATGAAAAAAACCTCTGTGAATATTAAAATAATAAAATACATAAATGACTGACTGTAAATAAAATAAATAAATGAAATTAAATATGTGGAAAACCTAAAGTAAATCTGAATATTAAAATAATAATAATAATAATAATAATAATACAATTGATAAATAAATTAGCTTAAAAAACCTGCAAGTTTAATTAAATTTAATTAAAAACATTAAATTGAATAAATAAATTTGATAAAAATACATGATTACTTTTATTATTATTCTATTAAATTAATGATGAATGTAAATGAATAAAAATTGGACCTAAATATACAAATAAATTATGCAATTAACAGTATATTCTTATAATGAGTAGAATCATAATAATAATAATAATAATAATAATAAAAATAATAATAATAATAATAAAGTAACTTGATATAAACTAATGTTAGATATATAATAGTAATAGTACATTTTTAGTGTATTAATGGGGTGTTACGTTGTAAAAGAAAGATTTCTTAACTCTCAGGATGGGGGTCCCTCACACGAGTATGTTTATATTTGGGGGTCCATGGCAAGTTTGAAAAGCACATTTTCAGCTGAGATCAAAGTCATAATTTTGTTGTTGTTTATTTGTATTATTTTTATATTTGTATATATAATGTTCCCTGTCAGAGTGTTACATTTGCTGTATTGACATGAATTGAACTTTTTCTAATGATTTTATGAGCTATTTTTGTATTTAATAAATCCATTGATTTGAAATCCCTTTGACTACTGTACATTTTTGACAATACAGACATTAGTAATATGGTTTATGCATCCATTTCAGGTGTATATATAGTGTATATATATTCAGTATATATAGTGAAACAGTTTTATTGTTGTAGATAATATAGTGCATGCTCTGTGTGGGCCTAGTGAGGGCTTCCTGCGGGGCTAAGTGAGGGCTGCCCTCGCAGGACCAGCGCTTAATAGTGCGGGCCTAGTGAGGGCTTTCTGGGGGCTAAGTGAGGGCTGCCCGCGCAGGGCCAGCGCTAAGGGGCCAACGTTTTGCCAATGAGCAAATTCTCTGGGGCCCTGCACGGGCAGCCTCCTGGGGGCCCTTAGGCTAGCCCTAAGTGGGCCCTTAAAGGACCAGTGCAGGCTTGTTTGCAGGGTTAACAGTAACTTCCAAAAGCCCAGGAGAAACCAAGGCAGAACACCGTAACAGCAGTTACCGCTCTTTGCCTTTGTTTTAGAACACTCAAACTGAGTTACGGTACTCTGCCTTTGTTTTAGCCATGCGTCTAAATTAAGTTACGGTACCGACATGCAGTTATGGTGTCCCGCCTTTGTTTTACTGTCTATTAAAGTTTGCCGCGTTTAAGTTACGGTGTAGCCTGTGTACTGTCATACATGTTTTCTTAATGCAGAATATTCTCTCAGCGCACCTCTCAGGCAGTGTGGGGCTGCCCACTGCACGAGTGTGTGTAGGCTACTCGAATGCAGTGACAGCGTGCGATCACGCATACAATCAGTAGTAACAGTTCGCAATTATATCCATATATCCTACCTTTTCTTGTAAACCCGATAAAATCCATGGCAATGAACGTCACCGGAGATGTTTAATCCACAAGCATTCTGAGAATTATTCCTAATTGTCGTTCACATCAATCTAAAAGTTGTCCTTTTAGGCTAGGTGATTTTCATTCAAAGATGTAAAAGTATAAGCTATGTAGCCTATTGTATCTTTTTTTACTAGATAAAAACATTAAACACATATTGCAATAAATAATTACTCTGTTTAGCCTATGAATGGGCAATCCGATCCAGTCAGCGCTGTCATTAGAGCATGATAGCCAAACTTAACCCTTGATTAACCAGCGGCACTATTTGCTATTTATCTTATTCCAATCCCATGCATTTTTACAAGATTTTTTATTTGTTCTATTTTTTATATCTTTGCATTATATATGCAAATTTTTACTCATTAGAAATAATCTTATCTTGTTCATATAATTCAGTGTCACCTATCAACCTGTAAGTTTTGCTGCACACCAATGAAGATACTCTTTACTAGAGGTATTGTGTCCTTAATAATAATAAGATGGCTATAATTAATTGTAAATCATCCAAAATAAATGCCATGGTCATTAGATTTTATAAAGGTGTTACTATATTGATTTTGCAAATGGTGATCAGCAACCAAATATTGATAATATGGAAGTTACTGCCTTTTGCCTTGGCATGACTCCACATTTTTTGCAGACAATACAAAGGCAGAGTGCCGTAACTTCAAAATAGGGATCAAAAGTCAAGTTTGAGTTAAAAAAAAGTGTATGTAGATAATTGTCATTACTAAAACATCTAAATGCCAGATTTCCAGTGTCCTACCTATAACTAATTTGGCTGGACAACAAAAAATCTTTAAAGTCATTTGTGGCAAGGGGGGCGTGGTTCAGCGAGGTCTGCAGCGGGAGAGAGAGCCGCGGGACGAGCGGTAAGTGATTGGGTTGGAAGCAGATTAATAACACCTGTCTCTCGTTCCAGTAATGAGCGCGGAGAGGGTATAAGACATCGGTGGAACCGGAGACCGAGGAGAGAGAGAGGGACTGCTGACGCGACACACACACACCCACGGACATTGAGTTGTGAGACACGTTGACCCGGAAGCGGGACGTTTGACCGGAACCCGGAAGTGACTGAGAGAAATACACACTGGCAAAGCAGTGTGCAGAGACTGAGTTTTGTTTTGAATAAAGATAGCGTCAGCAGTCAAACCGACCCCCTTGTCTTCTTCCTTCCTTCCAAAACGAACTTTATCACACTGGTGCCGAGACCCGGGAAGGAAGTAGGACCGAGCCGCCGCCATGCAGACGCCCTCCGCCACGCCGTTTTCGGACATCATCACCTCCCTCGCGGCCCTCCACCAAGACCAACATCAGGCAATGCTGGACCTGCGGGCAGACCAAGAGCGCCGCTTCGAGGCGATTGTCCGCGGCCAGCAAGAGGACCGCGAGAGGTTCCGGAGCTGGATGGATCGGGAGGTTCGCGCCGAAGCCGCCGGGCTGGCTAGCGCACCGGTCCACGTGCCCCTCCACAAGATGGGGCCAGAGGACGATCCGGAGGCCTTCATAGACCTCTTCCAGAAGACAGCGGAGGCCTCCGGCTGGCCCCGGGCACAGTGGCCGGTGCGCCTCATACCGTTACTAACAGGAGAAGCCCAGGCGGCCGCACAACACCTGCCGGTAGCGAACCTCCTGAAGTACAAGGATCTGAAGAGGGCCATCCTACAGCGGGTCGGTCGGACCCCGGAGCAACACCGCCAGTGGTTCCGCTCCCTGGAATGGGGGGAGGCCGGCCGACCCTTCGCAATGGCCCAACAGCTCCGGGACTCGTGCCGCAGATGGCTCTTGGCCGGCGGAAGCGACGTGGACCATATCGTCGATCTGGTGGTGCTGGAGCAGTTCATCACTCGGCTCCCAAGAAAGACCGCCGAGTGGGTCCAGTGCCACCGGCCCACGTCGCTGGAGACGGCCATCCACCTGGCGGAGGACCACCTGGTGGCGTGCCCGGGAGTCGGCGAGCCCTCACTAACCTCTCACTCTCTCTCTCCCCCCTCTGTCTCTCCCTCTCGCCCTGTCCCTCTCCCCAGGTCCCGTCCTCCAGGCCCTCCTCGCGTTCCCCCCAGAGGCCGGGGTGGGATGGGCCCAGGACCGTCCGGGAGTTCGCGGGCTCCGCCCAGGGGGGCGGGGCCGCTGGGGGCGGGTGGCGACAATGGCTCCGGTTTCACACCCTCCCCGCGCTCATTTTCCAACCCACTCCCCGCCGCAGGGGCGGCGGGCAGGCCTGGGCTGGCCTGTTGGCGGTGCAGTGATCCGGATCATTTTGTGGACCGGTGTCCGATGATGGACATCGGAACAATGATCCGGATCCCGAACGTCCCACGGGCCACCCCCGATCAAGCAGGAGAGTACCAAATTCCTGTGAGTATCAAGGGGTGTACATATCAGGCTTTGGTGGATTCAGGATGCAACCAAACCTCGATCCATCAAAGTCTGATGCAGCCTGGGGCATTGGATACAAGCCGCATGGTTAAGGTGCGGTGTGTGCACGGGGATGTGGTGGAATATCCGGTTGTCCCAGTCACGATACAGTTTAGGGGGAAAAAGCATAGTGTTGAGGTGGCGGTTAGTCCCCACCTCCGGCATCCGCTAATTCTGGGGACGAATTGGCCCGCCTTTTCGGCGTTATTGGGGTCGTTATGCGCGGATGCCGCTTGGGAGAACAAGGCTAGGAACGGGGAGGCGCGAGTGCAGGTTGGGGAGACTGATACGGGACCCTTGGGAACAGCTCCAGAGGAACCGAGCGGGGTCGAGAGACTGATTCTCTCGGACCGCGATGACTTCCCTCTGGAGCAGTCCCAAGATGAGACCCTAAAACATGCATTTCAGCAGGTCCGCTCTACCGACGGTCAGTCTCTCCAACCCGCATTGCCCGTCACGTATCCTTATGTAACAACAACGAGCTTATGAGTTTAATGTCTCGGGGAATAATTAACTCAAAAGGGATTTAATATTCAATATTCATGAATTTATGAATATGATTTGCCAGTTGTTCATTACGTATTAAAATTTTCCGATAGGGAAAATTGTTTAATTAAATACAAGTAACCCTTTACGGAATTGCTTGAAATTATCCTACTAAGTTTGTCCTGCAAATTAGTTATAGACTTTTCAAATCAATTCTCAATAAAGGGATTACTGCTTTACGAGCGCATAAGAAACATTAACTTTACTGATCAGGATAAGTTCAATATTTCAAATGGTCATACAGTTTACTTTACTAACATAGTAGCATAAGCAGTTAGGTAACGTTTAGATCGCAAGTTTCATTGACTTTGTGTATGTGGCAGAATAACAGATTCAACTCATTAAATGTCTTTTGAAGGTTTAATAAACACAGACTAAAAATAACACTACAATTCACACAGAAAGTACATACTAAATATGCATCAAGAGAGTAGAAGTATAGATATTAACGAAAGAATACATAAAAGAGAATAATGAATAGACTGAAGTTAGAGAGAGATAAAAGAGAGAGAGAGAGACAAAGAGAGAGGGAGAGAGAGAGACAAAGAGAGTGGGGGAGGGTAAGAAACAGCTTTCCTTCAGTTCAACCAAATACGACCTTCACGGAGTTAATTTATCCCAACGGGAGAATAACACATCCTCTTTACAGCAGTAAGAATAAGAATACTTGCATTCTTTTTGGTTTCGTTTTGGCTTCTCACTTGTGTGCGTATGTGTCTCTGCGTGTCTCTGCGTGTCTCTGCGTGTCCGGCGGTCCTTTCCGAGGTTGGGAGGGAAGCGGCTGTTTGCTTTAGCGATGCTTCGTGTTCTTGAAGATCGGATTGTAGAAGAGAAGATTTTTGGAAGAGATGAGGCCTGCTTGGAGGGCCTGCATTGGTGGCATGGCTTAAGTGCCAGCCCCCCCCCCGTGGGTGTTGGCTCCCACAGGAGAGAGTTGAAGAAGTGAAGAGAGCGGAGTAAGAGAACAGGGTAAGAGGGAAGAGCCTGTCTTCACTGGTCTTTTTAAGGTCTGGAAATAGTCCCACCCTCCAGGGTTAGACTTAACCAATGAGAGTGTTGGGATTTCCCGGCGGGAAATTCCTCAGCAGAATTTATAGCTCTTTGTTTAAAAGTTGGACTCAGTGGGTCTCTGAGTTCTTCATACTATAATTAATGCAACAAACACACACTGCATTTTCTGAATAAGTGATATACATGGAAGTGTAAGTCGTGAAGTGAGCATTAATTTGATAGGAGACATGACATATATGAGGTTATCTGAACTAGTACTTTGTTAAGACAAAGACAAAAAGATGCAAAATACCATACAGAATAAACATTTTACAAGACAGTTATGTGTTTACATATAATGTCCTGGGGTGCATGTTCATTTATAGATGGTTTGTCTATAATTTGAGGCAAAAGCTCTGTGTCTTAAACTCTTTGTGTATAAGACTTCATGTGGCCACATTCTTTCCGGCCATAAAAAGATCTTATCAGATGGTTTCCAGGGTGACTGAAGAATCTCCCTCTGTTGTGTTGGGGGAAGGTATGCTAGTGAGCACAACTTTCAAAACATATTTGTTAAATGTAACTGGCGATTGTGTGTTTGATTCGCCTGAGTCGCTACACTTATTTTGCCATAATTAAGGATCGGTTGTATCGAGTGACCCAAGACACTCAGACAAAAGTGGATACAACCCAGTTATTAGTACCAAAGAGCCGCCGGGAAATGCTTTTCCAGGCGGCTCACTCGAACCCGATGGCGGGCCACCTGGGACAGGCGGCCACACTGAATCGCTTAATGACCCGATTTTTTTGGCCAGGCATTCATGACAATGTGCGCAGGTGGTGCGCGTCTTGCCCTGAATGTCAGTTGGTGAATCCACTGGCCGCCCCAAAAGCGCCATTGCACCCCCTTCCATTAATGCAGGTCCCCTTCGAAAGAATTGCGATGGACCTCATCGGGCCATTAGAGCGATCCGCACGCGGACATCGTTTTGCGTTAGTCATCGTGGACTACGCAACACGATATCCGGAGGCAGTGGCTCTCCGCAATATCTCCGCGAAGAGTGTTGCGGACGCACTGTTTCGTCTGATCTCCCGAGTGGGGATTCCGAAAGAAATCCTCACTGATCAAGGCACGGCGTTTATGTCACGCACGTTGAGCGAACTCTACGGTTTATTGGGCATTAAATCCATTCGAACAAGCGTCTATCACCCACAAACGGACGGCTTGGTCGAACGGTTTAATCGCACGCTTAAATCCATGATCCGTAAGTTCGTACAGGAAGACGCCAAAAATTGGGATCGGTGGTTAGAACCCCTCTTATTTGCCGTGCGGGAGGTTCCACAAGCCTCCACGGGGTTTTCCCCCTTCGAGCTTCTCTACGGACGGCAGCCCCGGGGGGTGCTGGACGTCCTACGAGAAACTTGGGAGGAGGGACCTTCTTTGGCCAAAAACGGAGGACCGCCAGAGCCGGTCATATAACAGGGGTACGAGACTACGCAAATTCACACCGGGAGAGAAAGTGCTCGTATTACTCCCTACATCGAGCTCTAAATTAATGTCAAAGTGGCAGGGGCCGTTTGAGGTCGCACGACAGGTGGGAGACCTCGATTATGAAGTGATACGATCCGATAGGAACGGGGCACGTCAAATATACCACCTCAATCTCCTTAAGAAATGGAATGAGGTGGAATCAGTGTTGTTGGCGACGGTGATCGGGGGAGAGGATGATCTCGGGCCAGAGGCGAGCATCAAAGCACAATCAGTCGCGCTGGCCCCTGGGGGAGATCACCTCTCACCGTCCCAACTCACTGATTTATCAAAACTACAGGCGGAGTTCGCCGACGTGTTCTCGCCCCTACCGGGACGTACCAACTTAATTCAGCACCATATCGAGACCGAGCCGGGCGTGGTAGTTCGCAGCCGGCCGTATCGCTTGCCTGAACACAAGAAAAAAGTAGTTCAGGAAGAATTAGGGGCAATGCTCGATATGGGAGTAATAGAGGAGTCCAACAGTGACTGGGCGAGCCCGATCGTTTTGGTCCCTAAGACCGACGGCTCGGTCAGGTTCTGCGTGGACTACCGCAAGGTGAATGCAGTGTCGAAATTCGACGCGTATCCAATGCCGCGGGTTGACGAGTTGCTTGATCGGCTGGGCACGGCTCGATTTTATTCGACATTGGACTTAACGAAGGGCTATTGGCAGATCCCCTTGTCTCCATTGTCCAAAGAAAAGACAGCTTTCACCACGCCGTTTGGATTACACCAATTCGTCACGCTTCCCTTCGGGTTGTTCGGGGCGCCCGCTACCTTTCAGCGCCTCATGGACAGGATTTTGCGTCCCCATGCCGCATATGCTGCTGCCTATCTGGATGATATTGTGATTTACAGTCACGATTGGCAGCGGCATATGCAGCATGTCCGGGCGGTCTTGAGGTCGCTGAGGGGAGCGGGGCTCACGGCCAACCCGAAGAAGTGTGCAATTGGGCGGGTGGAAGTAAGGTATCTGGGCTTCCACTTGGGTCATGGACAGGTGCGTCCGCAGATTGATAAGACCGCCGCAATTGCAACCTGTCCGAGACCCAAGACCAAAAAGGAGGTAAGGCAGTTCTTGGGGCTGGCGGGATATTATAGACGGTTTATACCAAATTATTCGGACCTCACCAGCCCTTTGACTGACCTTACTAGAAAGGGGCTACCAGATACGGTCCAATGGACGGAGCCGTGCCAGCAGGCCTTCACCCGAGTTAAGGCTGCTCTATGTGGCGGGCCGCTTTTACACTCCCCTGACTTTTCTCTCCCTTTTCTGTTGCAGACTGACGCGTCGGACAGGGGGCTGGGCGCAGTCCTGGCCCAGGAGGTGGAGGGGGGAGAGCGGCCGGTGCTGTACATTAGCCCCAAGCTCTCAAAGAGAGAGGCTAAGTACAGCACCATCGAAAAGGAGTGCCTTGCCATCAGGTGGGCCGTTCTCACCCTCCGCTACTACCTTCTGGGGCGGGAGTTCACCCTCTGTTCGGACCACGCTCCTCTCCAATGTCTCCACTGCATGAAGGATACCAACGCGCGGATCACCCGTTGGTATCTAGCTCTTCAGCCTTTTAAGTTCTAGGTGGTCCACAGGCCGGGTGCTCAGATGGCTGTGGCCGACTTCCTCTCCAGAAATGGGGGGGGGGGGGGGGGGGGGCTGCAGGCCGGACGGCTCCCCGGCCTGAGTCGGGCGGTGGGGGTATGTGGCAAGGGGGGCGTGGTTCAGCGAGGTCTGCAGCGGGAGAGAGAGCCGCGGGACGAGCGGTAAGTGAGTGGGTTGGAAGCAGATTAATAACACCTGTCTCTCGTTCCAGTAATGAGCGCGGAGAGGGTATAAGACATCGGTGGAACCGGAGACCGAGGAGAGAGAGAGGGACTGCTGACGCGACACACACACACCCACGGACATTGAGTTGTGAGATACGTTGACCCGGAAGCGGAACGTTTGACCGGAACCCGGAAGTGACTGAGAGAAATACACACTGGCAAAGCAGTGTGCAGAGACTGAGTTTTGTTTTGAATAAAGATAGCGTCAGCAGTCAAACCGACCCCCTTGTCCTCTTCCTTCCTTCCAAAACGAACTTTATCACATCATTCTTCTCAGTTCCACACTCCAGTGAGTTAAGGTCTTTTGCCTTTGTAGGGCAGAATACATGTATGACCCGAGGGGCTGCATACGGAAGATCACTGGGGTACCAGCCGCAGGTGGATTTTTAACCCCAGGGGGTGGCAAGGTTGCCAAGGGAATACACCCGCTCAGGGAGGCTTACGGTGGAAATACACATGTGGGGGTCGCCGGAGGGGAACCATGCACATGGGGCACCTGGCCGGACATGAGTGTCTGAGCTAAGGGCAGACTTACGGGCGTCAGCGGCGTCAGTGCTGGAGGAGCTCAGGGTTCTCAGGGAGCTCACCTGAGAAGAATATCGCACGTATCCAGTCCGTGGAGTAGAATGGCGAGCAAGCGAAGACACCTTAGCCAATCCATTACCGGCCACTTGTAGAGGAGAGTACATAGTCGGATACAGGCTCCACTCGGAGATTGTAAAATCTGGCGAATGTGTTTGGTGTCGCCCAGCCTGCAGCTCTGCAGATGTCTGTCAGCGGAGCGGCATGCGCTAAAGCCCAAGAGGAGGCCAGACTCCAAGTGGAGTGTGCCCTGACCCCAAGGGGGCATGGACGCCCCTGGTGCTGGTAACCCAAAACAATAGTGTCCACTATCCAGTGAGACAACCTTTGCTTTGAGAGAGCCTTCCCTTTCAGCTTCCCAACATTACAGACAAAGAGCTGGTCACTGCAGGACAGGACGTCTATGTAAGCGCGGAGGGTGCATACTGGACAGAGCAGTGCCAAGGCTGGGTCTGCCTCCTCCAAAGGCAGCGCTTGCAGGTTTACCACCTGGTCTCTAAACGGAGTGGTGGGAACCTTGGGCACATATCCAGGCCGGGGTCTCAGGATCACGTGAGAGTCACCCGGCCCGAATTCCAGGCACGCTTCGTCAACCGAAAATGCCTGCAGTTCCCCTACCCTCTTGATGGAGGCCAATGCGGTCAGGAGCGCTGTCTTCATCGACAAGAACTTAACATCTACTGACCGCAAAGGCTCAAAAGGGGCCCTCTGCAGTGCACTTAGAACTACTGAGAGGTCCCTAGAGGGTACGAGAGGAGCACGAGGAGGATGTAGACCTGCTCCTTGTCCTCCCTGACTTTGCACAAAACACGTGCAAGAAGGCTCACTGGGGGAAACGCATACTTGCGTAGGCCCTGCGGCCAGCTGTGTGCCAGTGCATCCGTGCCGAGCGTGCCCTCGGTCAGGGAATAGTACAGGTTGCAATGGGACGAGTCGTGGGAGGCAAACACATCTACCTGTGCGTCCCCGAACTGATCCCAGATCAGCTGGACCGACTGGGGATGGAGTCTCCACTCCCCAGGGATTGGCTGAGTCCGTGAGAGCTCGTCGGCTGCACGGTTCAGGATCCCCGGGATATGGACAGCACGAAGGGACCTCAGGTGCTTCTGACTCCATAATACGAGATGGCGGGCGAGTTGGGACATGCGGCGGGAGTGTAGACCGCCCTGGTGGTTGATGTACGCTACAACGGCCGTGTTGTCCGACCTGACTAGAAAATATTGACCCTTCAGCAAAGCTAAGAAGCGGTACAGGGCGAACCGAACTGCCAGCAACTCGAGGCAATTGATATGCAGGCGGCGCTGGCTCTCTGTCCATTTGTCTTAATCAACGATGCACAGAATAGGATTATGAAATGTATCATTAATACGTTTAGCAAACTTGGGAGTAGAACTGTATAAAATCGACACCCTTTACAACACCTGATAAAACATGCAAAGTAGGTCGTAAACAGAGACAAAGATAATTTTTTCCGCTCAGAATTCACCCTCTGGATTGGGTAAACTAACCCAGAGGGGGTGTGGATTAATTGTCTTAAAAGACAAATGGAAACATTTCTTCGCTCTCTTCTCTTCTTGTCCTCAGACCTTCCCTATTGTCCTCTGAAGCCGGCTCACCCCCTGCCATGAGGCTTCGGCCCTCGGCTAGGAGGTGAAGCCAACATTGGTTGTTTCCGTTGAAGTCAGCACACTCCGCTACTCAGTCCTTGGACAAAGGCACTGAACACCATCTCATCGGTCAAGGAACTTCCAAAACTTCGAAGGAAACCTTCCTCTCCTTTTGGCAACATTCACTTTCAAACTACCTTCAAACTTCCCGCTGATCGGAGACCCGATTACTTGGAAGAACTGAGAGAGAGCGCTCCAGCTCACAGAACACTCTTGAGAGGACTCACATGCATTCTTTTATACTCAACACAAAGCAACCCATGCAAGTATAAATTCCATCGAAATTTAGATGCGTTTAAGACTAGTAACCCTGTTTAAGGTGATATTGTTCTTTGCTGGCTCTCTGTAGTAATGTTTGTGAAATGCCATTCTGAACCTGATGCCATTCTGATGCCATTTCTCTTCTTTCTCCTTTCCTATTTCAGTACCTGTCGTTATTCTGTATATACGTGTATTCTTTATCTAGTCGTATGTATTCGTAATATCAATTATTAAAACCATTTTATCCATGTTTAATTGTCATTGTTACTGCTCACAAGACATAAGTCACTTTAATGTTCAGATCTAGCTACAGCTCTCATGAATATCTTTGAATACTTTAACTAATATCCCAATAGCTCGGAAAGTTTATTCTTTGTGGCCAGAAGAGTAACCTTCCCAGAGATTTGGTAGAAAGAATAAAAGCTTTGAGAGTTGATAAGATATTGTACTGATCGTTCGTTAAAAGAACGGATCAGATGAGTTTTGAATTAATTCTTTAAAAGTTATTCTGCAATGATTTAATATATATTTGTTAATTGCAATCCATTGTTGTTAACCAAACTTATATTGCTTAAATACCTAGGTTAGGTATGTCCTATTGGGTGATTTAAAGATTTATTGTTTGATCATAACCAGTTATGATTAATAATAAATATTTAAATATTAATCCCCATAATTCACTATTGAGCTAATTTAATTTATTAATATAAGTGGTCCAGTCACTACAGATACAACAACAGGGCACACCTGCCCGTAGAAAGCTGAGGTTCGACCACTGGGTGAGTGTCTGTCTGCAGGCCCGAGTCACTGGACCCGGAGCGTGCCAGACTGCCATGCCCATCTCGGGACTCGATCGCGAAGCCAGTGCTGAAGCGATCTCATATGAAGCAATCCGAGCGGCGTCTCCACGACCAGGAGCCTCTGAAACAGTTTCAGTGGAACCGCACTCTTGCTCTCTAACTGACGGAGGCAAGTCAGCAGTGACTGCATGCGCTCGCCGGTAAGCTGCTCGCACATGGCGACCGAGTTGATCTCAATACCGAGAAAAGAGATCCTCTGTACGGGGCAGAGTTTGCTCTTCTCCCAGTTGACCCGAAGGCCCAGACGAGCTAAGTGGTGGAGAAACAGGTCTCTGTGTTCGAACACCCGGTCCCGAGAGTGGCCTAGATTTTTAACAAATCATCCTTCCTACTCCTGTCAAACTGCTCTAGCGTGTGGCTAACACGGCTCCACTATATCCAACACGTCCCTCCGGTTATCGCAACATCCAACCTAGACACCTACACAGCTGATTTTAATATCCGGGGGGGGGGGGGGGGGAATTAATTATTAATTTCCTTATAATCCCGGACGAGCCCCCAAATATGTTATGTCCCTCCGTTGTTATTGTCTAGAGTTAAACGGGAATGCAACATATTACCAGCTGTGCAAGCATATTGGAGGAAGGTCAATAAACGGAGAGGACAAAACAGCTACCTTTACAAAAAAGGTTTATTGCTCAGTGCAAAATAAATGGATAAGGTGTCAAAAATATTTACAATAATATTTACAAACAAACATACATAAAATAAACAAACAAGAAAACATAAACAATGCTCAAACCGAGGTGGGAAGGGAAACACGAGTAGAGGCCAAATCAAAGAAATTAACAAAACAAAAACAACTAACTAAGTTTAACCACTAAACTAACTATCAAAGCAAAATGTAGAAATAAAAAGTCTTTAGCGTCAATGACGCCCAAACTAAACTACACTAACTAAACAAAACAAAACATACAAAATACATCACTCTCTCTTAAACTAGTGTGTGTAATACAGCAACAAACAAACGTCCTGCGTGGTGCGCAATGTATGTCGTACGACCTGCTTTTCCTGTGCTCTCCTTCCCAGCCTCACCGCCATAGACGACTACTGAAAGAAACTGAACATGCGACATTATAAGGAACCCACACGATTACAAAGATCGTTTACTGAGAGACAAAAAGTCTCATTCTCTAGTACCACGCCGCAGCATGACACGGGGCAGGAAGCTAAACCTCCAGCCCCCGATTTGGAGGAAGATCCGGCTTTTAAAGCACAAGGCCACCCCTGATTGGATGGAGCGGCAGAGACGTCATCTCCAACGCTGACGTCTGCAACGGGGATCCCCTCAATCTAAAAGAGACAGACACACACACACCCACATACCAAATACGTACAGCGTAAGTAACAATGAGCCAGTCGTCGAGATAGTTCAGGATGCGAACCCCTGCCTGAGTGGCGCAAGGGCTGCCTCGACAATCTTCGTGAAAACGCGAGGGGACAGAGCTAGCCCGAATGGGAGTACGGCATACTGATATGCCCGCCCTTCGAACGCAAACCGTAGGAACGGTCTGTGTCGCGGAAGGATGGACACATGGAAGTACGCGTCCTTCAGGTCGATCGCTGCAAACCAATCGCATGGACGAACGCATTCAAAAAGACGTTTCGCAGTCAACATCCTGAACGGAAGCCTGTAAAGGGATCGGTTCAGGACACGAAGTTCCAGGATTGGCTGTAACCCACCGGATTTCTTCGGTACAATGAAGTAAGGGCTGTAGAAGCCGGACTTCATCTCGGCCGGAGGGACGAGCTCGATCGCGATCTTCGCCAGTAGGGTAGCAATCTCCGCACGCATGACAGGGGCATTGGGCCCCACCATGGTGAACCGGACACCCAAGAAGCGGGGAGGAGCTCGCGCGAACTGAATCGCGTAGCCGAGCCTGATGGTCCGCGAGACCCAGCGGGACAGTCCCGGCAGCTGTAGCCCCGCACCCAGGGAGTGTACCAACGGGGTCATGCGGAGCACCGGCGTACCCTCTGTGGGGCAGCGAGGCAGCGTTACCGGCCCGGGCTCGGGTGGCATAGCGTGGCATACCCTGACAGAGGAGACCAGGGAAGGACTCGCGTTTCACTGGGGTCTGCTCTGAGAGAGAGCTGGCGACAGAGAGGGACGAGAGCGGCGTGGCCCGGGGGCAGCACACACTGCCGTCACCGGTCTCTGGGTGCTCAGAGATGGGTAAGTCAGTTCTTTCTTTAACCATATTAGGGTGCTGCCACCCCGGGGTGGACCACTACCGTCTCCTGGAAAGAACTGCCCATCTCTGAGCTGTCCGCGTCAGGAGCGACGCTTAGCCTGGCGTTTAGCGGGCTGCGGGGCTGGAGCGGACTGGGGCGGCTTCCTGCGGCAAAGACCGGCCACACCCAGAAGCACACGGGCGAGACATCCTGAAAAGGACGTACCACTTGTGAGCTCTTTTGTGAGAGGAATAACCTTGCAGTCAAGCCGAAGCGCGCAGGGGACCACACACCAACTGGAAACCAATCGTCAGACCAGCAGGCAGGAAGTATGTGACCGCTGGAACGTGCTGTACACCAACACAGACTGGAAGATCCTGATCGTCACGAAGAACTGACAATAACTCAGAAGGCGAGAGCAGGACGCCTGGGAGGCATCTCTGGCCCAGCGGCGTCCACCGGAATGCGATCCACCAGCACAGAGACCCCCGGAACTCTATCCACCGGCACAGGGACCACCGAAACACAATCCAGCGGCACAGGGATCACCGGCACAGGGACCACCGGAACACGATCCACCGGTACAGGGACCACCAGAACACGATCCACCAGTACAGGGACCACCGGAACACGATCCACCGGAATAGGGACAACCGGAACACAGTCCACCGGCATAGGGACCAACGGAACACGATCCACCGGTACAGGGACCTCCGGAACACGATCCACCGGAATAGAGACCACCGGAACACGATCCACCGGTACAGGGACCTCCGGAACACGATCCACCAGAATAGGGACAACCGGAACACAGTCCACCGGCATAGGGACCACCGGAACACGATCCACCGGAATAGGGACAACCGGAACACAATCCACCGGCATAGGGACCACCGGAACACGATCCACCGGCACAGGGACCTCCGGAACACGATCCACCGGAATAGGGACCACCGGAACACAGTCCACCGGCTCTCCGACCCCCAAAGCTGAATCCTCTCCAATTGAGTTATCGGACAAGGTAGGTCTGCACCTCCTCCTCCTCCTCCTCCTCCTCCTCCTCCTTCTCCGTTTCATCGGAGGGCTGGGGCCTCCACTGACAGTAGATGGAAGGGAACCGTCAGTGGGCTGGGATTCTGCTAGCCGAAGATGTTCAGGCTCTCCAAGATGGTAAATATGATGGACAAAGTCCCAGAATCCCAGATGCCCCAGCTTTTCCATCTCCCCCGGGCTGAGAGACATGTCCAAACAGATGTTCAATACCTCTTTAATCTCTGCCTCAGTGTAAGTCATGTGATCTACTTTAATGAGGAGACTGCAGGCGAAGTCCCTCATTGACGGATGTAATTAAAGCTCACATATCTTGCAAGTTGGAGATAGTTGGAGGGAGATGAAAAAAGGAAGCTACCCATCTTCTGCTGTGTCCTCAAAGGTCGTGTCCTTATGTCACGTCACAGACAAAGGAAATTGTGCGAGGACTCAAGTGCAAGAAGAATAATATATTTATTTATAAATAAAACATGAATGCCAAAATAAAACCCACGAGGGGGAAAACGTAAACTAGAAAATACATAAACTGAAACTGAACACATACCACAAAGAAGTCACAGGGGAACGGAAGACGTAGACAGTACAAGGCTACGACGCAGACTGACAAACACAAGGAGCTTATAAAGGGAAGAAATCAAGAGGGAACAGGTGGGAGAAATCAAACACTAATCAGATAACAAGGGGGGAGGAATCAGACAATTACATGAGCACATGCTCAGAATGACAAAACCCACATGTGCACACAAGACAGGACAGGCATGTGACAAACCGTCCAAACCTGCAAGCAGAAAACAAAACTGCAATAAAAAGGTTAATTTCCTTTAAAAGTAAAATTCTTAATCAAATAGTTTAACATGATTTTATGTTGAATTCGTTATAAATGAGGGAAAATAGTGTATCAGTCCTATTTTAAAACTATTTTAATACTTTAAAAATATTTGTGCAAAAAATTTACTTCTCCAAATGTCAGGGAGGGCTACCGACATAATGCAATTTTATGCAATGTTCCTTTAAGAAAACCATGTGACAGCATATGACATCAAACAGAAGACCCCAGAGGACCAATTTGATGCAATAACAAGGTTAGTCACCCTCCCATAAATATTAGATAATTTGACATTTTTGAGTAATGATGAGGTTGATTCAACTATTCATGTCAGGCGGTATGACCCCTGGAAAACTTTGAAAATGTGTTGTTATTATACAAATGTGTATTTGATTTAAAAAAAAAAAAAAAAAAAAGTATAACCTTGAGCACATGGTCAGACATTTGTATAGGTGTCCAAGGTAATGCCTGTTATACTTGAATTGAGTTTGAAATATCAGGTGGTGCGACCAGAATGACAGTTAAACTAACTGAAAAAAGTCATGTTAATTCCTGTTTTTGAATATATTAAATGCATTTTAAAGGGGGGGTGAAATGCTGTTTCATGCATACTGATCTTTTTACACTGTTAAAGACTTGGAATCCCATACTAAACATAGACAAAGTTTCAAAAGTTAAGGTGGACGTTTGATGGGAGTATTTCTTTGTCAAAAATACTACTTCCGGTTAGTCATAAGTTTCGGCAAGTTTTTTGAGATCATGCGTCCCCATTGACGTTAGTGGGGGCGGAATTTCCTTGTATGGGCCTTACGGACAATTCTACCGGAAGCGCGTGAGAGAGAGCGAGGGAGAGAGCGAAAGCAACAGGCTATGCCCATCAAAACGCTGGTTTGTAGGATGCTGGACAGGTGACAATTACACATAGCACATAACAATGTCACCAAAAAAGTGGGTTTTTGGTTGCCAGACCAAGACAGTCCTGCACAGATTCGCCAAAACCCCGCGTTAAGGCAACAGTGGATGTAATTTGCTTTTCCGGATCAGCAACTGAGTTGCGCGAATGTTTATATCTGTTCGCTGCATTTCGGTGCCGACTGTTTCATAAACAAGGCCCAGCTTGACGCCGGCTTTTCCAATCGCCTAATGCTGAAGGATGGAGCAGTCCCAACGATAAAGGTCCTAACGTTAGAACCGCAGGCTGTGAGTAAGAGTGCTTCAAATGTCTGTGTCTTTGCCTATGCTCATCAAGTAGCCCAAACATGATCACGTATAGTTAATTGATCAATGGAGCATGCGATGTGTAGTGCGTGTACATTTGTTTAGCTGGCCACTATATGTGTAACTTTATGTTTGTGTATTGTAAAAGCACTCCAAACAACAATACACAAAGGGGGGAAATATGTTGAACTAAATAAGCGCGCTTCTTCATTCAAATGCGCTACTATTCCGTGTCTATCTATGTAAACACTAGCCTGCGGTGCAAAACCAGTCCGCTTACTAACGTTACAATTGTCTACACAAACCACGCGTAAACACACAAACACACGTGCACAACTGCACTTCCCACATGTACACCTTCAAAGACAAAAATACGACGATATAATTCAAGTATAAATATGTAAATAACACAAGCCGCTAAGCATATTATATAGTTTGTGTATAACTTGTAACTTACCACATACAGACGTCCTGCTCTAGTCGTGTTTGCTGCTGCTCCTGTTCAACTGCAGCCTCTGGGTCTGATTCCGGATCATAGATGTATGGCTGTATCTGATTAAAAGCCATATTTTTTTTTTGAATAAAGTTTTTTTACCGCTGTTAGGGATGACGCTCGACTCAACACACAGCGCGCTGCTGCACACGTCATTATTTAGCTCCGCTCACACGACACGCCCCCACCCGCTCGGCTTTTTTCGGAAAGACTCGGAACAGCGCATCTTTCTTATATAATTATTAAAAAAATAAAGACTTTTCGGAGATATGCAGGATGCAATGCTACTCTATAGGTACTCAAGATTGACATGACACTGACTGAAACTGAGTGTTTCACCCCCCCTTTAATAAATATATAAGGCTTTCTGTAAGATATTAAGTTATTTAAATGTGCAATCTACATATGTATATATATTTCTTATTTTATTATGGTATAGGTGTCTGTTAAAAGAGCACTTTGTCCATCTAAAAATCATATTATTCAAGAATATAGGACTGTATAATCAACACTGATACTAAAACAATTGCATATTGCATCTTTAAATGAATCTTTTTAAATTTGTTTTTGTAGATGCCATTATCAAGCAAAGAGAAAACAGCACGACATAGAGCTCTTTAAAAAGTGATCCAGTTGTAAGGGCAAAATACCTTGTCAAAAGAAAAGCAAGATATTGTATATTATGTAGTGTATATCTAGAAAAATTACAACTTAAGTTAAGATGTTATTTTTTGTGGTAATTACACAGTTATTACATGTTAATAATACATACTTGATAGCAGTGTCATACAGCATTACAAAATAGCATAATTATTAGTTATGAATTCAAATGATTAATAAACCATTTCCCATTTTATTCAATATTTAAACTAAAATTATTGCTTTCACAAATGATATAGTATGTCCCATATATTTTCATTTTATTAAAATAACAGGGGTCTGAAACCATGTATGTTTTATAGAGATAGGTATGTTACATTATCATTAGTAAGTGTAACTAGTCTTTTCTTCTCTTGTGTTGTGTTGTTAATAAAACTCGTGCTTCAAAAATACTTTTCTTCCTTGACTTGATTCACCGTAACACATAACAGCAGGTGAGTGAATGTATTCCAGCATATTCTACCTCGTACTGGTGCGCAGGCTTTACACACATAAACTGATACAAATATCAGTTCAATATCAGTTGAACAAATAAAAAAGATAAAAAGGTTCAAAATAATACAATCTCACAAAATCAAAGCATGACTTGTACTTGTAACACATAACAGCAGATGAGTGAATGTATTCCAGCATATTCTACCTCGTTCTGGTGCTACGATAAAACATATTTTGCACACTAAGGAGCTATCAAATCACACGACTTACCGCTGGCTTTACACACATAAACAGATAAGTGCATTAGACGGCGCACCCAACAAAGAGAACCAGCCAGCCAATAGGAAGTCCTGTTAATCACTGTTTGATACAATCATGTTTCACTGTGATTATTTACCAACGCATCTTTAGCAAGTGGAGACACATATTTGTATATTTATAAAACTCTGTTACATAAGCTTGTTTACATCTTAATTACCCACAACTCTGTCATTCTTTTTTTTAATCATTTTAATCATTTAATCATTAAATTTTCATTTAAATGTATCAATTCCCACTGCAATTGCAAAATGAAGTAAGAAATATAACTGTAGATCTTTACGTAATGTATACATGTAACTTTAACATTTGAAAACAAAAAGAAAAACTCCTAATGGAAAAATTGATGTTTGAATACAGGAAAGTAGCCATTTATATGAATTGGAATAAAATAAAAAAGACAATAAATAAAGAAATGGAAGGGGAATTTACAATGTGATATGCATTTATCACATTGTAATACATTGACTGATATTTACAAGTTCTCAGTAGTGCTAAGTACATTAAATGCATATTAATTTAAATGAATACATGGTCGCACCACCTGACATTTTCTGGGTGGTAAAATCTGAAATCTTGTTTAATAATGAATTAGTGCTGTCTTAAAAGATGTAAAACAAAAATTAATCAACAACTATGGAGCCAGAATAGCCTCAAATATAATACATTTACAAAACAAAATTCATAAATGCATAGCACAATTCACATTTGTAAAATCTGATTCGTAAATTCAAAACACATTTCACATCAACAAATCACACATTTATGAAAGCTGTATTTTGTGCAAACAATAAATCATAATTTTGTAGAAATTGCAATAGGTGCTAGAAAAAGAGTTCCCATTAAAATGTCTTTACATAAAGGTCATGAAACAACCGATCATGAAAGAATGCACAGAGCAAGGGCAGGACTGAGCTTCTTGAGTCTGATCAGTAAGGAGCGTTTTGATTGGTGGAGTAAAAGCTCACCACGATTGGCTAAACAGAACGTCTTCCAAAAAAAGATTTTTACGAATCCTAACCTGCCAGGAAGGTCTCAAAAATCCTAAACACAAATGCAATGCAGTCAGGGCTGGACTGGTAATCTGGCATACCGGGCATTTTCCCGGTGGGCCGACGCACTTTGGGGCCGGTAGTGTTTTAAAAAAAAATTTTTTAACCACTGACAACATGCAGCGACAGTGGCCCATTGGTTTGTCTTCTGAATTGACAAGCCGAAGCGAGAGACCTCCCCTCCATATTAGGCGCTATTTTTCAATTTATTTATTTATTAAGCTAGTAGCCTATTTGAGCGCATGGAACTGCAAAAGGCGAATATCCGCACAGCGCAGCCGCTGACGAACGTATACGCTGCGTTTAAATGCTGCTCTATACGGCACTTTAACTCCGAATTTTGTTTTATACAATCGTGTGATATGGGAACATTACAGGTTCTGTGTTGAATCAGCTGAAAACAGCCGCGAGTATGTATGACGAGGTAAAGTGGAAAACGACAATTCACACAAACGTTTCACTTTAGTACAACCACAATTTACCTTGCAGCTACTAACAGCGAAGAAATATGGTGTTTTGGAAGAAACATTTATTAAAAATGTTGCTATAGGCTAGGGCTGGGACAACGCGTCGACGTCATCGATGACGTCGACGCAAAAAATACGTCGACGCAAAATATGCGCGTCGATTCGTCAGACTCAAAATTAAGATGGCGGCGCCGGAGAGTAGTAGCAACCATAGATGTACATAATAAAGTATATTATGTAATTAAGTCTATTATTTATTATGTATATCTATGGTAGCAACACGAGTGGCTCCTCAGACTTTCAGAAGTGCAAGGCTTGCGGGTTGGCCACAGTCTATGGGGTTGGCGCGCGGTGCGCACGGAGCATCACAGGCATGCGCGCATGCGTTTTGTTGTCACGGCTACATAAACAAATTTCTGCACACAGGAAGACAGATGTTTTGGTAATATTTGATGTATTTTAATCACAAAAACAAACGTTTGCATCAAGTGAAAGCATCGGACACATTGGCTACGTTACCTACATAATAAGCTGTTTTAAATTTAAAATGTTCAATGTCTAATCGCGCTGATGTGACCGAGGGTATCCATCCTTTAAGTGAGCAGTTTCATCCCAGGACTATTCCGGTTTTAAACGGAATATTGGCGCCCATAATGCACTCTACATGTAACTTTTTTCACTGTCATGCCGCGGATGCGCGTGGCGTTTCTGTTGCGGATCAGCCACGGGGCTGCGTGGCGTTTTCTCTGCCTTTGCACACTAGAAGCGTGTCTGACGCGGCGCTGCTGCTGCTATTGATGCGGAGGGAAGCCCTATTCCTAATGTTAAACATAAATAGCCTACTGATACAGCAAAGAAAACGTCGGGAGTAGCCACATATCTATGGTATTGACGGCAAAATAGGCTACAGAATATTTCGTTCTGTATTGACAGTTGCAATATTTCAAAATCGATAATTGACGTTTTTTATTATTACAATTAGGCCTATATCTGCATTTATGTAAACCTACAGACTTTCAAACATGAAAATGTAATTTAATAATATGTATTCGTGTCAAAATGATATATAAACATATTTTCCTATTCTATTTTGCCTGGAGACGCTCCCAACACCTGTGAAAAATAGGCGCTCTTCTATTTCCAGCATGCACGCGTTTTCCGCGCGTCACAGGCAGTGTGCAAACTCCAACCTGTTAACATGTGAGCCGAAACAAAAACGGACACGCCACGCAGCCGAGACGCTCACGCTTGCAGTGTGTCCCCGGATTTGATTAACCAACTTGTTGATATTTAATCGATGGGCATAGCCTGTAGGCTGAGTTGCATACATAGAAAAATCGTATAATATGTTTCTTTGTTGTAGGTTAATACTTATTTATTTGTGTGTGTGTGTGTGTGTGTGTGTGTGTGTGTGTGTGTGTGTGTGTGTGTGTGTGTGTGTGTAGCCTACTTTATGTTTTCAAGGTTTTATTGAATGCATTGCTCTTGTATACTTTGGAATTTTAAGAGCAATAAACATATATTGCAATGTTAAGGAATTCGTTTTTTCATTCAGATAATTAAATCAACATGTATAAATTGCTATTAGGCAATTAATGGGGAGATAATCGGTAATCGAATCGAATCGTAACCGAATCGGACAGGAAAAATTAATCGTTAGATTAATCGATGCATCGAAAAAATAATCGCTAGATTAATCGTTTAAAAAACAATCGTTTATCCCAGCCCCACTATAGGCCTATTACTTAAATTAATATTGCAGAATATAAATCATTTTATAGAGGCTGTTTCGTATTTTCTACAGGTTTACATTTTTTTTACTTACAAATATAATAGTTTATTATATATGTTTTATATAGTTTTAGAAACCATATAGCCATATAATGAGGAGCAAGGTTTTTACAGTTATAGTCTATAAAACTGTTTTAAAGTCTGGATCCCATGAATTAAGGACAAAGCTTTTTTTTCCTCTTTAAAAGTTGTATTGACTTTTTTAAATAGATTTAATGAAATTTAATAGCCTCATAAAAGATAGACATCAGTGTCTTACTTAAATTGTGTTAACTCTTGAAAAATATGATTGTTCAACCCAAAAATATGATAATTTACTCACCCTAATGTCATTCCAAACCTAAATGAATTTATTTCTGTGTAGCATAAAATAATATAATTTGAGTCTGTTTTTTGTTCATACAATATTCAAATAGTAGCTTAACCAAAATGGCTTGATTGCCAACATTCTTCAAAACATCTTCTTTTGTGTTTCACAGAAGTCATACAGGTTTGGAAGGACACGAGAGTGAGTAAATGATGACAGCATTTAAAAGAAGTAAATTTACTTTACTGCATCCTAGCTCAAAATCATCAGTGCTTTACTACCAAGGGCATTTCTGTGTGACAAAAAAAAAAAAAAAGCAATATTAAGTTTATCTGCATTTGCAGCAAATTCGATAATATCTATCATTATTTTTAATTTTGCATTATCTCCAATTTAAGGCCCCAACCCCAGCAAAAACATTCACGGGGAACTCATGGGCCGGATGTGCTGGGTATGCCAGAGCCGAATTTTAGCCCAGGTCCAGCCCTGAATGCAGTCTATGTACGTGTAACGATTCGCAAATGCAGATTCAACGATCCATAAATACATGCAACATCTTTCATAAATGTGTGATGGAAATTAATTCAAGAACTTGATATATACATATTTGTGTAAAGATTTGACATTTATTTAGGTAAGATACATTTGTGTGAGCATTTGGGGAAATATTTATGCTTTTACTTGTGCATTTATGAATCGTGTTTTGAATTTACGAATCAGATTTTACAAATGTAAATTGTGCTATGCATTTATAAATTTTGTTTTGTAAATGTATTATATTTGAGGCTATTCTGGCTCCATAAACAACAAACAGTGTTTTGGACATGAAAAATCATTTTAAAGCCGTTTTGCTTTTAAAAAAAATAATTTATCTTGAAAACCTTATTTGTCATTGACCCATATATATATAATCAGCTTAAAAACTGTATATTTCCTTAGGGCACCAGGACTACCACAGGTGCCACCTGGTGGCAGCCCATGTGATGCCCCATGTGTCCAAAATAGACTTTTCTGCCAATTAGAAGCAAGGGAGGGGCTTTAACAGTGGTTGGGGGTGGGATCACAAACTAGTCAATAAAACCTGAAGCATTCATTCATTACTAACATCATTCAGCATTAATAGCTCTTGTTGCCTGAAGAAACTTCTCTCACTTTTGGACAGGGTAAGACAATTGCACTTAGGATCATTTGATCACATCTTCTATCAATGGTAGTCAAATGAATTCTGATTTAATTATCTTAGACATTTTTTGAAATATCGTCTTTAAGTTAAATACCAAAAGTGACTTTAAGTGGCTGTATGTTATATGTTACAATGTACAAATTTGCTTAAAAATCGCAATTCTAAAATGTATGTATTTACTTGTGAATTTTCAAATTGACAAACACACACACACACACCAAACTGGGGGGGAATTATTTTTTAAGTATTTTATCTGATTTTCTAAATTATCTGTTTAGAAATGATCTGTTTATCTGTAATGTTGTGTTTAGTGTGTTGATTCCAGAAGTTTTTCCATTATTTAAATAAAATATTGTTTTAAATGACCCTTGTGCTTGTGTGTTTAACGTTACAATTATAAAATAATACTAATTATTATTATAAGTAATAATAATAATATCTCTCTTTTTGTGTAACAGGGACATGGACATGGACTTATTTCACAGTCTTGGGTATTTTTTTCACATATTATAATTGTAATAGTTGTTAGTTAAAGTAAAAAGTCTGAACGTATTTTTTTCAGACATGTTAAATACAAGACAATGAAAAATATTCCACTGTGTTTACCATTAATATGTGTTTTTAAAGTGTTCTTTCATGTTTTTTCCCTTCCCATATCAGTATCTGCAGTCTTCCACGATTCCAGGATTTGGAATCAATGGAGAAGGTTTCTAGGCCTCTAAATGAGGGAATTGTCTCTATCTGTAACATCTGCAAGTCCCTCAATAATGTGCATGTCAATCCCACCACCGACATGTGCTCTAACTACAGCCAGATTAGGGAACATATTGAGTGTGCTGAGCAGTGCATGAAAAGATCAGAAACAATGATTAAAGAAAAACTAGAATATTTGGATGCA
Source organism: Pseudorasbora parva (assembly GCF_024679245.1). Classification (NCBI taxonomy): domain Eukaryota; kingdom Metazoa; phylum Chordata; class Actinopteri; order Cypriniformes; family Gobionidae; genus Pseudorasbora; species Pseudorasbora parva. Next base: position 9,730,660 of record NC_090191.1, on the reverse strand, counting down.
CAAATGGAGGTTCTTATTAAAAATAAACAAATGATTGAGCAGCTGAAAAAAGAAAAGTCCACGACCATAGATAGATTAGGCACAGAGAAGAAGTCTGCTGAAGAAATGCTTAGGTTTTCCAGAGAAGCTTTAGAACAGGCTGAAAAAAACGTGGAATCTGCTAAATATGCCTTAAAATCTGCACAAGATAGGAGGAAAGCAGAACGTCTTGCAATCGCAGGGGGGGTACTGCATTTAGTACCATTCATTGGAGGGATTGCTGGTAAGAAATTAATTTTAGCATCCTTCTGAATAGTTTTTAAGCTATGCATTTACAAAACTGTGACTGGTGTATTAGAGAAACCTTTGGTTACATAAGATTTCTTCCATTTAGGTCCAATAATGCTGAGTCAGGGACTGCAAGAATTAAACAAGGCTTCAGATGACATCGCGGCAGCTGAACAGGAGCAACAAAACTTAAACTCTAAGGTGGAGGAGAACACCAGAAAAGTGTCTGAATACCAGTCAAAGATCTCTAAGACACAAAATGAAATTGAGCAGGCCAATAAGGCATTGAAGTTGATTGAGGGGGAGATTGAAGGGGTTAAAAAGAATCTAGAGGACACAGGTAATATTCAGGAAATGGTTAGGAGAGCTGTGAACCTTCTGAGTGTTCTTAGTGGACGAGTCAATGTACTGGAGAAACAAACTTCACATTTCATCCAATGGCAGCCTGTGGTAAAGGCCTTGGAAGATGTAATGAAGGCTGTAATTGATATTGCTGAGAATCGGCTCCTCTATGGGGATAGTAATACAGGCATAATAAATTCTTTGAGGGAGAATGTTGGCAGACTAGTGGCTTTATGCAACTAGTAATTCTGAACATGGCAGCTATCATTAAAGGGTTAGTTCACCTAAAAATGAAATTTCTTTCATTAATGACTCACCCCAATGTTGTTCCACACCCGTAAGACCTCCATTCATCCTCGGAACACAGTTTTACTGAATTTGGTGTCTCCTCTGAATTTGCCTCACCGGCACGTCATGCTCAAAAAACTTGTCTCCGGCGCAATAATCCGATCTTTCAAGTATTCATACTCTTGTGTAATCGACGCACCATCCTAAATGAACCCGTCTCTTGCGTGATACCCAAAATTTTGAATATTCCGATCTAATATGATTTCTGACCTGTAAGGTTACCAGAATAATAATCATACACGTTGTTTTAATAGGCCAGTGGCACCCCGATTTAGTTTCTCCCAAGGTTTATTTTTCTCCATCATGCCCTGATAGAGTTTTGGTTCCTTGCCACTGTCGCCTTTGGCTTGGCTCGCTCAGTTGGGGTCACTAAAATTATGATCCAAGTTATTCAACTAAATATACAAATAAAATGCATTAATTAGGTTTTATTTTGTTCTATAAATTATAATACTGATCGGCCAACACTGTCGCTATATGATAAATTAAAACAAGCTGATAACATCACTGTTTTCTCCAGAGCGACTGTACAGCCAAATCTAATTTTGTTGCAATATTGTCCTGTTTGACACTGTGAAGCTGCTTTGCCACAATCGTGATTGTAAAAGCGCTATATAAATAAAGTTGATTGATTGATTGATTGATTGATTGATTGATTGATCAGCAGAAACTTGGCTACAATAATGTGGGCAGCATGTATGTACAAGTTTGTATTTTAAAAACATTTAAGCGTAATTATTGGGGGGGGGGGGGGATACTGACATAAGGGCATAAAACACATACCGAACATTTGTTTACAAGGCTTTTGATGTAGTAGACTACAGTTTTTGTTTTTATATAGATTTGCACCTCAAAAACAAAGACACTCCCCTAACGGGCCTATCAGTGTGGAATGTGACTATTAGGCAGGTAAGAACAAAAGATTAGATTATTGGTATTTTATTTGCAATGCAATATATTCAAAATATTACCACCATAGAAGCATGAACATAAATAGTTACACATTAGCCGTGTGTGTGTGTGTGTGTGTGTGTGGACCAGATGTTCCTCATGTTGCGCAGTCATAAATCTGTTTACACAGTCGGAAACAAACAAAAATCTTCACTTTATATATTCACACTTTATAGTGCTCTCTGAAACTAGACCTGAGATGGCCTTGTGTCCATGAATGAGAAAATTAAAACTTTGGTGTACAGCTAAACCAAATCTATCATTGGAAAGGTCTTAACCAGAAGAATAACATATGTTAGTATGACAATTCTATATGGCTCCTGCTTTGAAATACTGACCCTTTAAATGTCACCGTGGTGCATGTTTGATGAGTTATAATTCAGCAACAAAAGGGACTACAGCTATGGGACAAACTGTTATAGAGAGCTCTTGACCTCAGCTATCACACTGAGTTTTATATATATATAGTCAACAACTGGGGGCACTGTCAAATGTGATTAAAATTTACTTAAACCCACTTAACAATTACATATTTACATAATTACAAACTCAAATTCTAAGGAAAACACAAATGTTGTAAAAACTACAATTCCCAATACCCACACCATGCAGCTTAATACAAATTAGCAAATTAGGGTTGTAAACTAGGGTTGTAAAAATATATATGTTAACAAAAATGAAATATGTTGGTTTATTTAAGATATGTGAGCTAAAACAGTAAAACGCACAGACTCCGCCCACAACATGAGGCACTTCCATTACCTCCAGATACAAAATATATATATATATATATATTTCTCAGAATCGAAGGAGAAATTATTGAATGTGATAGCATTAACAATAACATTGTGGCAAGCAGCGAGGCGAGGGACCGTGAGAGCAGGCCGGTGGCGAGTGGTAATGAGCGCCAGCTGCGCCACACACCGGTCTCGCTCTATCTAAAAAAAAATCTGTGGAGAAAAGTGAAGAAAATACTTCCGGGCAGAAGTACGTAATGCAAGCTATGTGGTTTCAGTGATAGATGCGTCAATAGCAACCGCCATAGCAACGAACTAAAGATAATATTCGTTCAGTGACTGTATATTTTCTGTATCTTTAGTTTGGTGAAAATAAAAGGCACATTGCTCACTAGAAAGCAACCAATGGTAAAAGGAAGAGAAAACTACGAGAAAAGTTGTTAATCTAACATTACATATGTTTGGATCTGGATGTCAAGGAGATAGCTCTAACGTTATGTCAGAAATTACTGTATGTTACACACTGTCTGGCTGATAATGACAGTAAAATCATTGTATGAATCATTTATTAAGTAAATTACTTTTTTATTGACTTCTCAGGTGTGAATAGTTGCTGTGACAATGGTTGAAAACATGGCTATAACTCATGGGAAAGCTGTTTTGTAAAATCAATACACCCGCATGTTCCTTTTTATTTTTACAAACTTATATAGTATGTAATGTAGCTATAAACTTAATTTACACATGGAAAATATTGAGGGCAAGCTTCGTATTACAAATGTGTGTCCCCCACTAAAACCGTGTAGATACAATAATATGGTTAGTGTTAACTGTAAGGTTATTCATAACACCAAAGCTGGCTATCCCTCACTGTAAGGCTTCAAAAAAGGTTACTTAGGCATCAGCTTCTATGAAAACAGCGTTTATTGTCGTCACGTTTAAAGTTTTTTGGGGGGTGTGCATTGACACGACAGATCACAGCACATGTTGAGGTTAGACTAATTAACTGATCAGCAACACAGCATCAATTTGAAAACGTCTCAGGTTACGTATGTAACCCTAGTTCCCTGAGGGAACGAGACGCTGCGTCGAAACGCTGTGAGAACGCCTCTGCGTTAATGCGTCGTGAAGCGCCTGTAGAACCATTCCATCGGAAAAAAGATCGATCGTCGGCGTGATGACGTCATCGACCGGAAGCTATAAAACGTCTGTGAAAACAAACAGGAACTAACTTCTGATAAAGCCTGAAGTAAGTGATCACGGACACGCCGGGAGTATGGCAGAGCGACGCAGCGTCTCGTTCCCTCAGGGAACTAGGGTTACATACGTAACCTGAGACGTTCCCTTTCGGGGAACTCGAGCTGCGTCGAAACGCTGTGAGAACGCTTATACCCACATCGCCATAGGACCAAGTGTCTCGTATGTGTGAAGCCGAAGCGCACACGGTTACGAGAGAACCTGTGCCCCAACAGTAGATGCCAGGTCTAGTTCATAGAACCTGACGAAGGTTAACGGAGACGACCATCCGGCCGCGTTACAAATATCGTGGAGGGAAGCCCCCGACAAGAGTGCTTTTGAAGCAGCCATACCCCTGGTTGAATGCGCCCGGACAGCCAGAGGAGACGGCTGCCCGGCCGCTTCATAAGCAAGTGAGATGGCCTCGACCACCCACTTACTCATCCTCTGCTTGGATACTGGAGCCCCCTACTTAGGGGGTCCGAAACAGACAAATAATTGTTCAGATTTTCTCCACAGGGCAGCTCTGTGGACATATGTATCCAGTGCCCTCACAGGACACAGCAGATTTAACCTTTCCTGGTCTGACGTCTTAAACGGAGGAGGACAGAAGGCTTGTAGAGTGATGGGGCCCCGTGGGCTTGTAGGAACCTTGGGGACATAACCCGGCCTGGGATGCAGAAATGCTTTCACCATCCCTGGCGCAAACTCTAGACATGAGGGCCCTACCGACAGGGACTGAATATCTCCTATTCTTTTAAGAGACGAAATGGCCAACAGAAAGATGGTTTTTAGGGTGAGGAACTTGTCCGAAACCTCCTCCAGAGGTTCGAACGGTGGTCCGGACAAGCCCCTCAGAACAATGGCCAAGTCCCATGCTGGGACCCTCGAGTGCATAACTGGCCTCAACCTTAAAGTGCCACGAAGGAAGCGTGTAATTAGAGGGTGTCTTCCCAAAGACACTCCACCGAAAGGGACGTGGAAGGCACCCAAGGCCGCCACGTACACCTTTATTGTGGAGGGGGTCAACCCTGCCGAGAACCTTGCCTGCAGGAACTCCAGCACTGTACCAACCGGGCAGTTAACTGGGTCCCACTGGCGTTCTCTGCACCATGCTGAGAAAAGTCTCCATTTCAGAGCGTACAGCTTCCTTGTGGACGGAGCTCTGGAGTGTAGGATGGTCTCTACGACCTCGGCCGAGAGACCTTCCTCTATGAGCCTAGCCCCCTCAGAGGCCAGGCCCACAGTTTCCACATCTCTGGGCGTGGGTGCAGGAATCTCCCGCCCGCCTGAGAGAGTAGATCCCTCCTGGTCGGAATCTCCATCGGAGAGCCTTCCAGGAGAGATATCAGGTCCGAAAACCATACTCGGGTCGGCCAGTTCGGAGCCACTAGAAGTACCTGGGCCCCGTCCCGGCGTACCCTCTCCAGAACTCCTGGAAGCAGAACAATCGGGGGGAAGGCGTACAGAGGCAGCCTCGGCCACTCCTGTACCATGGCATCCAGCCCCAGCGGGGCCGGATGGTTCAGAGAAAACCACTGCGGGCAGTGGGAATTCTCCGCCGAAGCAAATAGGTCTATTTCTGCTTTCCCATAAACCTTCCAAAGGAGCTCCACCACCTCTGGGTGGAGTCTCCATTCCCCGGGCCTCGGCCCCTGTCTCGACAGGCTGTCTGCTTCCTGATTCAGGGCCCCTGGGATATATACTGCCCTGATTGACAGCAATTTCCCTTGTGCCCACAGGAGGCTCCGATGTGCCAATTTGTCCAATGGACGAGACCTCAGACCCCCCTGGTGATTTATATAGGCGACCACAGACATGTTGTCTGTCCTGACTAGTACGTGGTGGCCCCTGAGGTCGGGCAGGAACTGTTTCAATGCAAGAAACACTGCGAGCATCTCTAGCCGATTTATGTGCCAGTGCCGCTGATGTTCCTGCCATAGACCCTGGGACGAGCGACCACTCATGGTCGCCCCCCAGCCCGTGTGAGAGGCATCTGTCGTTAGCGTTACGCGACGAACATGAGCCCCCAACACGGGACCCTGAGATAAAAACCCCGGGTTTTTCCACATGACCAGAGCACGTAGGCATCGCCGCGTGACTTTGATCGTGCGGAGCGGATTTCCCCTCGGGGAGAACCCTTTTGTTTTGAGCCACCACTGCAGTGGCCTCATGTACAGTAGGCCAAAAGGTATCACATTGGACGCTGCTGCCATGAGACCTAACAGTTTCTGGAACTGTTTCACAGTGACGGCTCGGCCTAGCTTCTGCTCTTTGACGGCTGCCAGGATCGATGCTATGCGTGTTGGCGATAATTGCGCCCGCATAATTACCGAGTCCCAGTTCACACCTAGAAAAGTGGTTCTCTGAGCCGGAGAAAGCACACTCTTCTTGGCGTTCAGCCTCAACCCCAGCTTCGACATATGGGCGAGAACAGCATCTCGATGCTGAACCGCCATCTGCTCTGTAATCGCTAGAATCAGCCAGTCGTCGATATAGTTCAGAATGCGGATGCCCTGCAGACGCAGCGGCGCCAGAGCTGCATCCACACACTTGGTGAACGTGCGGGGTGACAGTGCTAGACCGAAGGGAAGTACCCGATATTGGTATGCCTCTCCCCCGAAGGCAAACCTCAGGAACTTCCTGTGATGTGGAAGGATGGAGACATGAAAATACGCATCTTTGAGGTCTATGGTGACAAACCAATCCTCCGACTTGATCTGCGCCACAATCTGTCTGAGTGTAAGCATCTTGAATTTGAGCTTGGCCACCGAGCGATTCAATAGCCGCAGATCTAATATCGGGCGTAAGCCCCCATCCTTCTTCGGCACGATGAAGTAACGGCTGTAAAAGCCAGACTCCCTGCTGGGAGGGGGAACCCTCTCTATAGCCCCTTTTTGCAGGAGTGTCTCTACTTCCTGTGCCATTACCAGAGCCTGCTCCGGGCCCACCTCTGTAGGTAGGACACCGCAGAAAGGAGGTGGCCGACTTCTGAATTGAATGGCGTACCCCTTTTCTATTATCTGCAGGACCCAATGAGATATATTTGATAGACGTTTCCACTCGTCTAGAAAATCTACTAAGGGAACCAGCCTCTCGAGGCTGGCCTCTGGTGTATTTTGAGCAATAAGCACAGTGCCCTGAAGCGGCGGACCGGCAGGGAACCACTGACTTGACTGCTCGGGGGCCCCCCGAAGGGGGTGCGGACCACCCTCGGCTGGCCCGCGGAGACCGACTGCGCCCCGGCATTGCGGCGGGGTTGGCAGCGCGGCCCCCCGAGGGTGCCGTAGGGAAACGGGTACCGTTGGCAGGGGTAAACACCGTTTCCCTACGGGGGGAACCACCCTCAGCGTCCTGACGCTTCTGGCGTCAGGAACGCTTCGACGAGGCCTTCTTGGCGATCAGGACTGTCCGCAGATCAGCCCTGCCCCTCGAAGGCCTCGTCTGAGAGCGCTGCCCCTCGTCCCCGCGCTGAGGGGGAGCTCGGGCAGCGACGCTCTGCTTTTGCTGAGCCCGATGTGAGGAGCTCGTACTCGGTTTGGGCTGCTTGGTGGTATCAGCAGCAGCCCCAGGGACCTGGACCCGGAGAGGGAGGAACTGCTTGAGCGCCGCAGCTTGCTTTTTCGACTCCTGGAACCTCTCGGTGACAGTGGGGACTGCGTCACCAAAGAGGCCTCCAGGAGAAAGCGGCGCATCAAGCAGGAAAGCTTTCTCCCTCTCCTTGATGTCTGTGGGGTTCAACCAAAGGTGTCTCTCCGTGGCCACCAATGCTGCCATGGAGCGGCCAACACATCTGGCCGTCTCCTTGGTGGCCCGGAGAGCTAAATCCGCTGAAGTTCTTAATTCAGTGACAATATCTCCCCCCACAACATCACTACCATCCAGATCCCTCAGCAGGTCAGCCTGATATGCCTGCACGATAGCCATCGTGTGCAGGCATGCAGCCGCCTGACCCGCTGCCGAGTACGCTTTACCCACCAGCGCCGACGTTGTTTTTAAAGGTCTGGTGGGTAAAGTCGGGGCCTTAAGGGACGATGCCGAGGAAGGCGAGAGATGGCTCGCAAGCGTCTCTTCCACCTTTGGCATCGCCCCATAACCATACTGTTTCAGCCCGCTGATGTTGCTGTAGACCGAGGTCTGCGGGCTGAAAACACGATATGATGCCGGTCTCCTCCATGATCTTGCCACCTCGGTGTGCAAGTCATAGAAGAACGGCAGGCCCCGCCGCTGAGGCTCTGAAGCGCGAGATGGCAGGAATCGTTCGTCTAGCTTGCTATGACGCTTTCTTCCTACCTCAGATCTTTCAGTGGGCCAGTCGATGTTTAATCTGGCCACTGCTCGCGTCAGAACCTCAACTAGCTCCTCACTATCCGGGGACTGAAGTGGCGAGTCTTCAGTCTCGATGCTTTCAACGTCCACCTCCTCAGAGCTGGACAGATGAAGCACCGGCAACTCTCTCGGGGGGGGAAGAAACCGCCATGCGTGCTTCCATGCCCCGAGAAGAGCCGCTGGATGGAGCAGGTGAGGGCAGAGATAAGGCAGCGCCCGTCTCTAACCCCTCTGCAACATCCAATTGTGATCCCCACGACTGCAGCCTTCGCTCCGCCTCGGCGGCAGCGGGACCAGAGCCGCGGGGAACACGAGCCGAGGCACCCTCCTCAAAGAGTGCCCGGCGGGAGCGCAGCGTTCTCAATGGCAATCGCTCACAGTGCTCGCAAGCAGCCCCCTCGAGGGCTGCCTGGGCATGCTGCGCTCCCAAGCAGGCTACACAAAGAGAGTGTGTATCCCCGCTCGTGATGTAGCGTGGGCAGGGATGAACACACCTCTTAAAACTGCTTTCACTCGCCATATTTACTCTATTTTATTTTCTCTTTGCTTGTTAATATATACTGAAATATTTAACAAAAGGGTGGAAAATCTCTGATATAGACAGACAAAAACACCAAATAGACAGACAGGTTCACACAGATCGCTTGCTGAAGGCTCAGAAGCTAGTTCCTGTTTGTTTTCACGGACGTTTTATAGCTTCCGGTCGATGACGTCATCACGCCGACGATCGATCTTTTTTCCGATGGAATGGTTCTACAGGCGCTTCACGACGCATTAACGCAGAGGCGTTCTCACAGCGTTTCGACGCAGCTCGAAAGGGAACTGATTTCACTGATGAAAAAATATTTTTATTTACGACATATCAGGGGCGAGGCTACATAAGGGCCAGGTTGGCACTGGCCCACTCAGATTGACGGCTGGCCCACCCAATCAGAACAGACAAAAAAAAAAAAAAAAAAATTTGGGATAGCAGAAAGAATATGTGACAACACAAATCACTTAAACACGTACAAAACGTTTCATTAAAAAATAGGGCTGTCAAATATGTTAATAACGCATTAACGCAAATTCATTTTAACAGCACTAAATTTATTAACGCAGCGCGCATTTTCTGTTTGATCTGTGGCATAGCCCGTAGTTGGAAAAAGTGAGAGCAGTCAGACGCAAAGGATGCAGCAGCAAACATTAATAGGGAAAGAAAAGGGTTGACATTAATATTCTAAACCAAAAGAGCAGTTATTGCCAACATAAGCTACCACATAAGCTACCACATTTTTTGTTTCACTTTTATTAGACTTCAGAAAGAAAAGTGCGTTTTTTTCACAGAGCGCATTCTCTGCAGTCTGAGCGCGATGCACTGCAGCTCACTCTCGCTCATGTCTGAGGTAAATCATTATCACCGATTACAGTACACCTGTTTTATTGAACTAAATACATTACAATCGGCTAAAACGAATGCACAGGTTACTTTCCTGAACAAGCGCGCTCCCGAGTCCATGTTCCTCACACTGTCCACGTAAATCGCAGCCCAGTTCGGTGCGCACACGCAAAATACCGGCAGTTAAATAGGGAGCGCGCGTCTCTTAAAGGGGCCGCACTATATTCCTACTCGTTGAATATGGACCTCCTCCGGGTGTGGTGTGGTTCTGAAGCGCTCACTGGTACACATTACCAATTTTTCATACGAACTTTGCCCTGCTCTGAATTAAACTTCCAGTGTAAAAACTCCCTTTATATTCTTAAAATGAGAGAAATCACTACTTACACTTAATTTTTAAGTTTAGGCTTAAGAGACATGAACAATTTCTTAGATAAACATCTATGACCTTTGATACGTCTAATCTTCATGCTGTATTGATTATTATTGAATAAGTATGGTTTCACTAATAATAAATGTACATTTGCATAAAGCATGCATATTTGTCCATACTCATGTTGATTAGAGTATTAAAAACTTAATTTTAGATTTACAATTGCTAAAAATGTGCAATTAAATATTTTAATCGATTGACAGCCCTATTAAAAAATAATTATGGTAGAGCGAAAACATTTTCATATTTCATTGCAATTTCATATGCCTTATTGCAACAGCCAATCAATAAGCTTAGTAGTAATGTTTAGCCAATCACGTATTGTTGAGGGGATGGGAAGATGAGTTTACGTCTGCTAGTGAAATAAACTTTTAACACTGGCCACGGTCCATAACACAAGACGAAATTCTCACAGGTTAAGCTGCAAATACATGTTTGATAACAGTTATACTGAGTTGCGTAAGTGACAAGAACTGGTTATTCCATTTTAAAATGAACCCAATTACTAAACACTGATGTCTTGTTACAGTGGTCATATAGCAGCACAATATCTATATTTGTCTTCCTTGCAATAGGCTTTGTAGCTGCTTGTTATAAATTAATTTTGTATATATGAATTATATGAATTTGTTGGCAAAAAATAAATCATATATAGCTTATATTTACTGTCAAGTGATTTTGTCCCATATTGTTAAATTTGTGTAATTTGAGAGTAGTCATTGAGGTCCACCCTATTCCACCAAGGTCCACTCAGTTAAAAATTTCTGGCCTCGCCACTGCGACATATGTGTACTCAATTCATTAGAAGAATAGTAGAACTTTATTGTTGTCCCCATGGCTCCATTTTTTTGTTTCTTGGAACCAGCAATGTGACAACAGTCATTTTATCAGACCTTCCTTCATGGCACAGTCATGCCTATGTTCTCCTGCGGTTCCCAAGATGGGGGCCAGGCCTTTAAGGTGAAAGAATGAATTTAATTTCTGAAATATGTTAAATATATGGAGTATCTAAGTGTATCTAATCATATTGTGTGATAAGCAGATCGCCACATTCCTACTGAATATGAAATTGTGGTGACTGTAACTCCTAACCCTCCAAATTTAGCATAGTAATTATTGCTCAGTTACAAAACACCAACAAAAACAGCAGTGCATGCAAGTTGCAGTTGTGACAAAGTTGAATCTCCCTGTAGGCAAAAACATCCCATATCTGGAGAGATATCTAACTAAGTTAGATATCTAAGTTACTAAGTTAGATAACTAAGTTAGATAGGGAGATTAAACCCGTCTGACTTCTTAAAAAGAAATGTAACACTGGTCCAGGTGCTTATTACATAAATTTAAATAACTTCAAAGTCATGGTAAATCAAAAAGGCTTCTTAATTAGGGTCCTTTACGGGCAAATCAAGTTAAACAAGAAAGCTGACGTTACCATGATGGACACGGGGGCAAATGGACCAGTACTTCTTTACAGTCCTTTGGGAAGAGGGTAAAAGAGAAACCAAAGCCATACTTTTATTTCATAATTAAATATTTAATTGTATTCCTTCTCCCAGCCTCTAAAAATTAGTCACAATATAAATCACCAAAACAAAGATTTGGTTTAATATTTCATATATATTTTCAATATATCAGCAAATGATTTAACAATGTTACTACTTTTTTCTTTTTTACTTTTCTGACAAAAGGCAACAATTTCAGCACTATTCTCTTGGTGTAGTATAGTATAAATATATGCACCAATAGTTGTACAGAATGTTCTCCATATACTACTAACCTTTTTTCATGTGTCTTGGACACGTATTGTACTGGAAAAATTCCCAATGTGCTGTGATACTGGCAAGCTGTAAAGAAGAATAAAGAGATTGTGTAAATACAAACCATTGCACCTTAAAGGGTTAGTTCACCCAAAAATGAAATTTATGTCATTAATGACTCACCCTAATGTTGTTCCACACCTGTAAGATCGCCGTTCATCATCGGAACACAGTTTAAGATATTTTATATTTTAGTCCCAGAGCATATGCAGTCAATGCCCACTTCACTGTCCATGTCCAGAAAGCTAATAAAAACATCATCAAAGTAGTCCATATGTGACATCAGTTCGTTGATTAGAATCTCTTGAAGCATCGAAAATACATTCTAGTCCAAAAATATCAAAAACTATGATTGTATTCAGCTTTGTCTTCTCTTCCGCGTTCCTCCAAAAAGATTCAAACGGTGTGAATCGATCAATGATTCGGGTCGCCAATGTCACTTGATTTCAGCAGTTCGGATCACGTCAAACCACCAAACTGCTCAAATCACGTGACATTGGCGATCCGAAGCAATGATCGATTCACTGATTCATTAACCGTTTGAGTCTTTTTGGAGCAGCACGGAAGAGAGGACAATGCTGAATAAATTCATAGTTTTTTTATATTTTTGGACCAAAATGTATTTTCGATGCTTCAAGAGATTTTAATCAACCAACTGATGTCACATATGGACTATGATGATGTTTTTATTAGCTTTCTGGACATTGACTGATTATGCTCTGGGACTAAAATATAAAATATCTTAAACTGTGTTCCAAAGATGAATGGAGGTCTTACAGGTGTGGAACAACATTAGGGTGAGTCATTAATGACATCAATTTCATTTTTGGGTGAACTAACCCTTTAATGTAAAAGTAGTAAAACCAAAAACACAGAAAAGGTGACAATCCCAGAAAAGAGATACTGATTGTCACCATACTGGGGTGCGTTTCCCAAAATCATAGTTGCTAAGGAAGTTAGCAAATTTGTTGGTTGCAATGCAATTTCCCATTGCTAACCAAGTTGCTAACACAGGGTTCTTGCACCATTTTAAAAGTAAAATGTAATGCTTTTTAAGACCTTTTTAAGACCTTAACAAATATTATTTAAGACCCAAAAATTTCATAATTTCTTTGGAACAGGCTACTCAATTTATTGCCTCCTACAATGGAAATCAAAACTTAAAGTTTTCCATTTGGTATCAATTATGTGCAATGTGTAAACTCGGTAAGTAAAAAAAAAAGTAAAAAAAACTTTTCTTTGAGACCTTTTTATTTTCCTTTGTGATGTAGAACAGAGACAACGTAACGGATACATTGGATTACACTAAACAACACAATGCCTTGTATGAAGGAACCATATAGAATAGAATACTGAAAATAAGCTCAATAATGAGAGAAACTCTTTGTTTTGTAACATCCCAAATTCTCCTCAAGACATGAGGCGTAGCTCTGCTGCTCTCTTCTCAATTTCATGGTCTAGATCCACCAACTCCCTTCTCTTTTCCTTGCATCTTTTTCTCATGGAATTAGATTTAGTGATAAGTTCTGCCATCTTGGTCCCTGCTGTATTCTCAGCCTTCTCTGCAAGGCCATCTGCATCCTTTTCTAGAGTTTCACATACAGTTGAGATTGTTCTTCTTTTCTTGCGTAGCTCTTCAAGCTCATCTTCAACCCCTTTTCTCTTGTTCATCTGTTTTGTCTTTTCCTTTTTCTTCCTCTCATCTTCCAAGAATATCCTGTACCGGTTGCGTGCAGATGCACACTCATTTAGCAGCTCTTTAGTTAGAGGCACTTTGACCACTCCACCACACATCCTCACATAGTCGCAGATTAGTCTCTGTGAGACTATAGTGTCTTCGTTCATATTGCACATCTCCACCTCCTTGTTTATGGAGAACCCACGCTCTACAGTAGCTTGTCCATGGGACAGAAACAGCAGCTTTTCCACAAAGCTCCAAAGTTCTGCATATCCATTCATGGCCTTATGCAGGAAGCTGTCAACTCGCAATTTTCCATCCAATGCACTGAAGGCCATGAATTCCTCTCCTCTGGCCTCACTGAAGAGGAACTTCTGAAATTGTTGGGCAATCTTATCACCTTTTTTGTCACAAGAGATTTATTTTCACTATAATCTGGAAAATGCATCTCATATTTTTAACTATATTTCAATTATTATGTCTAAGAACATATATTAGGCCTACATACATTATAACTCATACTAGGCTGTATTTCCAATAAAATAAAACAAAAATTAACTGCAAAATAATAGGCTAGTATAACCTGAGATCTAAAATAAGACTCCCTTTGATAAACACTAGGTTAACTGTTCACATTTCTCTACAGATGTTACCCGCTGTGACTCCTCCTGACAGCTTCTTATCCTGCACAAATTTCATGATGAGGGCCTTAATTTTTTGCAGGCACATGTCTGGTTCTTTGTGCATATTTTGGGGGTCCAGGCACATCATATTTCGGACAGAGGGGTACTTCAGGGGGCACTTCAATAAAAGGTTCTGACAAATTTTTGACAGGGCACTCTGGCTGTCTCGCATGAACAGTAACACCTCACGCTCACTTCCATCACTCTGACTGCCTGACATTCCCTGACAAAAGCACAAAAGTCACATCACTTGAAACATCAAATAAACTCTCCCTATGTGTAACTTACACTACACAACATTTGACAGATCCAGTTAATAGGTCAACTGCTTGATGTCAAAACAATTAATCTGATCTCTTAATTTCTCAACATAAATACTTCACTAGTCATGTGACTTTGCAGTGCATATAGCACAATGATAAAGTAATCTAAGACAAATATTACCTTGAGGGCAGCTGTGGCTCCCATGCCAATGTCCACTTGCTTTGGACTGACCCAAAGCTTTTGGTCTGTCACATCAAGCTTGACCAGTTTTACTGGGGAAACATCAACCTGGACGTCTCGCTTTATGAAGCGTCTGAGAAGGCTCTGAAATTAGAATAGCACGAGCATAATAATTATAATCAAAATTGGAAAAAGTATTACAGTATTTACAATACTTTCTACAAACATCATCATGCTGAAAACTCAGTACTTTGTTTTATTGTTCAAATCCTCTGTAAATGATGATGCTTGAATGATTAAACCATTAATATACTTTTAGTTGTCATTAGGTCTACCCTGATTAGATCCTCCAAATCTCTGCCGAGGAAGGGAATCATCGGGGCATCTGTCTGGTACTTGGTGAGAAATGGCTGAAAACTTCTTGAGACACTCATGAAGAAGTGTAACTTTGCCAAGATGAAGTGATCCATCCGGGCTTCTGCGATGGTGTCATATGACAATGACCTTGGATTGGGGAGCTTCTTGGCTTTGACCTGATCCACATAGGTGACAATATATGGCCAAGTTTCAATGGCTCGCTCTAGGGCTGGGCGATATGGAGCAAAAAATATATCTCGATATATTTTGCTATATCTCGATATACGATATATATCTCGATATCTTTACAGGAAAAATAACCCCCTAAAAACTACAGCAAAAACAAATATGCCAAATACCACAAATTCTGCAAAGAGGTAGTCAGTTCATGTAGGAACAAAGTGCTTTTGCGACATTAAAAAAAAAAACTCCCTGATTACATAAATAATGATAATTTAACTGTAAAAGAAAATAAATAATATTGCCTTCTTTTCATTTATTTCATGCTTTCAAAAGATTAATCAAAGACTCCCTTTTTTACACTTGACAGTAAAACAGTAAGCATTTTGCAGAAAGATGGGGGCATGACTGAGATATAAATAAACTGATTTTGTCATAACACCATTTCATGTTAAATTTTTATCAAAATTCAAACAGTGATGTTTGTCATGAGTTTGACCAAATTCAAACTCATCATGCGGATCATGAGTCTACACATGAGCTGAATTTCACTTCTTTTCCAGTTACAGAACGAAATATGAATGTCAGAAGGTAGCCTATATGATAATATGATACAGTACAACTGACAGAAGAGCACCGCGTGTCTCAGGACACCCGGGATGTCGCGTTTTTCCCTCTTGGTTAAAACGTGAATAGACCTGTTCATCATAATCCCGTGATAAAGCTGACAAAATAATCATAGTAATGATATTGCAATACTTT
The DNA here is from genome assembly GCF_024679245.1 of Pseudorasbora parva. Taxonomy (NCBI): domain Eukaryota; kingdom Metazoa; phylum Chordata; class Actinopteri; order Cypriniformes; family Gobionidae; genus Pseudorasbora; species Pseudorasbora parva. Next base: position 9,714,718 of record NC_090191.1, on the reverse strand, counting down.
TTAAATGTTTTCAAATGATATGCGATCATTTTGACATTTTAACCGAAAACCATGCGATCAGTTAGACACAGATCATAAACTGGCATGATTGCGACTGAGAGTGCGTCTCGCACCAGTGTCAATCACCTGACTGTGGGTGAAACGTGCGATTTAAACTATGATGAACATTAATATTTCTTTATAAATTTTAGCAAGCAGTTGTGTTAGAAGGAAAACATGGTCTCTTAACTGAGTCCTGAACAACACGCGCGCTTCTCAACATGATAACTAATCCTCACCTGGTTGCGGACGCCGCCGTGTGCACTGAGACGACACGTGAGGGGAGGGGGAACAAAAGCAATGAGGCGGGAGGCGCGCGAGCGGGAGCGAGCACAGCACAGGGAAGGGAAACAAGCAAAGTGGCGGAATCAGAATTAAATATAAACAATATATCGATATATACGATATGTCCAAATCCATATCGAGTTGAAAAAATATCTCGATATATTTTAAATATCGAGATATCGCCCAGCCCTAGCTCGCTCCACTGCTGGAAGATTTTCCAGCCATCGATGTCCGCAAAACGGCAGAGGAAATGTATCACACTTTGTCACTAACACAAAGTCCTCTCTCCTTGCAGGTGCACAATGAAACAGGTAGTGCAGGGCTTTCAGGACTTTCTCAACTTGCCACACTGCGAAGCCGTTCTTGAACGAGTTGTGCATCGTGTGAAGGCCACAACTCCCAATTATTTGTAGTTGGGCTCCACCACACTGCTCTCTGTGTTCCTCTTGTAAGAGTTCAACAAACTTCCAATTTACAGCGGGCCCATCCATTGATAGTGAGAGCATGTTGTTCAGATTCAGCTCCTTTGTACCTTCCTGCACATTTGTAAAAAAAAAAAAAAAAAGATCAATTCAATGTGCCAAGTAATCCACAACAATAAAATGCAAACATACACAAACGTAATTATAAACATAATTAACGTTAATCATTATATGATTGGTAACGTTATATGGGTATATGTTCAGTGAGTTCAATTCAGATTTGTTTTATTACAAACAACAGACATTAGTTATGATACAGGATGCCTTCGTACATTAAAAATGTGAGCTTTGACATTAAAATACTTTATGCAGATTGTAACAGTAGTACTGGTTATTATGTGCTCTTTTCAAGTCAGTATATGGTCACAGTGATCTTTCTATGTGCGTGGCCTATAAATGTAATGGTAAATTTTGCTAATTAAATTAATTATTTTCAATAGGGTTACTAACTGGTAAAATCATGTATTTTGTGGTAAAATACAACATTTCTAATGTGTATTTACAAACATAGCTTGTTTCTGCATCTCTATTTACAGCTCATTAACCCTTAAGTGAATGTTTACTGTTGCTATGGCAGTAGTAACAGCCTACATTAGCAAATACATTTGTCCAACAGCCCATAAAATCACAATTCGGCATATTTAAACTATAAACCACATATACCAACAGTTATACCCCTTAAACTCTGAGCTATGTGTTGTTACCTGTTAGATTGTCAAAGTGACCATAGACCTGTGACCTGACTGGAGCACATAACCAGTCAACTGCCCGGAGTGGGAACACTGAGCACCGGGGGAGTGTTGGTGTTTACACCGCTAGCATATGAGCTTTAAACCGCACTAACATTACTCAATTTACACCACACTTAGTATGAATAATGGTATGCAATTTCAAACACAATCGTAACGTTACTTACATTAAAATGACCCAACATGTCCTCGGCTCTGGAGTGACCCATGAACACCGACCCATAGTAGCGGGAGATGACGTAGTGTGTGCCAGTCTCATCATCAGTAGTCCAGAATCGCAAATGAAGGTCCATTTGTTTGTTCTTTGTCGTTTTATTCAAACTTTCGTCAAACATGACGACATATGGCTTCTCACTAATGCTGCACGATAGCTCCTTCTTTATGAATGAAGCGATGCCATATTTGGCGACATATGCAGTTTTATTTTCACCACAGGTGAATGACTTTGCAAGCTGTGAATCAGGGAACATGGCAGCAAAGATGTCACGTATGTCCTCGTTAGATTTAAATGAATTGTGCCTCGTCACAGTATGGAGAACCCACAGTACCTCTGCCTTTTGGGTGTCTGGCGGTGAAATGAAACTTGTTATAGCCGACTGTGAGGTGGCGTCTGAACTAGTAACATCGTTAGGTCGAGCTGCAAACAATGCAGGGATTAACCTGGACCCGCTACTAGCAGCTGCTGCAACATACCGTTGGTGCTTTCCTCCTTTCATGTGCGACTCGACGGCTTTGAGCCCCATGGTCCCTAATGAAAAGGTTTTTTTGCGGAATTTACACATTGCCTCATTGTTATTTTCAGCCGGCGCCAACCACCTCCTAAATGCATCCTCTTCCACCCACTTGTCGTTAAATTTACACTTTCCCATCTTTGCATTTTGAACCTCACCTCGACAACCGCGTAATGGCAGCACGCAGGCGCAGACCGACGTCATCTGTAGCTACCTTAATAAGCTAATAAATCGCGGAGACTGTCATTTCACACCTGTTTCACACATACTAAATTGATCAACTATTAGATGTTTTACGGTGGACCACTGTGCTTCCCTATCGTCATTAAGCACACCGGGTGAAAATTTAATACCTACAGCAACTTTACGGTAAATTTAAGACAATTTAAGACCTTAATTTCCCATATTTTAATTTAAGACATTTTAAGACTTTTAAAGGACCCCCGGGAACCCTGTAACAGGTTAGCAACTATGGTTTTGGGAAACGCACCCCAGGCTAGAACGCACTGAAGAGTAACTTCGCTGGCAAGTAAAACTAATGAAAATCTTTTCTCTGTACTTTTTGTCAGTTAAATAAAGGTTCATGTTAACTAACAGATATTTGTTTTTATAGCATTGTAGAGTAGAAAATATCCCAACTTTTCTGGAAATGGAGTTTGTAATTACTTATTTTATTTATTTATTTTATTTATTTATTTTATTTTATTTGGGGGGGGGGGGGGGGTGTAATAAAATTAATAGTATATTAACATATTAATTATATGTGTGCGATATACCTTGCACACATATAATTAAGCATCTTTCACAGTTTGGTCATCCAGTTCGCCTTGACCTATGCCTGTGAGCAGATAATGATATTCTTTGAAAACTTTCCAGCATGTTTTCTTCCCATGTCCTAGTAGGTATGATGTATCGCAACTAGTGAAATGCAATGATGTCTTCCACTGCACTGTCATCAAGCAAAAGTTGTTCCACAATTGAGTGAATTGGGATATATTTTCTTGTTGTAGCTGTACCTACCTTAATTCAAATCTTTGAACAGGGCATCTTAGGTAAATGGACCAGAAACAGTACAAAGACATCTGTATCTCTTGCAGCAACCACAATGCTTGAGGATTGGTTTTCCATACACTGAAGAACAATTCTTGTGTCTGCTTCTTCATGGAGAGCTCTGAGGTTTTCCGCAATCACTGTTGGGTCAGAGGACTCCACCCTCTCCTCATCTGTAAAACCACCAGAGACAACTATGCACTTGTCGACAGGAGCTTTCAAAACCAGTTGTTGTGACAGGAAATTTGCTAAATCTGCTTTGTTCTCAGGATGTGCTATAAAGTTTTCCAATTGAACAAACTAGTGCTTGCCCATCGGTGAGAATGTTTACATGCACACCAGTAAGCTGATTACTCAGAAATATCAGGTTATTGAAATAACAAGTTTTCCTCGTTTACATGCAAACCAGTAAACTGACAACACAAGTAAACCACGTTTACATGACCTTATTAATAAACCGGGTTATTTCCTGTAGTGATATCAAAACTAATAATTTCCACATCTGATCGGATTATTTCAAATGTTTCGTCAGTTTTGATGTTAAATAAACCATGCAGTGGGAGATTTACGGCTCATATTATCCCTCATGCAGTTTCAGATGCAGCGTTTTGACGGAACCTCTTGTACTTCTGCTGCATGAGATGAGAACACAGCTTTACAATTTTCTGGGTTTTAAAAGAGTGCGTTTGTGATATGTCCTTATTTCATGCAAAACGCTAGCTCGCCCTGTCTGGATGTGTTTTAATCTGCACGAAGTTTGCGTTTTTGTCACCTATGTGCACTTAAATAAGCCGCACGAAATCAGGGTATAAGGCAAAAAACTACCTGTCCCAGCCGGTTTACGCTTACGCTGTTTTATGACCTTACGCCGGTGACTTTAAATGTGTTAAAGTCAACAGAGGATCTCGAAATTGGACCTTTCTTGGCTCTGGATCAAGGAGCCTTTCTTCAATTAATTTATCCAGCTGTTGCTTGCCTTTTGTCTGAACGCTCAAAAGGTCTTGCTCAATTTCCTTGGTGGCAACATCTTTAGTTGCATTGTTCTGCAGGTAATCACACATTTCTCCTGAGAAGAGCTTGTATGACTTAAGGGTTTGCAGGAGGCTGTCCTCAGTCTGTCTTTCTTGTGTCTGCCTGAATTGGTAAGATTCGTTGTGTGAGTATTCAGTTTCAAAACCAAGACTGTAAACATTTCTTGTTTCATTGGCAATGTGAGAACGCAGGTTGTAAGAGAGTGCCCACCTGCTCAGTGCAGAAGAGGTCTTGGTAATACCTATAATTCCACCTTTCTTTTTCCCAATGCCATTCAGCCATTCTTGTACTCTGGTCAGGTTCCACTTCATTGAATGGTTGTACAGTGCGTTTAACAACAAATTTCCCATTATCAAATTCTTCCTGGACTTCTGGTGGGAGTTGATGCATCTTGCTAATGTAGATTGTTCTCCAACGAGCATAGTTGGCGTGCGCGTATGTCATGAAGAAAGGAATCATTCGCTGGAAGGAATGCAAGTGCAATCTAATTGCCTTCTTGTTGAGCACAAGTAAACATAAACAAGATCTTCACCATCTCCATGCAGCTCCACCAGAATTTGAAGTTCGGATTCATGTTTGATTTCTCTAAAGAAGACAGAATATTAAGGAACTCTTTGGTAGCCAGGAATGGGAGTAGATCTTCAATGTTTTCACTGCTTGATTTCTCTTCCAGTGTCTGCTTTAGAGCTTGATTTTATTTTGGATGAAGTTCATGAGTTTTGGCATTAGGATTCTCCATATTGCTTGGATCGTGATTTTATGTGCATGCATTGCCTTCACTGCATGAAAAGTGGGATTTTCGTCAGTAAGCGGCACTGTAGATTGTCGTGGAAGTTCAGGTTTACGACTGCACACGGCAGTTTGCAGGCGACACCGAAAACTGCCGTGAATTGTCAGAAATTGACGTGGGCCTTGCTTGGCAGTTGTCCGCCCCAAGACCCCCCTTCCCTTAACTCCAGGGGAGGCTTTAACATGTAAATGAACATGCTGTGAGCTATACAAATGCAAATCAGGGTAGCGGAGTTTTAACCCATGTGACATTTTTCTAAAAGGTATTAACTTCCTTCTAAGAAAATCTCTTAGATAGATCAGGCTCAGTATAGCCTAATTATAAAATCTTAAACTTTACCTTGAATTTATATATTTGATGAAAGTATTCTAGATTATTTATTGTGTGTCATTAGCAATCAGTCCCCGTGAATTCAGTGCGACTCGCAATTTTGACCAATCACCGCAACTTTGACTAATCATGTGTCATACATCAGCAAACTTTATATATCATATATCATTGCCTGTTAAAATTAACGTGTTAATGCACATTAATTTTAACGGCACTACATTTATTAACGCAGAGCGCATTTTCTGTTTGACCCGTGGCATAATCACATTCTCTGCAGTCTTGAGTGCAATGCACTGCAAGCTCGATCTCGCTCAGGTAAATCATTAACACCATCACCACTTACAGTACATGCATTTTATTGAACTAAATACATCATATATATATATATATATATATATATATATATATATATATATATATATATATATATATATATATATATATATATATATATATATATATACACAGGGGTTGACATTGACTTTTTTGCTCACCGGCCACCGTGGCTAGTGGTTTTCCAAAGTTACTAGCCACTCAGCATTTTCACTGACCACAATTTTGCTGTTTGGAAATTACATTGTATATGTTTAAAGTTGACTTTGGCATGTGTAAATTACTTGATTTTGAATCATTTTACTTTATTTAGAAGATTTAAAACCCTTTCAAACTTTCAAATGCAGAATGACCCCCCAAATCTTGTATATCAGCTGGGATGTGCAGGTGGGCAAGGGGTGGGCAATATAATAGATTATAATAGAATATAATAGGCTAATATGAGAAAGGTAATATGACAGGCTATGAGTTATTTTAGTTAGGATATATATATATATATATATATATATATATATATATATATATATATATATATATATATATATATATATATATATATATATTTAACATCTGTGGTCATTTGATTAATATTAATGACAGACAGGTATTTAATTGGGCTGCTGAATGCATGGATATAATATTTGTGACACATATCCAGTTATTACCCACCTGTTTACGTACACTTAAGCCATAACCAACTGTGTTCATGCAATGGAAATGTTAATGAATATATATATATTGTTAGCATCTTAATTTAATCTTTGTTTTATTATTTCATTAGTTCATTAACTAATTGTTATTGCTTCACTCTGCTTCTTAGCAAGGCTTTCCTCCTCTTCAGTCACATACTCATCCTATGGAAATGTTAAGTACACATTTAAAACTCACGCAATGCCCATACTCATCACCTCAAACGGCCATACTTAGCGCATGAATATGTCCATTTGAGAGTGAAAAGACCATCATTATTATGGCTATTTGAGTAGGAAAAGACCACCATTGATATTGCCATTTAAGTATGAAAAGATTTTAAAACTGTAGTTTTATAGGCACACTGTGCTTTATTTCATAAACATTTCTTCCATCATGCCCATGACCTCACATGTGATTGGAGGAGCCCGACGAGCCTTCTAGCCCCCGTCCAATCACGTGCGAGGGAATGGACATGACGACTCATACAGCAGTACTTGCAAGACGAGCATAAACAGACGTTTTCACTCCTGTACTCAAACCCTTTCCTCCATTCCCTGTGTTTTTGCTACTTTGCTGTTTTGTGATCTACAATGGCTGGACGGCATCTCTGGACGCGATCAACCACTTTCATCCAGTCCGCAGACCGGCGGGAAGAAACAGCTGAATGCTATCATTGGGCTATCTCGTCAGCTTGCTCAGTTTGCTGCCGATTTTAACGAGCAGTTGACTTTAGTAATCTCCAGGTTGCTGTCCATAGACGATAGGTTGCTTGCTTTGGAGTCGAAAAACTGTGTGGAAGATACTAACTTTAAGAAGAGAAGACAAGTGCCCAGTCCTAAGATTGTGGTAAGACTGTTATCTAAGCTAAAGTAACCTAAAGCAATGCTTTTTAAGTAGCACAAGCTGAAATTAGCCTTGTAAAAGATCAAAAGTAAGTTGCTTTATAAAAGTGTTTTTTTTTTTCTGGTCATTTTACAGGAAGCAGTACGCCGTCTTCACAACTTCGTCATAACACTCATTTAATTGTTTTCCAGCTGCATGTAAGACATAGAGACAGTACACAGGAGCTTCAGGTACAAACATCCAGTTCTTGCATCGCACGCAGAAGCTGTGAAGAGTTCAGCTCAGAGTCGATTGAGAAGAAAGGGTAAGATTTATTAGATTAGATCCGTTTTTGGTCAGTGTGACTATTTTTCAGGTGCATTTTACGCAGTACATCGCGCAATACTGATTGTCTTTATTGGTTGTTTGTACAGCTGCTACAAGCAAGAAAGAGTGTGTTAGCTGAGGATATGAGGTGGGCCTTTGGAAGTGCGCTACCATAGACCTGATGTCTGATGAGGAAGACGGCATCGTTGGCTCGGTGTCTGGATGGACTGTTCGACCAGCCAGGAGCTCGCCGAGCTCTGTGCCACGCTGCAATCGAGATTAGAGGCGATTCCAAAGTACAGGGCAACGCACGACAGACGTCTGAAAAATGGACTTAAAACAGACAGAATGGCGCTAGTTACCTACAGCTCTGAAGCGGAAAACAGACTTCATGGTGCTGTAGATTTTGGGCTTCTCGTTAGCTTTCTATTGTTGTGTGGGCAGATCTCAAACGTTTTGCATTTGGTTGTGTGTTTGTTCTAATAAAGCTCTTTCTTTGAATAAACTACACGTCCCTGGCATATTTTCCTTTCCTCAATAAATGAATGTCCTTGATGGTTATAATAGCGTAGTCCATAGGATAAAAATGACATAAATATAAAACATAATAGCATATCACATGAATATGAATATATAAAATTAAAAAATATGCAAATCATAATTTTACATAATATATATATATATATATGTATATATATATATATATATATATATATATATATATATATACATAATGTGTGTGCGTGTAAAATTATTATAATTTGGGGGTTTAAATTTATTAATTTATTACCCAGGTTGACCAATAGTAACAGATCTGCCAACCAATCACGAGTGATATTTCTTGTTTCAATGTAGTAGTTTCAACCAATACTGAATGAGGAAATTCAAGCCATTCCGGCATGGCGCCGCCCAGAGCTGCTATTCATATGCTAATTAGAGCCATTAGCGCCGGTGCCAGCATGCCTCCGCAAGCTCCACATACGTCATGGTTTGTTTCCGTCAATATGTGGCACAGACGAACGCGATGTTCACAGGCTGTAAACTGACGTAAATTGTCAAAAATCAGGGAGATTTCCGGCCGTTTACGGGGACGAAAATCCCACTTTTCATGCAGTGCTTGGAGTAAGACTTCCCTTTGCCAAGGATGACTTGTTCTGCTGTACCTGGACCAAAAAGAGCACTTTCAATCCATGCTAGCATCAAACCAGATGATTGCATGTTTTTTCCAATCACAAAAATCCTGATATTCATCTTTTTCCCATTTGAGTTCCAAAAGCTTACAGTAAAGTGCTTCGTCAACTGTAAGGACCACATGTTGTTGACCAAGCGCTGTTGCAATGTGCCTGCATCTCTGTATTACTGTGTTGAGTGTCTCAAGTTCATGGGTGGGAGCTTTTACAATTGGCATATAGCCAATACTTTTGACCTCTGAGTTGGTTGTGCAGATTGTCTGATTGAATTTGTCCAACCTATCTTAATATCTGCATCTTGCCATTTGACAAAAAACGCTATGTCCTTGGCAAGTGCAACACATGCTGAGATTATCAAGGATTTCTTCATTGTATCATTTCTTGTTGGTTTGTATAATTGATCCTGGTTCTGTTTTTCCTGTCATAACTGCAGCTGGAGAAAGTTGCTCCATGATTTCAGGAAATGAAAGCTTTAGCATAAGTTCTGCCAGGAAGACTTAATTGTTACGTCACTTTAACTTCTATCTATCCAATCACATTCTAATACTTGGGTATAAAAGATCGGTACTTACTCATGTTTGAGTTCGCAGATGCTGACGCCCCAATTCAACGCATGCTGACGCTCACGGTGCAGAGCTGACGCTACAGTTAGTTGAAGATCCTAACGTCTCGTAGCGGTTGATCGACGGCCCTACTATAAAGTAACAATGTACAATACAGTGGCGTTTAAGTCCATGTCAGCCTATCATTTTGTTCCTTGGGCTGTCGCGGCAAAAGTCGCTTGTGCGAAAAAATCTCGAGTTCAGATTCAGTCAATCACTTTAATGGAGGACTGGCATATTATCAAACGTACGGCTGCGTTCTTCATCACCATCTGGCGTCATAACTACATCAAGCATTCATCGCATGGATATGGTTATGCTTTTTCGATGACGATTGGGTGTAGTATTTTTCTCTCATTTCTTTGCAAGCGTGTTTAGAGCTGTCGCACGCGTCTGGGACGCAGCACCTGCTCGTGCAAAGCGATCAGTCATTGTTTGTGGCTTGTTTGTGTCGTAACCGCATAATCCCTTGAAAATATTATGCACGGGCTATCACTGACAATAGTTTTGAACAGAACCGACGGTATAGCATATTTGCCTCTATCATTCTCCCCATGAATGCAAGGCAATCATGGGGTTTAAAGTAACATGCACCCTTTAATCGGGGCGTCTCTTGAACGAAGCTGAATCACGGATCCGCTCATTATTATGAGATTGCTGAAGTAAATTAACATGTTAACGTGCTCTGAGTAGTTCTTAAAAGTACAGCACCAGCATCAGTGTATTGGCTCATTAAATAATGCTATTTTGCAAGCAGCGAGTTCCCCATACAACATAATTTAAACTGATAAAATATCGAGCTTAAAGTTTGGGCCTGTCATCCAGGAGAGTTCATTCATACATGTTTTGATCAAATTTATGTGGATCCCAGTGTTGAAAACGTCTCTTCATCATTTACATGGCTTCCTTTCTAGGAAGAAGTATTGCGAATGTGCTCATTGAAGATGCTTCATATTGCCTTAAACATGCGCATCTATTAATTATGTATTATAAATTAGTTAATCAAATCAAACACGCATATTTGTAATTGCGTGCTTTTGTCTTTTGTTACTTCTGGTAATTTAACTCTGGCTCCGTTTTATTCACCTATATCTGGAAATGTCTGTATTTTTTAGTAGTAGTAGAGTATTTTGGTATTATCAATACTATTATTATTATTTATTTTTTTAGAAACTTTATAGTGTTGCGTATCACTCTGCCCTTCTGTGCTTGGATGTAGTGCTTCAATTTAAACTCTACGCGATTCTCGCTCACTCACAGCACCAAGGTTGGCCAGGTTTGCATTTAACTATATGTGATACAGCACTAATTTTATTCTGCGCTCAATTAACTGCTTCACAATGATTGCATCCTGTATGGCAACTAAACCACAGTGCAGGAACAATATTCAAATCTTTTACAAATTCGTTAAGTGAGCGGATGGTGCTCCCTTTATTAATATTAATATATTTTATTAATAATGCACTTTGCATTCCGAATCTCAAAAAAAAAAAAAAAAAAAAAAAAAAAACCTCCAGCAGCTGTCGGTGAGAAAATCTAAATAACTATCAAAGACATGCTAGCTTGGGTAAAAGGAGTTTTCAGGATTCCGATATTTGTCTCAATCGCACAGTACGAACCAGGATTAGGGTATCAACGAGGATAATTGCATAATTATCTTTTTCATGTGTTTTTCAGGGTCCAATAGCTAGCAGTTTATCAAGCTGTAAGCAGAAGTCACACCAATGGTTTCAACTTCTCCAACTGCCGATGCAAAGAACTGCAGTTCTCCAACTCGTATACGTATAGGACATTCTCATGGATCGGGTTGCTACAAATGCAGCTCAAATGCGCAGAATCTGCTTCCTCTATCAAGGTGCTGTGTGCATGGCACTATATGTATTCTAGCACAAGCAAGTTCTGACTCAAAATAGCTCAACACTTCAACTTCAAGCCATAATTTCATGCAATCACAGGTGGTGGTATGCTCTTTGTCTTTACTAATGCTCATTGTTCCTGTTTTCATTAGTATCTAGAGCTTTCATGAACTTGTCCATGGCCTAATGTGGACTATTGTGCGCCATCTCTATTTTTGCCTTTTCCACCATGAGGCCTACTGCTGTTAGCTGTGGGGCTTTGTTTTCGTTAAAGGAAATATCTCTCAGCACAGTATCCCTAATCATTCTGCACTTTTCCTACTCTCCAACGGGTCCCCATATCAAGAAGGCAATTTAAATTTACCTTATGAAAGACCTACAGTACTGCTGACCAGCTCATCTGTATAACGGACACTCTTCAGGATTATGTTCAGCCACAACAACTACTAAACAAGTTTTTATGATGGTCAAGATGATCATCTTCAGCACTCTAATCCTATAGTATGCCCAATCTACAGGTAATACTAAGAATTCTCATGTGTCTTAAGCGTCAGGTAAGCTACACTTCAGTGAACTCCTTTAATCTTATATGGTATGTATCCTACCTTTAGTTCCGTGATTAATTATCTAAATGTTTGGCTAAGTCTTATATTTATTTTTCACAACCGCGCTCCTCTCTCTAAGGCGGGTTCAGACCCACACCTCTCGTCTGCCTGCAGTCCTATAAGATGGAGTCTTTCCACCTCCCTCTATACCAGACATTTCTTTAGGATCGTGGCATTTTTACTGCAGCCATCAAGTTCCTGGGCAGATGGTTCTCTTCTGCATTGGAGAATTATATAAGACCTAAATGTCATTTAAAGGCACAATATGTAATGTTTCAGCATTAAAAATATAAAAGATCACTATATCTATGTTATATATTTTTTAAAGTTGTGTGTTTACATTATCCCAACAGTTCTAATTAACTTCTAAATCCAGAGAAATTAATATTTTAATTCGAAGACACGGACCGTGTCTTTATTTCCGTTATGTCGCCAGTCTTTCACGTCATATCCACGTTTGCGTCTTGCTTCCTGCGGAACTCGGCGGAACCGCCAAACTCAAAGAGGAACACTGACAGACAGTATAAGGGGAACCCCCGTATAAAAAAGTCTGTATGATAATGGATCATGACTACTCTTTGCCTGTACGTTTTGCCAGCTCAACAAAGCGCAAACGTAAGGGTGAAAAAAAATGACCCGAGAAGATTTTGGGACAGTAGAAGAAGCAAGAGACGTGTAAACCTTGGAGAAGCCTTTGAAAGATGGCGAAATCTTCGTGACAAGCTCGGACTGCAGAGAGATGCTGATCTCGCTTGCGTTTTAATAAACAGGTCATTTAAGTAACCATTCAGCTAACATAATAATCATATAATCATAACATGCTGTATGTTTGCATATTGCATAGCGATCTTGACCACATTGAGACGAGTTTAGCTGAATACGTATACATTTTGTATTGTATTGGCTTTTCAAACAGGCGGATTCTGTGTTTTTGGAGACTGAAACAGCTATTTTTTTTTAAACTGATTCAAAAGTATATTCCTATCCGTATATTTGGTGACACGATGATGTCATGTGTAAAACGCAGATGGACTAGCTATTATTGGTTTTATATGTAGCTGGAGAAAGTAACTTTAGCTTCATAAGGTAATATGCCACTATCTTGGTCAATTAATATAAGGTGACCGTCACTTTTATCATATAATCAGCTTTGACGTATTTAAATCTGCATCATTTGAAATTTGTGATATTTTCACCTTTTATAAAGGGCATTTTCCCTTAATCTTATTAAATATAGGCTAAGCTTCATGTTTCATTTTATATTTGTAATTTTGATCAATACATTTAATTAAAATAAAACACTATAAGGGCTGTTACCAATCAAATTAAATAATTTACACTGAAAAATTAAAACAGCATTAAATAATGTTTTGAGATTTGTAGTTTTGAATAGACAAATAAGACATGTTGGAAACATAGACCGTAAAAAAATATGGACGACTCGACATCATCCGTTTCCGCTTGCCATATTTGAAGCTTTCAGGAGGCCTTGCACGGCGCTGACATCTTGGGACCGAGTCTGCGCAGTAGCGATTTCGGGACCGGAGTTGCGCAGTAGAGCGCAGGAAGTAGAGCAGGAAGTACAGTCGCGATATCAAAAGCCCGCCCACACTCTCGCAGATGCAGAACAATTAATTATGTTGGTGTGAAATAAACAGTTATGGAAATGTAGAAATTAAAGCTAAAGCTCTAATCTGCTCCCAAAAATTTCGAAAAAAGTCCGTTAGTGCCCCAGTGACAACTTCACTCAGAGAAGCCGTCAGTCTCAGCTGTCAATCATGACGTCACACCCCCCGTTTTTAAAGCGTCAGATAACTAACTCAAACTAAACTTATTTTTAAAACGAACACCTGAAATGAAATCATCGTGATGATAACTGCCTTCAGTGACATAAACTAACTTTGGGGGAAAAATTTTGAAGCGTAATTTTATTATTTAGTTTGCCTCGCGTCCATTAGAAATCACAGAGGGGCGGCTATACTGGGACCGGTCACCGGAGGGCGATAGAGGCGCGAAAGCTTCAGTAAATGAGAGGGAGACTGCAGGCTTGGTTGGAAAGTATGTTTAAAGATCAAATTAAACCACCAGTAGGTGGCAGCAGGTGGCCGTCTTAATGAGCGAGTCATTGAGTCGTTCATTCAAACGATTCATTCAAACAATGAATCGTTCATTTACACACGTTGTGAGACGCGTTGCGGTTCTTCTGTGAACGATTTTCGCAGCTTAAATAGAACAAAAACACTCAATATTGCATCATAAATATTTAATTGTGTAAGTAAAACACTAAAAACGCAAACGGGCAAAAAAAAGCGTTTTAAGAAACATTTTGAGGCCCCTTCTCTTGCCTCACAGTGGATTGGTCCACCGTGCATCTCATCGACACACACACACAAACACACACACACACACACACCTCACTGACAGTGGGCTGGTCGGGAGAGAGAAAAGTTCAGTATTTGTGGATCTCCAGTAAGGGCTGTCTAGTCTATTTTATTAATTTTAAACACCAGATGACATTATTTCTCTTTTGATACGATGCGGAGTCATTAATACATCACCAAAGACAAACAATTATGATAGCGATGTACAAGTCCGATGTTTTAGTGATTATAGTTTGGTAACGTTAGCCTGTTGTAAATAAGTCACCCACTACAGCTAACAAGGTAATAAGCCGGTGTGTGAATGTAGTTAATGTAGATTCACCGCTGTGTTGGGCTGCATGTTATATGGAAGGACTTTGAAGAAACACGATAATTTAATAAGAATTCCGTGTGGTGAACGTGAACCTATGATAAGCAGTCCACGCACGTCGCTCTGTTATATGTCGGATGGGATCGCTAAAATATCTCCAAACCACTGAAGTTGAGCGAACTAACTTGTCAACGATATCTGTGTCCTCCGAGCTGGCCGTGAGCGCTGCATTTTCTTCACTATTGCTCATTTTTATCGCTCCACTTATCTCCGATCCTCCAAGCCTGTCAGCCATATGGTCAGCCACAGACTGTAAACATTACCGCGTGCAGCACGCAGACGTCCGGTCTGCAATACGCATGCGCAGCATTACGCATGGCGCGTAAGCATTATATCGAGAATTTATTGACCTGTTGTTATCGTTTTATCGAGGAAAATTATATCGTGATAATTATCGTTATCGATTTATCGCCCAGCCCTATATTGAACCGTTCGGTACGAGGCTTTCGGTTCGGTACGCGGTAAGCATTATGTACCGGACGGTTCTCGGACTAATTAATTAGACTTGGAAAAATAAAAAAAGTGTGTGAAATATAATAACATGCGTTCAACAATAACCAAAACGACATAACAGGCAATGCCCCTGACACCGCCGAAGTGAAAAAAAAAAAAAAACACCAAATATGTTTTAGGCTGCTCAGTCAGGTGCTCGCTTACTCAGTAGGCTACACGTTGAATGCTCGTGGCAAAATGGCTATTGCGTTTAACAAACCAGAAATAGAAGATCCTCCAATAACCAACAGGTCTGGTGTTTGGGTGAACTTTGGATTCTTTGTAAGCTATGATGGTGTTGGCAAGAGTGATGGATAAAAAAACAACGGTATGTCGCATTTGCTACATGATGGTACAGCAGCGGGAATAATTAATGCCATGTCAACTCATTTACGCCGACAACAAGACGATAAAAAGGAGAAACAGCCACAAACTATCCCCGCAGCATTAAGACAGACATTTCCAACTTATTCAAATGGCAAAAGACATCACCGCGGCGAGTGGCCCATTTATAGCCGCGGATATGAGACCTTACGCCCATTTTCACACAGACTCTGTCTGCAGTGCGTAGTCTATGCGGTGCGTATTTTTTCCGTACCATGTTAACGGTTGTGGACTACAAACGCAGCATATTTGAAAGCACAACAGGGTGTACCGCATGCGCAGCGCAAAACGCACTGCAGACGGAGTTTTACAATGTTCCTTCACGAGCCCATTTCAGCTAGTAATTCCTGCTTTGTCCCAAAAAACAAAAGCACAAACAGAGAACCAATTGGCCAAAGCAACAGCGGTTGCTCTGACAACAGACGGCTGGATGTCAAGGGCTACACAAAGCTACCTGACTGTAACGGCACATTACATTACCGATGAATGAGAGCTGAACAGCCACGTTCTTCAGACACGCCCCCTTGAGAGTCAGACAAGTGAGGATTTGGCCACAGGGATGACAGAAGCAGTAGTGTGTGAAAAAAGTGTGCAGAGAGCTATTGTAAAGAGCTAATGTCTATTTCTGTAACTATATAGAAGATGGGTAAAGTATAGCTCCATCATTGTTCAATGTAAAAAAAAAAATTCATACTTTGTTAGTTTTAATAAAAAAATAATTAAAAAAGGTAATTTATCTGCCAATATTTTCTTTTTGCTGTATCTAAAACATACCGAACCGTACCGTACCGTACCGAACCGAACCGTGACACCAGTGTATCATATCGAACCGAACCGTGAATTTTGTGAACCGTTACACCCCTTATATATATATATATATATATATATATATATATATATATATATATATATATATATGACACGGCTCTGTGAAATACTTGATTCTGATTGGTCAATCTCGCATTCCAGCGGTATGTTATTTCCAGATAACACCCGCTCATACGGGTACTACGAGTTATCTTGACCGGTACTACTTCTATGCTTAACGCTGGCGCCATCTTGTGGCTTAAACAGCCGTGGGTTTCAATGGAAGACTTCAAGGCAGGTTTCCTTTATAACGTTTTTAATATAGATCTTTTTCTTACACAAACGCATCGATTCGAATCAGAAGGCTCTATTAACCCATCGGAGTCGTGTGGAGCACGTTATTTGATGGACAGTTGCATTTTTATGGACTTCAAACACAACTGCAACAACTGCTTGGATTAACGTTAGCCTGGACTTTTTAAATATAACTCGGATTGTATTTGTCTGAAAGAAGAATGTCATACACCTACGATAACTTGAGGGTGAGTAAATCATAGGCTTGGTTTCATTTTTGGGTGAACTAACCCTTTCAGCATTAATTTTCAACATTTAGCAAGGGCATATGGCAAATCTTCAGCAATATATAAAGGCTTAAAGCAGGTTGGAACTGTTTTTGTTTGCGGAAGCTTTGCATAAGAGCTAATAAAATATTTAATCTCAAGACAATATTTTGTGTCTGATAATTATTTATTTGAGGTCCTGACTCTCTGTCGTCTTAAAAAATCCCATGGCACTTCTTGTAAAAGAGTAAGGGTGTAAACCCGGTGCCCTGGCCAAATTCCCTCGATTGGCCCTTACCAATCATGGCCTCCTAATAATCCCCATCCACTGAATTGGCTGTATCACCCTCTCTCCTCTCCATCTATCGCTGGTGTGTGGTGAGCACACTGGCGCCGCATCATCAGTAAAAGGAGTAGGGGTGTAACCCCAGCATCCTGGCCAAATTTGCCCAGGCCTCTGTCAATCATGGCCTCCTAATCATCCCCATATACTGATATGAAATAATATACAGAAATAATTATTTATTTGTGTATAATTTATAAACAGAACATTTACTGAACTGGTAGATTTTAAAACTGCAGAGTTTTCTGTGAAGCAGCTGTGAATCATGTCTGTTCACTCACTAGTGAGCGATTTGAATCACTACATAGACATCAACTGATACAAATGATTTTTGATATTGAAGACTTGACTTACTTTTGATTAAATACAATTTTTGGACTACCTTTTGGCAAGGATTTTTTTTATATATATTGAATGAATAACATTTATACTTGAAATATTTTTTAGCTACTTTTACTTATATAGAGTCTTGGAAAAAAAAGAAAAGAAAAAAAAGAATATATATATATATATATAATATATATATATTCTTTTTTTTCTTTTCTTTTTATATAGGAAAAAAACAGACTAGCATATGTTTCCATTTTTATCACATTTGTCACAATTAATATTTTTAATACAAGGATAATCTGGTTAAAATAGTATGTTCTATGCACTTCTGTGATTATATAGACAGCAGAGTGAACGGAACTTTTATTTTGGCGTGGTCGCAAGACGTCATAAGGCTGCGCCGCGCTCCTGCATCTGCTGTGATTCGGCTGAGGAAAGGTTTGTTTTAAGAATTTAAGATAGAAACGGTTAGACGTTTATTAAGGAAGGAATATCATACAGCCCAACCAAGGTGCCTGAAGAATATGAGTGTGTTGTGATTGACATATTTATTAATAAGGACAAAGGTAGTATGATAATTATCAATTATTATATTCCACGCGAACCATTAACACATGAGTTAAAGAAGAATATGTATTAAAAATAATATATCAAAGAAATTCTGTGTGGGGATTTGAATGCCTATAATACGTTATGGGGAAGTAGAGTTACAGATTTAAAATGGTGGAAGAAATGATGGATGATAGAATGGTGGTATGTTTAAACAAATATTGAATTGGATATAGAAATTATACATCCTGTATAAATTTAAAATAGTGGATAGGAAAATAGCTAATAGATGTGAATGGGGAGTGGATCAAAAGAAGTATTGGTAGCAATCATTTCCCAATTTTCTGCAAGACGGAGACAAATGTAAAAATCATAAATGGTGCTTTCAGAAAGCCAACTGGGAAAAGTATTTGGAACGTTGTAATAATGAGATAAAGAACTCATTTTGTAGGTTGGATGAGACTATAGATAAAAGGAATGATTCTTTGATGCAGCAAGGCATAGTATTCCAATCAGTAAAAGCCAAAAAAATAAATAAAAAATGTACCATTGTAGAATGAAAAATTTACTGAAGCAACTACAGATCGAAAGCATTTAAGAAATTACACAAAACATTAAAGGGGTACTTCAGCGCTGGGAAGATGAATCTGTATTTAAACTGGGTCATCAATGCAGTAGAAATGTGAAATTATTTTTGAATTTGGTGTCTTCTAGACTGAGAAAAGACAGAAAATTTATTTTTGTCCCATGGGGATGAAAGACTACAATTCCCAGAATGCTTCGCTGCCCTGTGAGGCCATTCCCAATGCCATCAACTTCATTACAGTGACTGAGTTAGAGAAGACACTACAATTAAAAACTGAACGTGTGTGTTCAATATAATGAGTCACCGCGCGAGTCTCACAGCACTGAGCACTGACTGCACGAGTGATGAGAGCTGAGGTAATCACGACTACACTCGCGGCATACATTCACAACTCGAGTTCAATCTGGCGCGTTTCAGTTCATGCCTTTGCAAGCTTAACTTTCATAGAAATGAATTTGAGAAGTTAAAAGACTTACATTGCTCACTATAGCTCCGTTTAAATGATCCTGTAGCTGCAAGCTGAGCTGTCCCTGCAAGCTGAGTATCTCCCATCCCCCAATGGCGGATTCAAAACATGCGGAAATGGCTCCCTCTGCTGGCTGTAGTCTTTAGCCTCTGGGCAAACATTCCTCCTATGATGCAAAAATCGTCATTTTGCATCATAGGAGGAATTTTTCCAGAAATAAAATGCATAAATCTCTTATCTCAGGGAGATATGAGGGGGGAAAGCACAATAATTTGAATATTCTCCAGGGTTTCTACTGATACAAAGCCATATGCTAATCGCTGAAGTAACCCTTTAACAATGGATTATCAAAAGAAATGAGCCATAGCAAGGGCAGTAATTAAAGAAGCCAAGAAAGAAGCTTGGGGACAATTTTGTTCAACAATTGGAAGAGAAACAACTTTGGATAAGATGTGGATGATGGTGAAGAAAATGACAGGTAAATATAAACTGTCACAAATACCAGTGTTAATTGATAGAAGAAATCATGCCGTATCCGATGCTGATAAGTCAAATGTTAGGTAAAAAGTTTGCTGACATTCATAAAATTAACCACTTTGCAAACTACACTAGTTTTAACCACTGAAATTTCCAAAAAGGAAAAGATGAAATCTTGAAGGAAAATAAATATGTATTAAATGCTAAACAAGAGACAAATACTATACTAGATGCTAGGGTTGGGACAAAAAAAATCGATATGCCGATTTATCATGTTAATTCCGAGACTATATTTTTTTACAGACATGTCAGTGCTAAACCACATCGAATTTCTAAGCAGTAAACATACAGCATAAGCTTAATTCAGATCATAATATTATGAATAATATTATGATCTGAGTCCACCAAAACGGTAGTTGTTGTTTGAATTCCATGTGAGTGAGTGAGTGCGAGAGATGCAGGGAGAGCAGGGAAAGGAAATGTAGCTGAACGAATACGCTGCGTGCGTGTTTTAAATACCGTAATTTTTTTGTTTGTTGACAAAACGCAATATGTGGCGGCCGGTGTTGATTCTGTAGCGATCCGCCACAGATTAGTCTATGTGTGGAAAACACTGCAGTGACTGAACTACTGAACTAGAGCTGATTGAGACACTCAGATATTTAGTTTGGATTTATTTTTCTTTCTGTTAATTCTCTTCTTAAACAGGACAAACAGACAAACTCCTAATGAAGCGACTGAGATCCATGTGACATTATCATAAAGATGGCGTTCATTAAAGAGGAGAGTAAAGATGTGAAGATTGAAGAAACATTGAGAGTGAAACATGAAGATACTGAGGAACAAACAGGTTGGTTTCATTCTCAAAGCTGAACTTGTCATTTGAATGTATTAAAATATCCAGCTCTACAGAAATGAGTGATGTTTGTGAAGTGTGGTTTTATACATTGCCTTATAGTTGCCTTATGTGGACAGACATGTTGATCACATGACCAGACAAATCCTAACACTGTCTTAAACTGATCCTACTTTCATTCGTTATGATGTTAAACATTAAATTAGGAAAAACAAAACACAAGTAGCCTAAAAACCTTATTTTGTGTAACATTAAACCCAAAATCAACTTCTGAATGAACTCAATGAAAACCAATACTTTTTCAAAATATGTAAGATTTTTGGATTAAAATATCCAAAAACCACTAGAGCATGTTATACAGTATATTTTGTAGACTTGTGTATTTACTTGATCCCAAATATTTCCAAGAATGTTTAAATCCAGATAAATAAGCAATTTTAACCAGGGGCCTATTGCACAAAACTAGGATAAGGGATTAAGCCGAGATATTTTGGTGATCTTGACATCTGTATGCAAAATTTAGTCCACTTCTGTCGTGTAAATGTACCCTAAATGTACACTCATGCCAAGAACGATAATGATTATAAAAGATATCTGTATATTAGTGGATAAATTGAGCCAGGATCTCCACGATATCCCGGCTGAATCCCTTATCCGAGTTTTGTGCAATAGGCTCCAGGACACGGATAGTGTCAATGCGTGACTTATCAATGATATCTTTCTTGCGTTGTCCTTACTTTCTGGTTTTATTTTGTAGAAACCATGGAAACACCAAAGATTTAATATATTATGCGTTTTATTAGGCAGGTGAGCAACTGTTTGGATTCATTCATCCACAGAAAACGAATCATTGTTATACATCTCAACTATGGATGGGCATTCGATTACATTTTCTTAGTCAATTGTTGGGAGAATTAACGATCGACTATCAATTAATCATTAATAATTTTTATAATGAAATTATTTATTTCACTTTTAAAATTCAAAAATGCAATGAATACAAAAATGCAGCGTGTCTTTCATTGATGAGACCTTTACAAGATCAACTTGTGGCAGACAGTAAACTACGTTCAGTTAGCCAAACCGAACATATGTGCGCATGCATATGCATTTCTGTTGTGTGTCTGATACACAACGCTGTTGCTGCTATAGGTGACGTACAGGGAAGGCCTATACTTCTTTCTAAACATAAATATATAGACTACTGATACAGCAAAGATATTGACGGTAAATTTGCTACCAAATATTTAGTTCTGTAACAGGCCTAATTGTAATTTTTTTTAAACTATTAAAAAAAAAAAAAATTATCGATTTTAAAATATTGCACCTATATCTGCATTTATGTTAAGTGTAATTTATTAAAGGGGTGGTTCCGTGTTTTTTTTTCTAGACTTGGTTGTGTTTATAGGGTGCAGTATAACATGTCTTAATACTTCTTCTTTTTTAAACGCTGTATGTTTTCTTATATTTGACCTTTATTCCACGCTGTCTCCACTGTCCTTTGAGCGGCTCATTTGCTTCCTGCTTCATCCCCTCCATCCTCCCCATCCTCCATCCCTCCGAAAAATGCAATGGTCTTAGATTGGTTAGATCAGCCAATTTCTCAAACGTTTTTCAGTCAGGGCACCCCAGTTTAAAATATAATTTAAAAACACTACATAACCCAAATTTAAATGCAAATGTCCTGTTTATTTAGACAGGACAGTAATGAACAGAGCATAATACGAACCGTAAATAACAATAATAATAACAACTTTATAGCACCTTTAAAAACACAGGTTTGCAAAGTAATTCACAAAATAATTAATCAGAGACACAAATGCCATAAAACCGTAAGAGGTGGATCGCACAATACAAGAACCCAACAACAAATCCTGACCAGGAGAACTCAACTGAAGTGCAGGATGCAGTTAAAATTTTAAAAAAAGGGTCACACATAACAAAAATAAAACATTCTGGCTGACCCCCCAGCGTGAGTTTTTCAAAATCGACCGTTATTAATGTGTCACTTTATGGTTTCCATGGTGACGCGTCATTGCTTGTCACGTGACACACCACAGTAACAACAGAGCTGAATGAATGATGATCTGCTTTTGTAATTTTTCCTTTTTTATTCAAAATATTCACAAATTTGTTAGATATGGCCTGAAATATCTGATATTCCGATTGTCAAATATGTACGAGTGGAAGTGTTTTGTCGTTTGAACACCTTTATAACGATCGCGTTAGTTGAGCTGTATGCAAAGGATTTACAAGACGTGAATTCATCCACTTCTCCCAAAATACATATAAGTAAGTGGCAGGTGAACTGGGAGAAGAACAGAGTTAACTTAAAAGTTACTTACACAATGTGTATCTGATATGAATAAAACTAATTATAATTGAAAGGATTATTATTGCCTCTTCATTTTTCATCATTGTGTATTTTACAAACTCTAAATGTATTGGTTTTTTTACGTATATGTATGAAACCTAAAATAAACATTATGTGGCTGAAAACACTGAAAAGTTGTGATATATGACAGCTCTGAGCGCGCCTGTCTCTGCCTCAGTGCAAGCCAACGCGAAAGCACATTTGAATTTACATTTGAATGAACAAGATGCACTGACCGTTCTAATCACATGCGTGAATGTGTGATCGTACGTGCGAAAGGGTTAAAAAGAAAAAGAATGTATTTATGTAAATTCAAATATATTTTATATATGATATTTTAGATTTTTATTTTTTAGCCTACGTAATTTTTTGTCGGCACCCCTGACACAGTCAGAGGGCACCCCAGTGTGCTGCGGCACCCACTTTGAGAAAGGCTGGGTTAGATGAACAAATGTAGTTTCATGTATTTTTATTGGTTGAAGTGCCAAGCAGGGGTTGTCCAGAAACGCCACACCCCTTACCATTACAGGCAGAAGTCACACCTGCGTTGACTAGCAAGGGTTTATGATGTCACCAACCCGGGAAGAAACTCGTTGTAGTCCAAACCGGCCGTTTTTCTAGGCAATAAACTGTTGTAACTTTAAAAGACAATATCTCTGTTTGCATTGAACTTTCAGCGCTTTAACTTTGCAGATAATGTTTATGCTCAAGCAGCAACATTACACACTAACTAAAGTAAAAAAAAGTGAAATTGCATGCAACCACCCCTTTAATATGTATTTGTGTCAAAATGACATATAAACATATTTTCTTTTCTATTTTGCCCGGAAACGCTTCCACTTGAAAAATAGGCGTCGGTTTTCTAGCATGCATGCATGTGTTCTCGGCACGGCTAGAGCCGCTTCTTGGTGTCATGCAGGAAGTGTTCAAGCTATAACCTGTTAACTGAAATAAAAAAGGAGACACCACGAAAACACCTGCTCTGAGGGGACGGATGCACAGGTAAGTTACCTCCGCGCTAACACACCCACTTTAAACAAGGACTGAACAGTCGTGGCTGTGTTGTACTTATACACGCCATTACAATGTTTGCAGTGAACTGTTTCGCTTTTTAAATCAAAATGGTCCCACGCCACAGTTCACCGTGACCTCATCATGATTATTCTTTTGAAATCAAAACGGAAGATCACTGATAACCGAGTATGGTGTGAAATATTGCACCCTGGTGGTAAAATGTTTACTTGCTGCCACAGTGAAATTAATTTAATTGCTTCAACACCCACACTACAACCGGCATTAAAAAAATACATTTGATTAATCGAAAACAAATTAACGTTAACAACAAAATTCTTAACGATCAACTTTCGATCGTCGATTAATTATGCCCATCCCTAATCTCAACACAGTTTAAATCTTGTTTTCATGATTTACCGCGAGTACTGTTTTACCATGTCTAAATAGATCTAGCTCACTGCAGTGTGAACAAGTGTCTCATAGCAGCGAATGAACAGAGTAGCATTATAACATAACGTTTTGCTCTCTTGCTTGCAGTTTGGTTTTGATGCTTAGCATGTTGTAACAAAATGGCTCGAAGGGGAAATATTTATAGTTATTGCTTACAATAGATGCTTAGACTAAACTAACATAAACCAGTGATGGAGTACCTTATTCTCTGGACTCGAGTCCGACTCGAGACTCCGTTCTCTGGACTCGTGACTCGACTTGGACTCGCGGATTGATGACTCGTACTTGGACTCGAGTCTCAAGGATATATAAAATCGGACTTGAGGATTCATCAAATGAATTACGTTGTTTCTGACTAAATAGGTTATACAATTTTATATAATTGTATATAATTTTATATAATCGCTCGCTCGCTCTCCTTGCTTGACCACACACTCACTGACGTCACTCACTTTACGCCGCATTCTCCTGCATTATTTGCGGTCTAAATGTTGTCATTAGGAAAATGCAGAAACTATTATTGACTAATGCATATATGATAATAAACAGAGGAAGCTAGGGTTGGGCGATGTCTGCCTATTTGACATCAGACGTCAAAGA
This sequence comes from Pseudorasbora parva, assembly GCF_024679245.1. NCBI lineage: Eukaryota > Metazoa > Chordata > Actinopteri > Cypriniformes > Gobionidae > Pseudorasbora > Pseudorasbora parva. Next base: position 9,689,763 of record NC_090191.1, on the reverse strand, counting down.
TGTCTACGTACAGTGAAGCGAATGTACAGTGACGGGACATAACTGCTAGATTCAAACTATGCTTTCTGCAATGGCTGACGCTGAGCCAAAGATGGACGCGCTCAGCGCTTAATCCTGTTTATGTTTATTTTAGAATTCATTCAGATATTTAAATACGTATAATTTATAGCAAAATAATACATTTATAGTTTGTAAAATACACAAATGTGTCTATGGAAGCAGCAATAAACAATCCTTTCAAATGTATTTGTCTACATACAGTACAGGCTAAAGTTTTGGACACATTACTGTATTGTTTTCGAAAGAAGTTTCTTCTGCTCATCAAGCCTGCATTTATTTGACAAAAATACAGAAAAAAAGTAATATTGTGATATATTTTTACAATTTAAAATATTTTGTTTACAATTTATTATACTTTAAATTATAATTTATTTCTGTGATAAAAGCTGAATTTTCAGGATCATTCCTCCAGTCCTCAGTGATCATGATCCTTCAGAAATCATTCTCATATGAGGATTCATTATGAGTGTTGCAAACAGTTCTGCTGCCTAATATATTCGATGAATAAAAGGTTCAAAATAATTATTCAAAATAAAAAACATATTTTCAAATAATATAAATCTGCTTTACTGTCACTTTTTATCAATTTAACACATCCTTGCTGGATAAAATTATTGATTTATTTCAAAAAAAGAAAGAACAAAATGACTGACCCCAAATTACTGACCAGTAGTGTATTTTGTTGTTACAAAAGAGTTCTATTTTTAAAACATTTGCTTTAAAAGAATGTATCACAGGTTATGAAAAAATATTAAGCAGCAGAACTGTTTCCAACTTTAATAATGAATCATCATATTATAATGATTTCTTAAGGATCATGTGACACTGAAGACTGGAGGAATGATACTGAAAATTCAGCTTTGCATTACAGAAATAAAGGATAATTTAAAGTATAATTAATTGGACTCGAGCCTTGACTCGAACTCAGGTAATGGTGACTAGACTTGGACTCGACTCAGACTCTTCTTTGGTGACTCGGACTCGGAACACTGGGACTCGAGACTCGACAGTTGGTGACTCGACTACAACACTGACATAAACACAATCATACAAATCACACATACTTGAGCTGTTGAAGAAAGTCCGATGTACAATCACAAGGGAAGTCTTGATAGTTAGGCGTTGACGTTACAGTCAATGAGAGACAGCTGAGGTGACGCGTCAGTTGTCGGTCCGGGGAGAGAAAGAAGAGATTGGCGACTCTGCACAGGGGCCTTTAACTTCGTGTTCGAGTGAGCCAATCGTACTTTGGCCTTTGTAGGGAAAGTTTTACAGTCCTTGTGATTAAGCAGACCGTTTGTATATAACTGGATTGGTTGCTGATGAATGAAATATAAATTACAAATTCGTAGACACCAAAAAGATATAGGTGAGATATGCATAAAACGAAATACCAGATAGGATAGTTATAATCATACGCACAATGTCCTGGGGTGCATGATCATTTATAGAAATGTTTTTCCATAAATTAATGCACAAAAATCTGTTTAAGGGGATTCGGTCTCCCTTTTCACATTCTTTTAAACCATAAAGTCTTATGGTTTGGTAGCAATGGTAACGGAGACCTTTCCTGCTTTTTTTGGCTAAGGTCTGTTACTAAGCATAAAGCATTTAAAGTATATTTACACAAGTAATTTTTTAATTATGTGTCTGATTTGTCTCAGTTGTTACAATGTATAAATGGATGTCTGTTGCTTTTGTGCCATTAAACTGGTGTTAACCTATTTTGTCTTTGTACACCTTAGACCTGATGGCACTGAAAGAGGAGAGTGAAGTACTGAATGAAATGGAAGAGAAATATCAATATAAAAATCATGATTCCATTACTGAAGAAAAAACTTTTATTTGCTCACGGACCGAAAACACTTCCTCACAAAATATGGCTCAAAACACTGGAACTAGAAGGCATTTAATCTGCCCTCAGTGTGGAAAGAGTTTCATTCAGAAGGGACACTTTAAAGAACACATTAGAGTTCACACTGGAGAGAAGCCTTTTACTTGCCAACAATGTGGAAAAAGTTTTAACCAAAAAGGAATCCTTAACAGACACATGAGAGTTCACAATGGAGAAAAACCTTACATGTGCCCTCAGTGTGGAAAGAGTTTCACTGAACATGGAAACCTTGAATTCCACATGACAATCCACACTGGAGAGAAACCTTTCACCTGCCAACAATGTGGAACAAGTTTCACTCTTAAAGGAAGCCTTAACAGACACATGAAACTTCACACTAAAGAGAAGCCTTACATGTGCCCTCAGTGTGGAAAGAGTTTCAAATGTCATGAAAACCTTGAATACCACATGAGAATTCACACTGGAGAGAAGTCTTACACCTGCCAACAGTGTGGGAAAAGTTTCAATCGCAAAGTACACTTTGAAAACCACATGAGAATTCACACTGGAGAGAAGCCGTTCACCTGCCAACAGTGTGGAAAAGGTTTCAGCCAAAAAACAAACCTTGACAGGCACGTGAGAATTCACACTGGAGATGAGCCAGAAAAAGTTTCAGATATAAAGAAACCTAAAAGAACCACATGAAGATTCATGAATGAGATAACTATTTTATATTTGTCTGGCTATCACCAGACTAAACTTAATTTAAGATTGAACATCTGGGGAGTCTGCTCTGTATTTTCTACTGCACAAGAGGTGTGATAACAGAGCATAATTCAAATGACTCTGTTTGCAATTGGATAGTCCTTCAACCAATAAGGCCACAAGAGGCATCATCACAATACAGTCACCTCAAGGATTATTAGTTTCTCTAGATTATTTAATTCCTCATTAATTGAGCGTAAGCGTCAGTTCTGGCAGGCTAGGTAGTCAAGACGCTGCTAACGCTATTTGGTCTCGTCAGCTGGTTCTGCTCAGCTGAGATGCAGCAGTGCATCAGCTGTTCAAACTCCCCTCGCTGCTAATGGCTTGATATAAACAGCGCGCATCTTCAAACTGATTCAGTTCACTCCTAAACTGCTGTTGCTAGCTCTTTGCTGCCCACCACCTCCCTAGCTCCTCCATGTCGTGTATAACGTGGCATTTTACTTTGTCATTGTTGCTGCTCTGTTCATAAGGGGGAATAGTTCAGCTCTCACAGCCGTAAACTGTGCGAGCGTTCCCTAATGCTGCTGCTGTCCTCTGACTCTATGCTATTTCATGGTGCTCATGAAAGGTCAGAGGACACCCTGAACAGAGCCATACCGCCAAAACATTAATTCAGAATTATCAACTTGAATTGCAATTTATTCAAAAATTCCTAAATCATTTTTATTTGTTCTTGACTTAATAGACCTGACAGAAATGCATTTATCTAAAAAACCAATCAAATGGCCGTTGCTTCAGTGCATTTAGAGGTGTGGTCCTGGTCAATTCAATCTCCTGAACTCCAAACTGAATGTCAGAATTGGAAAGAAAGGTGATATAAGCAATTTTGAGCATGGCATGGTTGTTGGTGCCAAACTGGCTGGTCGGAGCATTTCTAATAGTCTTCTAATACATCCAAATACTCATTCTAAAGTGAAAGTATATTCTGTGCGGGAATTCATAACAGTGTGCATTATGAATGCAGCCTCCATTCTTCATGAAAGATAAAGATAGAAATGCGCACAGGAAACAAAAACCTTGCAAAAATGATATACGATCTGCCTAATCCTGGCCAAATAACAGATGTCGATTTGCACGGGACTACTATTATAACAGGACCTGGTGTTCGGTGAAATATGGTAGGTAATTTGCGGGGGAATTTTTACTTTACAAAGTACAGACAGTGACAGATTCACATGGGATTAAGATCACAGACAACCTCTGCAATTATTACAAATCACCAGAGGTTAATACTAATCCTGTGTGAATAGGGCTTTTCTCTAGCCTGAAAAGCTAGACCCACATCAAGATGTTTGGAAACTCACCATTGACAGGGCTCAATCCGAGGAGCGGGATAAACGGTCATCTTTCAATCTCCCTCTGCACACAATATGATAGAGCTACAACCATCCAGAGCAACGTGAAGCGGAGCTCGTTGATAGATAAAACATTGGCTGCATCCGGTCTGTAAAAATGACTTCAGTGCCGTTCTTTTCTCAGGGAAAAGCTCAACTCCAATGGATTCTGGACTCTGGCTCAATTCCAGAGTCATGGTCAAAGCTGATTCGAAAAACCGCTGTTTGCCAGCTTGTGTTGACTAGTCTAGTAGCACGCAAACGCAACCCTGCCATCACTGTTAAGCCCCGCCCACCGACTCTATACATGATGTGATTGGCCTGACCAGAGTTTGTTTTTTACAGCTCAGAAGTGTATTGAGAGTTGCTAGACGATACTCCCGGCAGATTAGATTTGCTGCCGCTAGGATGCGTCTGGATTTCTACGCTAGCTTTTCTCTGCAATTATTATAAATCACCAGAGGTCCCCAGATAATACTAATCCCATGCAAATAGGTCTTCAGTAATCATGTAATAACACGAGGGAAGCCTTTCATGTGCCATCACTGTGGAAAGACTTGCAGAAACAAAGCAAACTTTGAGGTTCATATGCAGACCTCCCAACCTGTCTGCATTTTGCATAGCTGGTACGCATTTTGACATCAAAGTATGCTGGTACTCAAAAACCTGGTGATGCCTCTGCATGCAGTACTCAAATAAAGCAACAACAAAAGAAGAAGAGTTTGACTATTCATAGCTCTGGGTTTATTCCCTCAAATAGCAAATGGGTATGATTGACAAATGTACAATGCCTATCCATAAAAAAAGAGAAAAAAAATCGACAGCAACACAAAACCCCCCTTCCACTGCCACCGTTTGACTATCACGAGGACAGTACTGTAGTCACGGTACTTCTTACTCCTGAAGGTAAATGGGTTGGGTGGATGTTTTATCATGTACTGTACTCTAGTAGGTATTTTAGTTTGTCAGAATTAAGAAATTAAAGACAGAAAAACAGCAAACATGAGTATCGTCCTAGTTTTGGTTGGATCACTACCAGTGTTTACTCCCTTAAAAGGGTCATATAATGGTACATGCACTTTTACAAGTTGATTGAATGGAATTCTTGGGTGTAATAATGAACACAGCAGTCATTCTGATGTTCCTAAATCCGAACCGACTGAGTTTTGTTTTCAAAGGAAATATTCCCCCCGATCAACGTCAATGCTTTTATGTTTTAGGGGTGGCAGTGGCTCAGTGGTTCATGTAGGTTGCCTACAAACTGAAAGACGTGCTGGATGGTGCCTTACATGACTGGCATCGCCGTCGGATTATGAATGGGTGAATGTGAACCAAAAGTTTAAAAGCTTTGGATGGCCATAGGGTCTGTTGAAAGCGCTATATAAATGCAGTCCATTTACCTTTTACCATGTTTGCGCGAACCGCAAATCATTTCTCACCAGACTGCTTTATAACCGAGGGTCAGTATAAAGCAGGTTTGTCTAAGAAGCTGCCCTTGAATTAAGGACTGGTACCAACTATTCGTGTTTCTGCTGCACCTCAGAAACACTTGCACGCTTCACGATGATTGCGGCTAAAGTTTACAGGGTAAGTTAAATTACATCATGGCAAGCTTTCTATGTATGAAGTTCTAAATATAATTTATAATCCCACGTTTATAATGATCAACGCATTATGGTTATTTTGTTATTACAAACTACGTATGCTGGTGAGAAAGTTAACGTAATCACACTACACCAAGCTTACTTATGTAGATGCGAACGGTGTCCGTTACTGTCAAAACAAAACAATCGTGTTGTAACAGTTAATATACAGTTATTATAATGAATTAAATATGGGTAAACGGAAAAAGACAGATGACGATGATTAAAAAGACAATTTGAAAGAATTCGATAGAGCCCGAAATAAAACAAGGGTAAATATCGGAGGAGCTTACGTTATGTGTCTTGAAAGGATTAAAAAACAATGAGTTAGCCGAATTTCTGCTCGACAAGTAAGTATCCCTGCTTGATTTGTTTCATTTTTAAAGAAGTACACAACTCTGCAAAAACTCTAGCCACAATAGTTGCAAAAGCAACTATTGAAACCTACTAATTCACTGGCTTGTCATGTTGTTGAAATAATGTACTAGCAAACCTTATTTAGCATTACATATAAATAATATTTTATATATTTCTTAAGACATTAAAATTTTAATTCTGAAAAATTCTGCAAGGATTTCAATATATAGACAAATATTTAAAATATATTAAACATTATATTTAAAAAGTATTTAGATATTGATATAATAATCTATTTCTTTTTGAACATTATTTTTGTTTAAAATGTAAGTTATTTACATAGCATTTTTTTGTTTGTACTTTATGCATCAATGATATTCAAGACCCTTTATATTGTAAATGGTTTAAATCATATGTGTAAATAGTTAAATGTGTATAAAAATATTTTTTTAAAATCAAATTAATATTCTATTTAAATGTTATTCTATTATATTTAAATAGTATTATAGTAAAAAAAAATAGTAAATAAAATTATTACAGTATTGTAAGTCCTTATACATGTTATTGTTATTCAATAGGCTGTTTTGAGTCACTCATTCTTGGTATAATTAAAGTATAATATTTTAAATGTGACCATTAAAGTGGTCACATGTGGCCACATGTGTTTTGCACATGTGAAGTTCATGTGTTTTTTTTGTAAGGGCACTCTTCCCCCGAGGTCTCTGAGAAAACAAGTAATTCTGTCTTTGCAAGATTGAGTTGAAGGTGATGCTCCTTCATCCAGACAGAAATTGGCAAAGCTCACTCTTCCCCCGAGGTCTCTCGGCTAGTCAGCAGACGGTGGTGGCGCTCCTTTCGTCCACCCGCTTGGTCTCGTGAATTCCGCAGCCACACCTTGATCTCACTTTCAAATTCAGAATCAGGTGGACTTGGCTGAAAGGAGGGGGGGGGGGGTACAAGAAATGAAAAAAATCCCTCATTTGAACAAAATAAGGAATTCTATGTATCTTTTTTAGATTAGAAAATAATAAACTAAACTTTAATATTTTTGGAGTTTTTAATATTGTAATAATTTCAGTTACTCTCCAAATTAATGTAGAAACAATTTAAAGACAGCTTATTTTAAATGTGTTGTAATGGCATATTTTTATGCATAATGAAGGCCAGTATAACTGACACCGATGTCTCTATGAAACATTAATGACGTTACATTACAGTATAAATGAAAGCTACCCAATTTCAACATTTATTAGGTTTCAAAAAAAAAATTAAGTTAACTTAAAACAATCTTTAAATAAACTCTACTATTAAAAAACATAGTTACCAGTTGGCTTCCCTGTTAGACATATACAGAAATTTAATAGTTATCAAACAGCTTTCTTAACGGCATAAATAATACATTAAATATAGATTAATCATCTTTTCTCTGTTCCCGTTATTTCTTTGTTCATCAGTGTAGCTGTCACTTTAAAATCTGCCACCGCCGAACATGATGCGCATCTCATTTTCTCACCTTTATTTAAGACGTTATTTAACTATTTTAAGACTCCTACTATGAGAATACTCAACAATACTGATATTTTGACAGCATTCCATTCCCTGTGTTTCTGTTATTGTTTGTTCAAGAGCGAATGGCGCAACTAACTTAGGGATCTCCTCTGTCTTGTAGCGTACGTGTGTGTGTGTGTGTGTGTGTGTGTGTGTGTGTGTGTGTGTGTGTGTCAGGACATCGACATAAAGCGTGTTCTTTTCTGTCTTGTGTGTGTGTGTCAGGACATCGACATACATTTTAGATGTATCATGTACATCATGTACGCAGTTTAAGCAGCTTTGGTGAACACTACTTGTGCTCACGTTTCCATGACTCCCGCGTGCCTGCTAGTTTTCGCCAAGCCTGCAGTCTCCCTCTAATTTACTGAAGCTTTCGCGCCTCAATCGCCCCCCGGTGACCAGTGCCAGTATAGCCGCACCTCTGTGTTTTCTTATGTCAAGTTAGTTTATGTCATTGAAGGCAGTTATCATCACAATGATTTCATTTCAAGTGTTCATTTTTAAAATAAGTTTAGTTTTAGTTAGTTATCTGACGCTTTAAAAACAGAAGGTGTGACGTCATGATTGACAGCTGAGACTGACGGCTTCTCTGAGTGAAGTTGTCACTGAGGCACTAACAGACTTTTTTTGGAATTTTTGGGAGCAGATTGGTGCTTTAGCTTTAATTTCTACATTTCCATAACTGTTTATTTCACACCATAATTAATTGTTCTGCATCTGCGAGAGTGTGGGCGGGCTTTTGATATCGCAGCTGTCCTTCCTGCTCTACTTCCTGCGCTGTACTGCGCAACTCCGGTCCCGAAATCGCTACTGCGCAGACTCGGTCCCAAGATGTCAGCGCCGTGTACCCCCGCCTGAAAGCTTCAAATATGGCAAGCGGAAACGGATGATGTCGAGTCGTCCATATTTTTTTACGGTCTATGGTTTACGCACACACCTGACCAACTTAGGTTTTCAGTCGCCTTTAACATTAAAGTCTCATACATTTTACCTAAGTGAATTTCAACTTACTTGTCACTTACATGTATATTTGACCTTGTTTTGTTCCCAGACTGTTAGTTCGAGTTATTGTGACTTTTGGGTAACACAAATTTAAAAGTGTTACATTCAGGGCTTGACATTAACACCTGCCAACCCGCCAAATGCGGGTAGATTTCAGCTGTGGCGGGTACGGCAGCCACTCCCACTAGCCACTTTGGCGGGTTGAATATAATTTACAGCTAAACGAAATGCCAAGACCGTCGTATCACAAAATTGGCTACAATTCTTTATACTTAGTGAAGGCGAGATTGGCGGAATCGTGCTGAATGACACACAACAAAAGCGCTCTCTGTCGCACTCGTGATCAGTTCTCCTTGCTCCTGAATTGTCAAATACACGCACAGTCGCGCACACTGATGTCAAAATGTCCATCGCATGAACACAGTCAGTTATGGCTTAAGTGTAGGTAAACAGGTGGGTAATAACTGGATATGTGTCACAAATATTACATCCATGCATTCAGGAGCCCAATTAAATACCTGTCTGTCATTAATGTTAATCAAACAACTACAGATGTTAAATAAATGTATACATATTAAATAAATATGTATTAGTATCTGAATTTTTATTTTATTTTTTATTTACTATTGTTTTTGTAATTTGCTTAGGGTATTTAAACAAAAAACAAAAAAAAACAAAAAAAAAAAATATATATATATATATATATAATAGCCTATCATATTACATTTCTCATATTATATTGCCCAGCCCTTGCCCACCTGCACATCCCAGCTGATATACAATGTAGTCTTGATTTGGGTGGTCACTCTGCATTTGAAAGTTTTTTTAAAAGGGTTTTAAATCTAAAATCAAGTAAAATTACTCAAAATCAAGTAATTTACGCATGCCAACTAGTGATGTCCGGTTCGCGAACGAATCGTTCTTTTTAACCGGATCTTTATAGTGAACCGGTCGAACCAGTTCACCAAATCGAACTGAATCGTTCTAAACGGTTCGCGTCTCAAATCAGGGCTGATCCCACAAATACTGTAGATATTAACTTTCTGCCATCAGTGACAGTCTCTCAAACTAGAAATAAAACGAATATCTTGAAGTAGATGCTGTAACTCCAATCGTTAGCTGAAGTGAGACATGTTTTGCTGAGAGATCTGATGAACTCACGAGCAGCTGATACTGAGCATGCGCGTGTAACCGAACGTACCGGTTCGGTTGTCGGACCCTCGGATCAGCAGTACAGAATCAAAACCGTTTCTATCGGACACGTTCGATACTGAGAACCGATGAGCCGATGAGCTGCGCATGCGTGTTATTTGTTCAGAGGAACGAAATGCAGGTTAAGTGTATTTAAAACTAATCACGTTTGGAAACATTATAACAAAGCTGTCACTGTATTATTTTAAAGTTTTGGAAACAATAGATTGTAAAACGGTCAAATTAAACATTTATTTGTTTTATCAATAATGCATGATATTTTCAGGAACAGCTTTTATCTTATTTAATTTCTAAGTCGATAAAGATTTTAAAATAGATGTAATCAAAACAGTAGCCTATGATATAGACTATTCAGCTAGCAGCAGTTCGCAGCTCAGCACCCTGTGCTCAGCACACACACACACACACAACACACACACACACACACTGATACAGCGGTTCTCGAGTCAGATCGACCGGTTGCAACGGATCACTGGTACAGAATCGAGAACCGTTTCTATCGGACACGTTCGATCTTTCGGACATGTTCGATTCTGAGAACCGGTGAGCTGAGATACTGAGCATGCGTGAGAGCGGCGTAACCGAACTGTTTCTCTCGGACTGGGACAGCTGATGCTGATAATACATGAGCCCGGGTGAACTGAGGATTTGTGTAAGTATTATGTCAATGTAAGTTTATTTAATCCGTGTAAAACATCAGTGTGTGCACGACAGTGACAGTGACAGTCTCTCTAGAAATAAAACTAATATCTTGAAGTAGATGTTGTAAATCGATTCAGTTCGATTTTGTGAACTGTATTGAGTGCTGTTGCTAAACATAAATGAAAAAATGTTTCCAAGATGATGATGATGTCAATTATAATTATTACTATACTAAGTTTTGATTACAAATACTTTATATGGATGTGTTTGAATGTATATTCATCCGCCGGGATGATAGAAATGACGTCATTACGTAAAGACGTAAAAGAACCGGTGATCCGGTTTTTTTAACCGGATCATTGAAACGAACTGTCCGAAAGAACCGGTTCGCGGAAAAGAACCGAACTTCCCATCACTAATGCCAACGTCAACTTTAAACATATTACAATGTAATTTCCAAACAGCAAAATTGTGGCCAGTGAAAATGCTGAGTGGCTAGTAACTTTGGAAAACCACTAGCCACAGTGGCTGGTGAGCAAAAAAGTTAATGTCAAGCCCTGGTTACATTTAAAATAAGACCAGATTTTTTATTGAAAGCAGCTAGCTGGGAACGCCCCCAACAAACGCTCACTCACAACGTGGCATTGACCAAACAAATGCTAACTCCTCCCCACCGCGAGAATACACCAAAATACACCAAAACTAATAATACACACCACTGCACTACACAGACACACTTATCCAACAACAAATGAACAAACAATCAAATGAGAAAAGTTACAAACACTTACAGAGTAGTTGTCTATCAGTCAATCGATGCTTCACCTCTAGCCTAATGCTACAAACACACAAGGCTTTAATGCCTCGCTGGCCACGCCCCCAACAAACGCTCACTCACAACGTGGCAATGACCAAACAAATGCTAACTCCTCCACACACACACCGCGAGAATACATCAAAACTAAAAATAATACACACCACACCACTGCACTACACAGACACACTTATACACTTATGTATTCACCAGGGCTGGTGTAATCCTGAGCCAGTTTCAGACCAAGAACCTGCTGGCTCAGCACATTACAATACTGCAGCAGCGGGCTGCCATAGCAGATTTCCTGCCTTCTGGCACCTTCGACTGCAGTGACCCTGCGTGGCTCATTCCACTGCACCAGCCCCTCCTACAGGTACATTTGGAAATGCAAAGCATTTGCACTTGTACCTAAAAAAACAAATTCAGAAATAAAAATATATAAAGCAAACACACACACAAATAAAAAACAAATGCTTAATTTTGCACAAAGCGATTCAAGTGCATGTGGAACGAATACAGGGATGTTGAGCCATGTGCACATGCACGTGGTCACCTGTCCTGTCTTCCTGTACAGCTGTACACCTGGCAGGTCCTGGATGCAGTCTATGTGGCACTGCTGGGTCTTCCAGATCTCCTTCTTCCTCTCCTGGTCAAGGAGCTTATGCCCATAGTGTCTGTTGCCGCCCTGAAGTCTTCAAGCAACTTTTCAATAAGCTGCTCGATCTCCTGGGCCCCTCAAGGGCGGCGACAGCAATTCTTTGCAAGTTCTTTAGCGGTGGGCTGGCCTCCTGTCAACCGCTTGGCCTCCTTTAGCCTCTCCATATCCGATTCATCCCACTCAAAAACGCAAGCGGTGAGGTGTTTCATAAAGGGGCCATAAAGCGGGTAGCTGTCTGTGGTCACTCCTATTGCAAACATCCACATGAAGTGCCAAACACCCAGCCTGATGATCAGCTAGTCCCACTCAGTAAACATTGCCGCCGCCTTTCCTTTCCTGGTGGCAGAGCAACAGTCCCGGTCAACATAGAGGACACATAGAGCACATGGGGAGCAGGCCATCACCCTGCACTTTAATGAGGACCTGCCCAAACTTGTTTCCCACTTCTGTGACCCATGACGCTCTGCCAGCAGCCTCACCAGCTAGTTTCTTAGTAACCTTAAGTGGGACGAAAAGAAGTATTAATGTGGAAAGACCTGTTTGTGTAAATTGAATTAAATATAATTTTGTTTCAGAAAAATCCACGAGAATAAAAATGGTGACACATCCTACACCTAGCTCTACTAATGGTGATGTTATGAGCATGTGTCTTCTTACCTTCATAGTGGAATTCATCTTCAGGATGGTTCCATATATAGAAGTCACTCTGTCCTTTAGTTCCGGCAGCCGTGTCAGTACATCTTTGGCATAAACTGACAGTAGCCATGCCGGACAAGGCACAGGTGTCATCTGAGGCAGCTGGGCTGCGAGACTGCTTGGGTCTGTGGCATAGTCGAAGAACTTCGCAAACACAGAGAGATAATGGGTTGTCTGGGCAATCCAATGCTCTCTGTACCTGACACACAGGTTTCGTTATGACGAAGTTGCACTGTTCCACAATGAGTGCCCCCACATCCACCTTACGATCTCCTTATCACAGGACAGCCTGCACGATAAAAAAAGCACAGTTCAATTTCAGATTAATGAGTATGAAAGACATTTTCAATTTACATTTTTATAATGTAAAAAAATGTATAAAATGAAAACAGTGAACCAAACTGTAGGTCAAAACCGCAGGAATGATTTCCTTGTGGACAGGATCCAGCTGGTTAAGAATATCCAGGAACCAGGCTGCCAGCTTTTTCTTGCAGGACTGGCACTTAAGGTACTCTGTAGCCCTGAAGTACAAGCCACTGATATCCAAGACCCTCCTGACAGTCTTGTACATTCCGCATGCTGTTGGCGGGAAGCCAAGACGGTGACAGTTAGGCTGTGAGCAAAGCAGCCCACGGGCAGAGCCTGGCATGATAAAAGGAGTCAGGTGATGAAGGAGGCTGGGAATACTGAGGACGGGGCCCAGGAGGATGCCACCAGAGACGTACGTTTTTAGTCAGCGCCAGCCTTGAAAGCAACTACTTTGGATCCTAGATACAGGAATAATTGTGAGAAGAAATTAAAGACAAACTTATTGATGAGATAATGCAAATTACAGACGATCACCCAGACAACACTTAAACTGAGGAGGCATTGTATGCAGGGGAAGGAACCAGCTTTGAACACCTGCTGTGAATAAAATGAATTTCGGACAGTTATTTGGAAAGAGAAAAGCGAAGACCACGATTACTATTACAAAGAGAGCGCACGCAGATGAGGAGTTAATGCGTAGGAGGAGGCCATTGATCCCAAAAATGAGGAACAAAAAGGCAAGATAAACCTCACAATAACCAATCTCAATAATAACCAAATAATAACCCTCTCTTGTCAATAAGATTTTTTTCTGGGTAATTCCTGGGGTAAATAGGACATGCTAAAAAGAAAAGATTTGTTTTTGTTTTGTAAAAGATCAGATTTTTGTTTCATTCAAGAAACTCAGGCCTGTAAAGATATTGTGTTTTTTTGTTTAGAAGAATCAATTGGGTTGTGACAATTTGTTTTCCTTTGGTGCTTCAAACAGCAGGTGTCGCTAAAGGATGGTTCTTCAGGGCAGGCAAAAAGTCACAAATCAGATTGTTGGATTATACTTATTATTGATATAAACAGGGTTAAAATCATCATAAATATATGTGCCACCAACAAATCAATTTTTGTCTGATTTCAGAAAATATTAAAGATTAAGTTGAATTTGTTACTATTGGACCATCTGTTTTAACTCATCACAAAGGCATATCCATTCAAATTAGGGGTGTAACGATTCGTTTTAAAACGATTCGATTCTATCACGATTTGAGGTTGTCAATACGATTTAAGGACGATATTGGTTTATTTAGAACGATATGATCCGAAACAATTCAGTGACTTGAAATCGATTCAGTAACTTTTTAGCCAAAAATGTTTCAATGTGTCAGTCAAGTAGGGACAATAGAGGATAGAAACTAAATAAGAGTTTATTATAACAATGATTTTTGCAATCAAATTAAGAATTAATTGTTAAATATTGGTAACAGGCTTCTATGAATCAGATTTCAACAAATTTGAAATAAGGTAATTGATGATATTTTATGGAAATTAGATGTTTATTACACAAAAAAATAACCAAAATATGCCAAACAATGATTTTTTTTAAACTTGCTAAGCTGCAGAAGGAAATCATTGATCCCTAACTCCCCTGTCCCTATGAAAGCTGAACAAAGCAGACCTGCAATCCAGATGAAAATAGCAGTGTTTCGTCGGCATTGCACGACAACGCCACTCCAGCCTACTTTTTCACAGCAATAAAAAAGACCCACAGTGATGGATTGATTGACTGCTGTCAGACTAACAAAGATTGAGAATGACTGGAGTGATGCCAGTAGTTTTGCAACAGAGCAGTCATTCGAAGAGGACTTTTCTCCCCCACCTTCACCTTAAGTGGAGGAGGATGAATTGTCTGTGTACACAGAGCTAGAGACTTATCAATTTGAGCTGTTGGCTCAAACTGCGCAAGAGAGAATTAGACTAGAAATCTAGACGCACACTAGCGGCAGCAAATTTAATCTGCCCGCAAAGTGTCGTCTAGGAACTCTCAATACCCTTCTGAGCTGTATTCCCCTTACTCTTGCCGGACCAATCACATCGTGTATAGAGTCGGTGGGCGGGGCCATAATGACGATGGCCAAGTTGCGTTTGCGTGCTTCTAGTAAACACAGAAACTGGCGAACGGCGGCGGTCTTTCGAATCAGCTTTGACCGCAATTCTGGAAGACTTGGAGTTAAGCTTTTCTCTGAGAAAAGAACAAAGAATGGCACTGAAGTCATTCTTAAAAAGGGAAGATGTGTTCGGGGTTTTGCTGACCGGATACGGCGAATGTTTAATCTATCAACAAGCTCTGTTTCACCTTCGTTGCTCTGGATGGTGGTAGCGCTATCCTATCGCGTGCAGAGGGAGTTTGAAAGACAACCGTTTATCCCGCCCCTCGGATTGAGCCCTGTCTATGGTGAGTTTCCAGACTAAACATCTTGATGTGGGTCTGGCTTGTCAGGCTAAGAGAGAATGGGACCACTGACCTAATCTATGAACAGTCAAAACCTTATATTGAATGCCACTAAAAATAGATCAGATACATGCAATGTATTTTCATTCAAATTAACTGAATCAATAAGCAGTGCAGGACCAATAAAGTTCAAACATTATAGCCTAGTATAAACTGATTTCCTCAAATAAAGTTAGACTATTTACAGACCGTAAAAAAGGTTTGAAAGCATGTCTCATGAATAAAAAAGTATATATGTACACATGACGGGCGGCAAAATATCGCAAGAGAGCCTGATGTGTACACCTGCATTATTAAAGCTGCGAGCAGCGATGACGGGCCCAAGCCGGTGGCACCACGTCGGCATTGCGGTGGTTTCAGACAAGTTTCTTGTATCTGCTAACACATGTTATAGTAGCTGATTTTAAAAAAGTGAAACCAAAAGTTAAACTGTACAGTGCTATTTGCTTAGTCAATATAAGTGAATGTTAGTCAGCCACAGAGAACAACCAGATACTGAGACCAGGGACATCCTCTAACTTACTAGACCAATTATCCTTAAGAGGTTGGACCTAGAGGAGTGTCTAAGATATAGAGATAGAATATGAGGAAACTACAACATGTATAAAACTCAGATTGAGCTGCTAAAGTTAAGTAAAGCAAAAGGGTAAGTGATGTTCCTTTATTAATGGGTTGCATGGGTATTAGAACTCCAACATGGTTTATGAGAATGTTTATGTTTACAGGTGGGATTAGGATTAGAGGAGAGAAAATATCATTAGCTCTAAATAAAAGCTATTACCTATTTGGAGAGTCACCATAAGCCATATGTGTGTTTGTCTGTATGAGTGCTCTCTAAACCCTGAGATGTCTTGTTAAAGTTTAGGGCAATCAAATGACTTTGTTCATTATCTAAATCCAGTAAGGTTATAGACCAGATGAGGTTGAATTGGGGTTGATAAGGCATCTGGACACAAACAAAGCTTACAGCATTGCTGTGTCTCATTCAGCATGCTTTTGTAATTTGTGGTGTGTGTGCATTATGTGAGTGTGTTGAAAGATGTGGGTTTTGTTGGTTTATTTACTTGTATAAGTCTGTATAGACTGTGGCTTTTGTTTCCTTCTCTTTCCACATGTATTTGTGTGTGTTCATGTAACTGTTGTAGGCCAATTAGAGCTCGTCTTTGTTAGAGCACACACTTTCCTGGAAGGATACCACCGTTTGAATCCTGCTCGGAGTGGTTTAAGTAGAACCGGTTACATTAAGATGACACTGTTTTTACCCTTAACTTACCCGAACAGAAAAAGGAAAAGCTGCTCATCTGCAGAAATAATTTTCAAACATTTTACTTCTAGTACACTGCAGTTACTTAAAGGATTTTAAATGCGGGTATCTGTTGGGCAGCTGTATGACCATGGACGAACCCGTATGCTTGATTGACACGGAGTCAGATGGGAAGCTGTGTGTGCAGCAGTCAGCGCTACAGATCCTGCAGCAGATCCAGCAGCCGGTGGTGGTGGTAGCCGTGGTGGGTCTCTACCGCACCGGGAAGTCCTACCTGATGAACCGCCTCGCTGGGAAACAAACAGGTTAGACCTCACAGGTGGTGCTGATAGCTTCTCAAGACAAGAGAAACATCATGCAGTTACATACACAGAAGTCATTGTGGGTTTTTATTATTATTAACAGGGTTTGCGTTGGGCAGCACCATAGAGTCCAAGACAAAGGGCATCTGGATGTGGTGTGTGCCCCACCCCACTAGAGCAGAAACCACTCTGGTGCTTCTGGACACGGAGGGACTCGGAGATGTGGACAAGGTGACTGCCAAACAAGTTTCATCATACAGTATTTATCTATCTGCATTAAACTTGATTCCATAAATTGCTGGAGAGTCTTCTGTGTGAATACAAGTTTGACCCTGAATGCTACAAAATTAAATTCCAGGACCACAACTTATTAACATTACATTCAATCCCAAAATGCATCTGTGTGAACAAGTTTTAGAGCCGATGCTGGGTATTGTGTGCCGTAGTGATGACTTTAGTTATAGTTAAACTATTTTGACAGGGCAAAGATGCACACAACCCAGGGGCTACACTCCAGAAGGCAGAAGGCAAAATGAAATGTGATCTGAATATAAATATATTTTGGATCTAAAATGTTATATTGTACACAAATTTCCTTTTAATTTCACAAAAACATTTTTAAAGAGCACCATTCAATAAAATGTCAAGCATTGTGTGTCACTATTATGGCTTGTGGTTTAGTATCAAATCCATATATTCTATTTGTCTCAGGGAGACTCGAAGCATGACACCAAGATCTTCTCTCTGGCCATCCTTCTGAGTAGCACTCTAGTCCTGAACAGCCGAGGAACTATTGACAACAGGGCCATAGAGGAACTGCAGTATCCTTCTGATCATAATTTGAATTTCATTAAAAAAAAAAAAAAATGTATTGGACTCACATGTGATGCAGAAATGGAGCATGTATATTTAAGTAAATTCAACTTAAAGTAATTGTATGTAAAATGAAAACGCAATGTAAACACGAGTTTGATAATAATGCTAATGCATATGCCTTATACTATGTTGCGAGGATTAAGCAACACGTGTAGTCACAATTTATCTATGCTTGTTTGCAGATTATATTTCAAAAAGTTTTCATCCAGTTAATTTGACTCAATGTCATTATGGCCTTTATGATATACAGTGGGTACGAAAAGTATTCAGACCCTCTTAAATGGTTCACTCATTGTTATATTGCAGCCATTTGCTAAAATAAATTAAGTAAAAAATTTACACACAGCACCACATATTGACAAAAAAACACAGAATTGTTGACATTTTTGCAGATTTATTAAATAAGAAAAACAAACATATAACACATGGTCCTAAGTATTCAGACCCTCAGTATTTAATAGAAGCACCCTTTTGATCTAATACATACATGAGTCTTTTTGGGAAAGATGCAACAATTTTTTCACACCTGGATTTGGGGATCCTCTGCCATTCCTCCTTGCAGATCCTCTCCAGTTCTGTCAGGTTAGATGGTAAACGTTGGTGGACAGCCATGGGTAAATGGTGTGAGGACTCATTTGCAAAATAAGTGATAATTTATTAACAAAATAAAACAAATACAAAACACACACCCACGAGGGGGCAAAACACATAATAGAACATAAACTAAAACTCAAAACATACCATCAGAAGTCACTGGGGGAACGGAAGATGTATACATGAAACAAGGATCCAACACAGACTGACAAACACAAAGAGCTTATAAGGGGAAGAAATCAAGAGGGAACAGGTGGGAGAAATCAACACTAATCAGATAACAAGGGGGAGGGATCAGACAATGACAGGAGCACATGCTAGACATGACAAAACCCACATGTGCACACAAGACAGGACAGGCATGTAACAGTTAGAAGGTGAACCGTCGGCCCAGTCTGAGGTCTTGAGCACTCTGGAGAAGGTTTTCGTCTAGGATATCCCTGTACTTGGCAGTATTCATCTTTCCCTCAATTGCAACCAGTCGTCCTGTCCCTGCAGCTGAAAAACACCCCCACAGCATGATGCTGCCACCAATATGCTTTTTGGGACTGTATTGGACAGGTGATATTTTTCTCCACGCATACCGCTTAGAATTAAGGCAAACAAGTTATATCTTGGTCTTATCTGACCAGAGAATCTCATTTCTCACCATCTTGGAGTCCTTCAGGTTTTTTAGCAAATTTTGATGTGTCTTGCACTGAGGAGAAGCTTCCGTCAGGCCCCTCTGCCATAAAGCCCAGACTGGTGGAGGGCTGCAGTGATGGTTGACTTTCTAAAACTTTCTCCCATCTCTCGAATGCATCTCTGGAGCTCATCCATAGTGATCTTTGGTTCTTCTTTACCTCTCTCACCAAGGCTCTTCTCCCCCGATAGCTCAGTTTGCCCGGACGGCCAGCTCTAGGAAGGGTTCTGGTCACCCCAAACATCTGCCATTTAAGGTTTATGGAGGCCACTGTGCTCTTAGGAATCTTAAGTGCAGCAGAATTTTTGTAACCTTGGCCCGATCTGTGCCTTGACACAATTCTGTCTCTGAGCTCTGAGCTTCTTCTCATTTGCTCTGACATGCACTATGAGCTGTAAGGTATATATAGACCCAATCAGTATAATCAAACACAGCTGGACTCAGAAGAAATAGACAGCACCTGAGTAAAATATATGAGTGTTATATCAAAGGGTCTGAATACTTAGGACAATGTGATATTTCAGTTTTTCTTTTTCAATAAATCTGCATAAATGTCAAGAATTCTGTGTTTTTCTGTCAATATGGGGTGCTGTGTGTACATTACTGAGAAAACTGTATATGCATTTTAGAAATTGGCCATTAGCTATATTTGGTAAATAACAACTCTGTTCTCTTTGGAGATTACTAATATTATATTTGGTTTCTGGCTCATAGTGAATCTACATTAGCTATTCATTAACTCACACTAAATAGATACGTCACTGAGCTAACAGAGTACATCAAGATCAAATCACCTGATGAAGTCGTAGATGATTCAGAATTTGTGAAGTTCTTTCCTAATTTCATCTGGGCTGTGAGGGACTTCACCCTGCAGCTAAACATCAATGGCCAAGACACAACAGAGGATGAATATCTAGAGTTTGCTCTAAAGCTAAAACTAGGTAATATTTAAAGCCTGAAAGTTTATTTAATTAACTGCTTAATCAGAATGTCCAGCTAGATTATGTATATGTACTTAGTTTTTCTGTGAGCAAACAAAACATAGCCAGTTCCAATAACTGATTTTAGCTTCCTGTGTTTATCTAGTGATTCAAGGTCATTTATCATTAAAAAAAATGTAGGCTTACAGTTTTAGGCTTATAGTTTCTTTGCATTTAAAGAATTAATGTTGTACACTGCGTATCATTTAACTGAATGAAAGCTTTTTATTCTCTTGAAGGTTACTCAAGTCAAGTGAATAATTACAACCTTCCAAGAGAATGCATTCGAAAATACTTCCCATCACGGAAATGTTTCACCTTCCCATTTCCAACTAATCCAGACAATGTCTCTTATCTGGAGACATTGGACCCAGCTGATATTTCAAAACAATTCTTGAAGGTCACTGATCGTTTCTGCCAGTTTATCTTTGACCAGAGCCAAGTGAAAAATCTGAAAGATGGACATGCGGTCACTGGCAGAGGTAAATCACTAAAGTCTCTTAATGTTTTGGACTGTCAGTTTTGTTTTATGGTGGGCAGTGTTTCCTGCCATTGTATCCACCAACATCTTCATGACATGATGCTTGAAAAATCAAAAAAACAGTTTCAGAAATTATCAGCATTTGCTGCTCTGTAACCAGCCAGCATCCATTTATTTTGTTCCTTTTTTAATTCATCGGATTTGACCCCTCTGCCTCCCTAAAGTTTTGGGTCATCTTGCGAAAACATACGTGGAGACAATCTCCAGCGGGGCTGTGCCATGTCTGGAGAATGCTGTGATTGCTATGGCAATGATTGAGAATGAGGCTGCATTGCAGGAGGGCCTTGAGGTTTACCAGAATGGAATGGACAACCTGAGGATCTCCTTTCCCCTGGAACTGAATGAAATCACCTCTGAACACCAGTGTTTCAGCCTCATGGCAACACAAACCTTCATGAAACGCTCCTTCAGGGACCATGATGGGAAGTACTTGACATCTTTAGAGGTAGGTGGGAGTTGTCATACCAAATTATACCATGGGCTGAATACTCGATTCTGATTGACTTGAAGGTTTGCAATAAAGCTGTTTAACACACAGGTACTTCCAAGTCCAAACATGATCAAAGTAGTCCATCTGTGACATCAGTTGGTTAATTAGAATCTCTTGAAGCATAGAAAATACATTTTGGTCCAAAAATAATAAAAACTGCGACTTTATTCAGCATTGTCTTCTCTTCCTTGTTTGTGTTCAATCCTCAAATAAAGATTCAAACGGTTATGAATCCGTGAATTGATCAATGATTCGGATCGCCAGTGTCGCGTTATTTCAGCAGTTTGGCATGCGATCTGAATCATTGATTATTGTTATTGTTACCACGGTGTCATATTTGATCTATGTAGGGTAGCAGGGATTCTGGAGTCTATCCCAGCATCTTGGGCTATAGGCAGGTAAACACCATCTATCACATGGCTAAATGGAATTTTATTTTAATTTATACAAATCTTTTGTGTGTTTTTTTTATTTTACCTGTAAAACAGTGTCTCAGAAGGGTAGAGAAATTAATTGAGAATCAAAAGGTTCCAGGTTCAAACCCTGGTGCAGCCTGGCTATATGCCAAGTATCCTTGGGCAAGACACTGAACCCCTACTTGTTCCTAGTGGTTATGATAGGACACCTTGCATAGTAGTCTCCACCACTAGTAAGAAGATATGACTTGTACAGTAAGTTGCTTTGGATAAAAAAATCTGCTAAATGATTAGATAGATAATGTGCAAAATAACTCAAAGAATGAGAATTAAGTATCCTTCCTGTTTTCTGTGTGCTGTTTTAGGAAGCAATCAGTTGTAAATTTGATGCGTATCTCTGGGACAACGAGAAGGCTTCCGAGGCAAAATGTGAAAGTCTTTTGTCAGTTCTCTCTGACCCAATGACAGAAAAAATCAATCAAGGAATTTATGCCAGAGCTGGTGGTTACAATCTCTTCTGTGAGGATCTGGAGAACATTGTGAATCAGTACAACACACTGGCCTGCAAAGAAGTCAAGGTAATAAATGTTATATATTATAGAACAATGGTATGAGTATGACAATACTAATCATGACTCATATTTTCAATATTATGTATAGTTAATAATGCAGCAAATAACTATGCAATAACAATATTATGGTATATATTTTTTAATGTAAAGTGATAGCATACTTAACTATTATATTTAACATAATGTTTACTCTTATCTTGCTTGTCCTCATAGATCGCTGAGGTGTTGGAGAAGTTTCTACAGGAAAAGGCTGCAGTGACCACAGCCATTCTGCAGGCTGATGAAAAACTAACTGAAAATGAAAGAAGGATTTTTGGTAACAGCTTTGTGTTTTCAACATAGTAAATACATGATGCAGTTTTTAGTGTACTCATTGTTAAACACATGAGATGACACTGTAGAATCTGTTAGATTTGTCTCCTTGAATGGACTCTTGTCTTTTCTTCATCTTTTATTCAACTGTTTCTTTTTTAAACTGCTCCTTCCTTCTTTTTTGGTTGCCCAGAGGAGAGAGAGAGGGCAGTCCTTCTGGAACAGGAAATTATAGCCCAGGAAGAGAGGCAGCGTCAGCTGGAGGAGAAGATTGAGACTGAACAACAGAATAATGAAGAGAGGGTGAGACAGGTCATAGAAAGAATGGAGGAGGAGATGTCCCAACAACAACAGGAGACAAAGCGTGCAATGGAGAGTAAGCTGAGGGAGCAGACTGCCCTGATGGAGAAGGGCTTTCAAGAGAAAGCTGACAGGATGACCTGGGAGATAGAGGAGTTGAAGAGGAAGAATGCAGATGTAGAGGATACAATGTCAAGAAAGTACGCACAAATGATAGCAGATCAGCAGCGAAGAAATAATCAGAGCATGGAAGTGCTGAGGCAGCAGCACAGACAGCAGATGCAAGCCATTAATAACCGACCCAGACCTGCATCTCGATCCTCCTGTTCTATACAGTGAAATGTGTTGAAAGATGTAGTTCACTGTTTTTACAGATTTCGGAATTATTCTATAATATCGCTGCATTTGGCTTGACTTTTTGTTGTTTGTTGAAATCATAGCTACAAACTTTGTTATCTCTGTTTCAATTCTACATTTTGTCGATTCAATGTGGTAATGTTTATGTAAATTACATAGGCTGGTTGGCTGATTTTGACATTTAGAATCTGACAGAATCATGGCAATAAAATTGCAACCACAGTCTAAATGATTAAATTCTTTTTTTCATGTATTTCCTTTTTTTTTTTTTTAGCTTTGATAAAGATCAGATGTGTTTAGATGTGATTTATTAGTAAAAATGTCATAGGATGAATGTCTTTGATTCTCACTGCAGAGAGCATGTGAAACCTTGTCCTGCTTTCTGGATCAGTGAGCGACAGCAGTTGTTTGAGTGATTGTTGCCTTCATCTTCATTTTCTGTGAAGACTAGATTAGACTGGCCAAAGAAGGGCAACTTAATGTTTATAATAATCAGAGGCCCAGATCATTGCTAATGTTGTATAGGGGGTATAATAAAGGATTATTAGGAACACCATACTAATACTGTGTTTGACCCCCTTTCGCCCTCAAAACTGCCTTAATTCTACGTGGCATTGATTCAAGGTGCTGAAAGCATTCTTTAGAAATGTTGACCCATATTGATAGGTTAGCATCTTACAGTTGATGGAGATTTGTGGGATGAACATCCCGGGTACAAAGCTCCCGATCTATCACATCCCAAAGATGCTATATTGGGTTGAGATCTGGTGACTGTGGGGGCCATTTTAGTACAGTGAACTCATTGTCATGTTCAAGAAACCAACTTGAAATTATTCAAGCTTTTGACATAGTGCATTATCCTGCTGGAAGTAGCCATCAGAGGATGGGTACATGGTGGTCATAAAGGGATGGACATGGTCAGAAACAATGTTCAGGTAGGCCATGGCATTTAAACGATGCCCAATTGGCACTAAGGCACCATGTTCTTATTCAGAAATTGAGACTCATCAGACCAGGCTACATTTTTCCAGTCTTCAGCTGTCCAATTTTGGTAAGCTTTTGCAAATTGTACCCTCTTTTTCCTATTTGTAGTGGAGATGAGTGGTACCCGGTGGGGTCTTCTGCTGTTGTAGCCCATCCACCTCAAGCTTGTGTGTGTTGTGGCTTCACAAATGCTTTGCTGGAAATAACTAGGTTGTAATGAGTGGTTATTTCAGTCAAAGTTGATCTTCTATCAGCTTTAATCAGACGGCCCATTTTCCTCTGACCTCTATCATCAACAAGGCATGTTCGCCCACAGGACTGCCGCATACTGGATGTTTTTCCCTTTTTCACAACATTCTTTGTAAACCCTAGAAATGGTTGTGCGTGAAAATCCCATTAACTGAGCAGATTGTGAAATACTCAGACCGCCCCATCTGCCACCAACAACTATGCCATGCTCAAAACTGCTTAAATCACCTTTCTTTCCCATTCTGACATTCAGTTTGGAGGTCAGGAGATTATCTTGACCACGACCACACCCCTAAATGCATTGAAGCAACTGCCATGTGATTGGTTGATTAGATAATTGCATTAATGAGAAATTGAACAGGTGTTCCTAATAATCCTTTAGGTGAGTGTAAAGGCTGCAACATACTCCGCAAGAACAGAGAAAAAAAGTGATTACTGGCAAAATCACACATTGTTATATATAATGCTTTATACAATACATATTGTTTCAAAGCAGTTTCACAGTAATAAAGGTTGCAAAAGTTCAGCAGTTATGAAAGAGTAAAGTTCAGCTTTATATTTGTCTTATTGATGTATATACTGTAATACTGTTTATACTGTAATAAAGTTATTACATTTTAAGTGATCCTTGTTTATAGTGCAAGGTTTGTTATTTGTATCAAGGCTTTATGCAATCATTGTAATATTGAACATTTACAGGACATTGAACTACTACATACGGCACTTCTGAATGAGTCGCAGGTACACATATTTTTCCTATTTTCATGGCTGATGCCCTGTTGGGAATTTCCCGTGAATTTCATCAGAAAAATAACACCACAGATTTAACAATGGCAGTGTAGTTGCACATTCTTGTGCATAAAAAGACCAAAGGTTTCTTTTACCTGCTGACACCTGCTGATTTTGAAAGTGAAACCAAGCGTTAAACTGCACATTCCAATTTGCTCAGTCAATAAAAATGACATCCCCTAACTTACTCTAGACCAATAAGCCTTCAAGAGGCCGACCTAAAGGAGTGTCTAACATTCACAGATAGAATGTCAGGAAACTACAACATATACAACTAAGATCAAGCTGCTAAAGTTAAGTAAAGCAAAAGGGTAAGTGACATTCCTTCATTAATGGGTTACATTGGTTATATTACAATGGATAGAAAATATCATTAGCTCAGCATAAAAGCTATTACGCATATGGAGAGTCACCATAAGCCATATATAAATGTGTGTGTTTGTCTGTATGAGTGCTCTCTACGCCCAGACATGTCTTGTTAAAGTTTAGGGCCATGTTTCTTTGTTCATTATCTAAACCCAGTAAGGTTATAGACCAGATGAGGATGAATCGGGGTTGATAAGGCATCTGAACACAAACAAAGCTTACAGCATTTCCGTGTCTCATTCAGTAATTTGTGTGTGTGCATTATGTGAGTGGATTTCTGTATGTGTTGAAAGATATGGGTTTTATTGAAATGCGTTTTGTTTTTTTTAAGTCTGTATAGTCTTTAGCTTTTGTCTGTTTCTCTTTCCAAATTTGTATGTGTTGTGCCCCTATTATGCTATTTTTAAGTTTCCTAACTTTTGTTTCATTTAGTTTCATTTTCTCATCACCACATTTTTCACTGATAATTAAATGACTCGTTGGATGAGTCAGTCTATAAATCCCTCCTTTCCGCAAGCTTACTGAGTTAGCCGATATGTCTCGCACTGTAGAATTACTGGAATATTTCTCAACCCACCATAACAGTTCACTGCAGTTACTTAAAGGATTTTAAATGTGGGTATCTGTTGGGCAGCTGTATTCTCCAGTGACCATGGACAAACCAGTATGCTTGATTGACACGGAGTCAGATGGGAAGCTGTGTGTGCAGCAGTCAGCGCAACAGATCCTGCAGCAGATCCAGCAGCCGGTGGTGGTGGTGGCCGTGGTGGGTCTGTACCGCACCGGGAAATCCTATCTGATGAACCGCCTCGCTGGGAAACAAACAGGTTAGAACAGGCCGTGTTGATAGCTTCAAAAAGCTTACGATCATGCGGTTACATGCAGTAACTGCGGGGTGTTTTTGTTTCATTTTTTTGGTGTGGCATTTTCAGGGTTTGCGTTGGGCAGCACCATTGAGTCCAAGACAAAGGGCATCTGGATGTGGTGTGTGCCCCACCCCACTAGAGCAGGAACCACTCTGGTGCTTCTGGACACGGAGGGACTCGGAGATGTGGACAAGGTGAAGTAAAAACCAAAGTACTGAAACACAACTAAAAGTTATATCAAATGTCACAAGCAGTTTCATGGATCCAAGAACACTCACTTTCAGAGCAAAGATACCCTTATTCAGATAGAATGTCACATTCAGCATGTTGTTGGCTTTTGAGAATGAACACGTAGTCAAGTAATAGCTTCCTAGATTGTTGTAAATAGGAGGCAGTGATTGCACAGAAATGCACCACATTTCCTGAAAGACTAATTTGCACTGATTTACACTGTTAAAATAAAGTGTTTTTGGTTTTCTAACTCCATTATTGTCTTTCTTTTTTTCAGGGAGACTCAAAGCATGACACCAACATCTTCTGTCTGGCTGTGTTACTGAGCAGCACTCTGGTCTACAACAGCCGAGGGACGATTGACAACAGGGCCATAGAGGAACTGCAGTATCCTTCAGACAAGCTTAATAACGATCATTCAAGAAGATCCTTCATTGTCACTTTAGCAATCCTTACAGTACAATCACATATAACTAGTGCAAGCTAAATATCCAAATAAATATTATATATATTCTATTTCTCTTCAGACCTTAGAACTGCACATGAGCTTCTTTTGACCTCCTAACTGAACTACTTCCAACAAATTGATCATAGATATTAAGTGCAAACAATAACTATAATCAAAGTACTCAATATTCAAAGTGTAATTAAACACAAGTGGAGCACATCGAGCTAATCAACGATAAGAGGTGTGTATATATACAGCAGATTTACCTTCTTTCGTTGACGTTTTCATTTTAGCATCCCTCCATCACCCCATCTGGGCGGCAGTGGCTCAGTGGTTCATGTAGGTTGTCTACAAACCAGCAGGTTGGTGGTTCAATTCCCAGTTCCACCTGACCAAGTGTCGAAGTGTCCATGAGCAAGACACCTAACCCCAGCTGCTCCCGACGAGCTGGATGGCGCCTTACATGGCTGACATCGCCGTCGGTGTATGAATGGGTGAATGTGAGGCAAAAATGTAAAGTGCTTTGGATAAAAGCGCTATGTAAATGCAGTCCATTTACCATCTCCTCACTTGATTCTAACAAACTCTAAATTTGTGTTTGCCCTCGGCCCAAACACCGACACGCATCTAAATCAGAGACAACAAATAAGAAACATCATGGCAGGTGTCAGTTTAAATTCATGCCAGAAGGTTTTTTTTTTAAATATTTTTTTTAAAAGGTGCCCCTATTATGCTATTTTAAAGGCCCCTGAATTTGTTTTGGATTCTCCTACAACAAGTTTAAATGCATCAAAGAAAAAAAAAAAAAAAAAATATATATATATATATATATATATATATATATATATATATATATATATATATATATATATATATATATATATATATATATATATAATTTTTTTATTTTCTCACGTCACATCCCATTTTTCATTGATTCTCAAACGACTCATCGGATGAATCGGTCTTTATAGATCCCTCCTTTCCGCAAGCCTACTCTGCTCTGATTGGCCAGACGGCCCAGTCTGTCATGATTGGTCTACTGCAGTGATTCCCAAAGTGTGAAAATGGAGGTCGCCGTCCGCAACTGGCGCCCATCTTGTCACAGAGAGGTTCCCTCACTCGTAACAGTGTGTTTTAATGGTGCATGTTCTTGTAAATAACCATAACTTGCTCAAATTTCAACCGATTTTCAAACTGCATGAAATGAAACATCAGTTTCAAAACTGATGTTTCATTTGTTATAAACGTCAGAGATGTAGTTATGACATTACATACTTATGAATAATTATTACCATGAACTTCAATATGAAAGTAACATTGAACAGAACAGATAGGTGCAATGAATATACACCCACACACACACAAGGCATTTATGTTAAATAAATATATAGGCTACTAAAACGGTGCAAAAATATTATATATATATATATATATATATATATATATATATATATATATATATACACACACACACACACACACACACACACACACACACTTTATAATAAGAATATCACTATCACTAAAAAAACCCAAATAAAATAAAAATAAAAATCTCTGAAGTAGGCACAGTGAAATGTAGGCTACATTTTACTGTGCCTGCTTCAGAGATCACTTTTCCCACCTAATTTTGCCTACCATCAAATGCCTTACCTCTTTAGAAAGTTGAGACCCTGTAGTTTCTTAGGAAACAAGCAGAATAATTGTGTGAAGTAGTGGCACAGAGTTATAGCGGCTAGAATATTGTTTTTTTTTACACAAGCTGCACGATTAAGTCGTTTATCGAAACGAAAAGCTGCAATTAAACGTGTTAAAGCATCCAGATTTTTAGCCATGTTAAAAAAGTTTGTATGAAGCCAAACCATTTGTAAATCCGTCAAGATTTCAGTGAGATTTATGTTCGTACAGATCACTCATCTTACATAAGGTTCCACAAAGCCCGACAGAAAGCTTGCCTGTGACAAGATGGCCGCCGGTGATGACGATGGTGACTCCGCCGTAAGA
This sequence comes from Pseudorasbora parva, assembly GCF_024679245.1. Taxonomy (NCBI): domain Eukaryota; kingdom Metazoa; phylum Chordata; class Actinopteri; order Cypriniformes; family Gobionidae; genus Pseudorasbora; species Pseudorasbora parva. The sequence goes on along the minus strand of NC_090191.1, from coordinate 9,660,754 downwards.
CATCTAGCCTTTATTATGGATATCTATGCGCGCAACCCCAGGGGTACGCGAGCTGCCACAGGGGGGTGCGCGAGAGGAAAAATGTAATGGCGGTCTGTTTTTTTTTAATGGGATTTTCCATACAATAAAAAAAAGACAAGATGATTGCGGTAGATTTGGTTTCAAAGTGAAATGTATAAGTGCCTAGCGAGTTTGTCATTGTGAGTTGTTGTGTTTTTCTTTAAGAATAATAGGCTAATGAACCCACAGTTCAAGCAACCCGCCCCCGAATCGGCGCTAATTCAAAACCGAAACTAAAATCTGCTAGGCCTCACAGAGCGCGCATTTACTGACGAGCTGTCAGTCACGGTGTGCGCGCACTGGCGCGGTTTCAGTTCATGCATATTGGAAGCTTAACTTTCATAGGAATTCATTGAAAGGACTTGCTTTGCTCTGCTCCGTTATCAATGCCGGAGCAGCCGTGTGCATATGTTCCTATCGGTTAGATAGAATAAGTGATTTAAAAGCCCAGTCGGTGATGCCTGTATTACCGGTGTTGTCACACGTTGATTAACCAGTGGGAACATTTCCACACGTCACATCTCTATGCGTACCAACTCGTTTTACGTTTTATTCATTCCAAACATACATATATATATATATATATATATATATATATATATATAAAAGATTGCACGTAGCTTTGTTGCATTATATTGAAACTTTTCTGATGTTGTTATTGTCATTCGTGTTCTGTTTATTTGCCCATGATTAAACATGAGTCTTTATATGGTGATAAAACAAAGCTTTGTTGGGTTTTTAATTTTTTTTTTTTTTTTTTTTTTATTCTTTTGAAGTGGGTATTGGGGGTGTGCGAACCCATTTGGGACATAGAAGGGGGTGCGCAGGTAAAAAAGTTTGGGAACCGCTGGTCTACCGCGTACAACGTGTGTTTTAGAAGTGTTTCGCCTTGGGCTTCAGCTCTCTCCAGAGGATTCCTAAAGCTCTGCGATTGTACAGACAGTACCATTTCAGTCAAGACCACTTTGAGAATTAAATTTATTGACAATCTTTGGATTTGGCAAAAGGCTTAGGCTCCAATGTGCTCGAGCTGCCTTCAAATAACCAAAAGTTGCTTAGCATATATTACAGAAGGAGATACAATAATAACATAGATTTTCTACACAGAATCCAATAATCAATTATGAAGATCCTTGGAGGTGAAGGGATTGAGGTGGGTGTAAATGTCGTGCGTTTTAATGAGCTTAAATACTACAGTTGATTAGTGTAGGTGGAGTAACAAATCAGCTGAGCGTCAGCTGAAATCGTTTAGCGAACAGTGGTCTGAACTACGCTTGAATTTCATTTGATAACTCTAGCTCTATATCAATCTGAACGCGAGTCTGATGATTAAACATTTGGAGAACTAGTTATTCAATCCGAACTCCATCACGAGGATGCCTTGAGCAGGATGTTTCTCAGTGATACGCTACTCAGTTTGAGGGACATTATAAGATGTTACAGCTGTAATTCCTCACCATCAGCATTAATAAGTGTATGTCAATCCACAAATCCATGTGTGTATTTCTAATTGATTGCAGGCCTTGCACATGCGGGAACTGTATCATTAACTGTATCAATTACAGTGCATACGTTAGCCCAGCACTAACGTGAATGACTGACAAACATTTGTAAAACAAATCTTGCTTCATCCTTTATCATTACTCAAAGTAGTAAAAACAACAGACAATCTGCATTAAGTAATTTAGGACACAGTTTTAGGTAATACTGCAGCCCACCACAGCTGATTAGCAGAAGTAATTCAGTAAGAGAGTAATAAAGTGAGTTGGCCGGTTAGCTGGAGAACTACACACTCTAAAACACAAAACTACATATTTTAAACACCACCGGTAGAAAATATATACATCAATAATTCATATTTGCAGGTTGTGATTCTGAGGACCAAACTGGTTCCAAATAAACTGGGTACTGACCTTACAAGAGCAAGCATTTTGTGAATCCCGCACTGAACTCTGAACTGAACTGATTTGAGAAGCAGAGGTCAATAAAATGACGCTTGAGGACTGGTCAAGTTGTTCACGGGTGGAAAACATAGCATATATCCGTGTTGGGAACATTACTTTAAAAAAGTAATTAGTTATAGTTACTCACTACTTGTTCCAAAAAGTAACTGTTAGTAACTGAATTACTCTATAATAAAAGTAACTCGTTACCAGGGAAAGTAACTATTTGCGTTACTGTAAAAAAAAAAAAAAAGTCATAGAATTTTGATTATTTTTAACCAGTTTTCATAAGTCAGTGGAAATGAGTAGAACAGACAAGTGTTTGTAACTTTTTTTAAAAATATTCAAATATGTAAAATAACTTGGATGCCCCCAATATTAAATGTTAAATTAATGAAATGGACACTAAATAGAATAAATCATTATTATACAACATTGTCTACACTATTTTAATGTAAACTAATCTACACTATTTTAATGTTGCTGTGGGACAATGTGAGAGACATCTATCAAATTCAATAGATTATTGTAAATATCAGTATAGTGGAAAAATAAAACAAAATAGATTGTTTAGAACTGTAATATATATTGCACAGACCCCAACTGGCCATCAAATAAAATAAATGATGCTCCAATCTAAAAATAAATGATGCTCCTTAAGAAAAGTCTACCAAAAATATAAAATAATAATAATAAAAAAATATATTAGCCTAATTTACATAGCCTAGACTCTTTGTAGTGCACATTAAAATTCTAAAACTGTCACACAACTGGTAGACATACTGTAGCCTGTTTGAAGTATTTTTTTTCCTCACAAAAGTAAACAGTTTAACAAGAAGTGCTCTCAAGTCTTGTTTGTATGGCAGGCTTGCCCACTCTCTCTCTCGCGTTTTTTTTTTGCAATGATTGCCTCAACGATATATCTAGATATTATTTTGTTAAATTATGTCTGGGTGATAAGAGTTTGCGGTGGAGAAAAACATAGTTTTGTTTGTTTTAATCTCGTGGCTCCATCTTTTGAAGTCATTGGACGTGCCATTGATCTGACTCCTGGTCGCATGGGCAGGTCCGCTGACAGAGTTGCGCGCCTGTTCAGATGAAAATCGCTTCAGTGAGCTCAATTATCGTAACGCCACATTTTATTCTCAGTAACGGTAACGGTGTTGTAACGGGGGAAGTAATTCGTTTGATTACTCGTCACTGAAAAAATGTACGCCGTTAGTAACGCCGTTTATCTATAACGCCGTTATTCCCATCACTGCATATATCTCATCTAGTGATGTATAGAACCATCACACAGTAGGATTGAAAACACAAACGACTCGTATAGGCGGTTCAGAGTCGATTCTTTCTTTTGGGAGACAATAACTTTAGTTATAACTTTATTTACTTGTAACCTTACAGCTTTGCAGAACCTTTACATTCACAAACGGCTATATTACACACTGGATGAAAGGGAATGTTCGAAAAACCATAATTGGGGCACTTGAGTCTACTGGTTGAGAATGCGATGGACCTGAATCGTTTGCCAGAGGGCAGCATTACAAACAAGTGATGGCCAGGGTGGGAAAGGTCCTTTAGAATGTTTGCTGCTTTTTTAAATCAGCGTGCAACGTAAAGTTCTTTTAGAGAAGGCAGAAGGCAGCTGATAATTTGTTTGTGTTGAGTTGATCACCTCCCCAGAGGGCTTTCTTGTCCGCTGCTGGTGTACTACGTGGAGATGCAGGAAGTTATCACTCTCGATGGAGCAGCGATTGCAGGTGGCTCTTCCTGAGGCTCCTCAAAAAGTATATTCGTTGCTGTGCTTTTTTGACTGATACTGAGGTGTTTGCTGTTCAGAAGAGACCCTCAGTGATGTTTGTGCCTAGGAATCTGAAGGCTGGCACCCTTTCCACACAGACCCCGCTGATGCCCACATGATAAATACTATAGTATATTATAGTAAAATAACAGTAAAATTACTCTAGTAAATACTATAGTGTTTTGAACCATACTATAGTAAAGATACTACAGTAAATTGTATTATATTTTAGAATTTACTACACTTTGTTAATTTACTGTAGTATTGGTACTATAGTATGGTTCAAAAACACTATAGTATTTACTAGAGTAATTTTACTATAATATACTACAGTATTTTTTCATGTTTGGTCCGTGTTGTGCTTTCAGAAATCTATAATGAGCTTTTTGTTTTTAGAAGTGTTCAGGGCCAGGTTGTTTACCCCACATAATTCTGTCAATCTATGAACTTTATCTCTGTGAGTTGTTTCGTCAGTCCAACAGTCTTGTCATGAAAGTGTTGTTAGGATGGGTTAAGAAGATATTTGTACAAATGAGTACAAATACACATTTTATTGCCATGTGTGGATATCATCTATTGAGAGGAAGTGCATTTGGGTTTATTTTGCATTGGGTGTATTTATTTATTGAACAAGACACAAAGGGTGGGGGTGACTTATTTATACATCTACTTACCTTCTTCCTACTTCCTTCACAGCTAGGCTTTGTGGTACTAAAGTATTTAGCAATGGTGTTGAGATTTTACTTAGTACTTCATGGAATGAATCATTTGTTTTATTAGGGTGTTTTCATACTTTGATCGATTGCCAGGACCGAACCCGAGTTCGATTGCTTCCCCTCCCCCTGCCCCTGCTGGACTGTTTCGTATTGTTATTTGGGTCTGAACCAGGGTGCGTTTGGTAATGACGGCGAGCGAAAAGGTGACAAATGCACAGTGCTCACCTCATTTTTATATTTTTGTTTTTGAACCGTTGGGCCAAAGGTTCAATACGTAATGGCACTTGTGTCTATTTGCTGCAAATGCTCTAAAGAATGCTGAAGACAAGCAGAATGAGATCTTCAGCTCTCTGCTTGCAGTACGTCAGTCACGCTCGTCAGGAAAATGAGTGAAACACAAGAGTTCTTCCCTGGTTTCATCTAGGCTGTACACTGCACACTGGAGCGAAAGATTGACGGCAAAGATGCAACAGAGAATGAGTAGCTAGAGTTTACTCTAAAGCTGAAACCTGGTAATTTAATAATCATAGAAAAAGATTATTTTAAGAGCCCTCACAATCATAATGGCCCTCATTTATCAATCTTGCGTAGAAACTGGTGTATATGTTGCCGTAAGATTATGCTTACACTCCTCTCACCGCCTGATTTATGAAGCTGTGCGTACCTCTGCAATCCAGGTGTACGCAAAACTTGCCCTTGATAAATGCTGCGGCTGAAAACGATCGTCATTAGAATAACACGCCCCTATATTTTCAAGTCTCCGCCTCCCCCACGCCCTCATTTTACGCCATGGACCGACGTGGATCACGATCTCCGACGTGGAGATCGGGCGCGCTCAATCATCTCACTAGTCCACTAGTCAGGGCACTGATTAGGGCATAAGTCAACGGGCTGACTCCCTGATCAGTGCCCTGACTACTGAACTAGTGAGATGATTGAGACGCGCCCATCGAGACCATCACCAGGGAAGTGGGAAAAAAAAACGAAATTGTTTTATTTGGGAGTTTAAAGAGTAGAATTAAAGGCACCTACAAAAACAAAATATGGACCCAAATTACGAGTACTGTTAATAATGTGGAGGTTGAGAAGCGCACTCCAGCAGTTTAAATAGCTGTTTGGATGATAAATCCATCACTGCATTATTTTACAGCACGTTTCTGAAAAAAATAGCATTTAATTTCGTATCACGGCACATGAATTGGGGTGTACAATAGTGATGATGATGTGATGTGGAGTAAGATTCATTCACATTAATAATTACATGACGATTTGTAAGATTCTTCTTCTTATTATTATGATTATTATTCTTAATGACGCGTGTTATTCAGAAGAAGAGTGTCGTTTTTATCGATTTTATTATTATTTAAAAGAAGAAGGTCATTTTTATTATTTTGTCAGTCTGAATTATTTTAGTCCCAGTCCGTGCGCAGCTGCCAGGCCAGGCGGCCCTGAAACGTCAGATAAAGCGCACAGGCTCGCGACTGGAGGAATACATAGGCTAAGCCTACAAATCAAACGCTTTGGTAAAGTCACACAAATTAAACGTTGACGTTCATGTTGCACAAAAATAAACACTGAATGTTGTTGTGGTTTTTAACAGTGGATCATATAGCATATCTTGCCAGTGCGTTTTGTGGTGTTAGGAATTGTTTTCTCAAACGTGCGTACACCACCTCCTGAGCTGGCGTAGGATTTGAGTGTGCCGTACGCCAACGTGCATATTGATAAATCTCAAAGTCACCCTGGGTTTGGGTGTACGCAAGGTGTACGCTGGAAATTTGGTGTACGCACTTTTGATAAATGAGGGCCATTGTGTTTGTATTAGCACGCGGGGTGGGGGTCACTTATTTACATCTACTTCCTTCTTCCTTCATAGCTAGGCTTTGTTATACTAAAAAGTATTTTGCATTGGTGTTGAGAATTTGCTTAGTACTTCATGAAATGAATCAGTTAGTTTGTTTAGGCATGTCAAACAAAACATCAGATTTGTTACTGAACTAACAGAGTGCATTAAGGTCAAATTATAAGATGAGGTGGCTGATGATTCAAGTGAGTTTGAGTTCTTCTCTTGTTTCATCTGGGCTGTGAGGGACTGCACATTGGAGTGAAAGTTTGAGGGCAATGATGCAACAGGAAAAAAGTACCTTGAGTTTGCTCTGAAGCTGAAACATGGTAATTTAATAATAGTAGAAAAAAATTATTTTAAGAGCCCTCACAATCACTATCACAATGAGTTTGTGTTAGCACCTGGAGGGGGTGACTTTTTTACCTCTACTTCCTTCATAGCTAGGCTTTGCGATAATAAAAAGTATTCAGTACTGTGAATTTAATAAGTACTTCATGGAAGGAATCATTTGTTTTGTTATACTATGAATCATGTGTTGTTGTTTGACATTCTTTACATGCCTAAACTGTCAGATATGTAACTGAACTAACAGAGTGCATTAAGGTCAAATCATTAGATGAGGTTGTTGACGATTCAAGCGAGTTTAAGTTCTTCCCTGGTTTCATCTGGGCTGTGAGGGACTGTACACTGGAGCGAAATACGGATGCAAAGATGCAACAGAGAATGAGTACCTAGAGTTTGCCCTGAAGCTAAAACATGGTAATTTAATTTAATAGTAAAAAAGGTTATTTTAAGAGCCCTCACAAACACTATCACAATAAGTTTGTTAGCACGAGGGGGGAGGGAGAGGGGCTTATTTACATCTACCTCCTTCTCCCTTCACAGCTAGGCTTTGTTAAACTTGAAAAGTATTTAGCATAGGTGTTGAGAATTTAATTAGTACTTTATGGAATGAATCATTTGTTTTGTTAGACTATGAATCATGTGGTGTTGTTTGACAGTCACTTGACATGCCTAAACAAACTGTCAGATATGTTACTGAACTAACAGAGTGCATTAAGGTCAAATCATCCGATAAGGATGCCGACGAATCAAATGAGTTTGTGAAGTTCTTCCCTAGTTTTATCTGGGCTGTGAGGGACTTCACCCTTGAGCGAAAGATTGATGGCAAAGACGCAACAGAGGATGAGTACCTTGAGTTTGCTCTGAAGCTGAAACCTGGTAATTTAATAATAGTAAAAAATATATATTTTAAGTGCCCTCATCATCATTATCACAATGAGTTACTTATGGTTTAATAATACTTGTATTGATGTGCCTCATTTGTTTTAGGCTTAGGAAAAAAAGTGTCGGATTACAACTTGCCCAGGGAGTGCATCCAAAACTTCTTCCCTTCCAGGAAGTGCTTCACTTTCCCGTTTCCAACTGCCCCAGAGAATGTGTCTCGTTTGGAGAGCTTGAATCCTGCTGACTTATCCTCTGACTTCTTAGAGGTCACAGATCGTTTCTGCAAGTTTGTCTTTCAGGAGAGCCATGAGAAGAAGCTGAAGGATGGAATCACAGTCACTGGCAGAGGTGATTCAAGAGTTTGCATGTACTTACAGATGGCTTTCTATTGGTCAACACTTTTCTGTATCATTTTGTTTGACTTCTTTCCTTCTCTGAAGTTCTGGGGCATCTGGCAAAAACATACGTGGACACCATCTCCAGCGGGGCTGTGCCGTGTCTGGAGAATGCTGTGCTCGCCATGGCAATGATTGAGAATGAGGCTGCAGTGAAGGAGGGCCTTGAGGTTTACCAGAGTGGAATGGAGAAACTGAAGAAGTCCTTCCCTCTGGAACTGAAGGATGTGTCCTCAGAACACCAATGTCTCAGCAGCACGGCTACACAAACCTTCATGAAGCGTTCCTTCAGGGACACTGACGGGAAGTACCTGAAATCTCTAGAGGTAGACGAATCTCTCCACATTTAGTTTTTGTTTATTTAGGATGATGCGGTGAACCAATGACTTAATAACACTGGCAACTGAAAAAAATCATCTCTCTTCTGGCCCATTGTTGGTTATGAATACATACTGCAAACCCAATAATCAGTGTGATCATTTTGTTGTGTACAGTGTACATATTCTCTGATTCATTATAAAACTGAGAACTGTTTCGTTTAAGGAAAGCATTAATACGCTCTTTGATGGATACCTGTGCCAAAACGAGCAAGCTTCAAAGAAAGTATGTGAGGATCTCTTGTCATCCCTCTCGGCACCAATGACAGAAAAACTCAAGCAAGGTTTCTATGCCAAACCTGGAGGTTATGATCTTTTCTGCAAGGATCTGGAGGACATTGTGAAGAATTATAACAGCCAGGCCAATAAAGAAGTCAAGGTCTTGCCCATATTACTTCTCTATACACATAATACACATTACAGAAATATGATCATCGTCATAATTATAGTTTTTTTCCCCTATATGTGTCCGTGTGTAATAGTCTGAAGAGGTCCTGGAGGAGTTTCTGAAGCAGAAGTCTGTGGATTCCAAAGCAATTCTGCAGGCTGACAAAAAACTGTCAGAGAAGGAAAAAAAGATTAAGGGTGAGAGTCTTACGCCTTTAAATCCCGATTTCCCTGTTTCTAAGCTCTTACCAGGCTCTATATGAAAGAGGTGCTCAAAGGTTTAGGTACTTGTTAGAGTGATGCTGGACACTGAAGGGTCAAATAATTGCACTGTAATAACAACTACAGCCTAAGGTGGCTGTATGTGTATGCCATTAACATTATGAATCAATATCAGTGTGATCAATATACAATAATTTGAATTCTAATGGTTCTAATTCAGTTCTAACTCATATAAGGCCAGAACTACATTAGCAGATGTCCCATTCAGTATGCTGTTTTTGAAAGAGTGCAAACTGAAATTCTTCATTAAACTGTATTCTTCTTAAAAGGTGTATTAGTATAAGTCTCCTTTTTTTTTGTCAATGAATGATTAGAGGAAATAGAGAAAGCAGCCCTCCTGGAGCAGGAAATCAAAGCTAAAGAGGAGAAGCAGCGACTGCTAGAAGAGAAGATGGAAGCAGAGAAAAAGAGCAACGAAGAGCGAATGAGACAAATGAAAGAGAAGATGGATGAGGAGATGAGGCTCCAAAGAGAGGAAGCTGAGCATGCCATGGACAGTAAACTGAGGGAGCAGGCTGCTCTGTTGGAGAAGGGCTTTAAGGATAAAGCAGATAGGATGGCCCAGGAGATGGAAGAGTTCAAGAGACAGAACGCAGAAGCAGAGAGTAACAGAGCTAAAGAGTTTGCAGAGATGTTAGAGAACTCCAACAAGAGACATGAGCAGTCTATGGCTTTGATGATGCAGCAACACAAAGAACAAATGCAGGCCATACAGCGGAAGAATGCGTGCTCTTCAAGCGAATGTTGTATCTTGTAAAACGCTTTAATTATGCGATAATAAAACTCATCAGATATAATCTTAAAATAAAACAATACAATTGATCTTATCATCCACATAAACTAGTGATATTTGGTTTGATGGATTAGGACATTTAACTTTTACTCCACAAGCTTGTTTTGTGTGTTCATATTAAATGATATGCTATATAATTACATGTTCACTTGACATTGTCAATTAAATTAAAAACAGTGACAAATAAGGGTAATTAGTGATTAACACTTTATTTTTATGGTCCCTTTTGAACATTCTGATGATTATAAGTAACATTGCACCTATGTGTCAACTAACTCTCATTAGAGTATCAGTAGACTGTCTGCTTAATATCTGCTAACTCTTTATTTTGATGGTCAGCCAATGGACATTCTATGGACTATAAGTATCTTTGCAACCACATGTCAACTTATGTGCATTTTATAGTCAACAGAATGTGTTAAAGGGACCATAAAAAATAAAGTAAAACCATGGCATTCCATCAAATAAACAGATGATATTTGTAAAAACAAAACCTGTCTGTGTGTGTCTCATGACCAACTGAAATGTCTGCAAAGAGTGTCAATTACCCCCAACGATCTTTAGAAAAATCTTACGAATATCTATTGATCTAATATGACTTCTGATCTGTAATGTTGCCAAAAACATAATCATACACTATTTTTTCATTGACCAAAGGAGAACTGGTACTCTGACTGAGCCTGGTTTCTCCCAAGGTTTTTTTTTTCTCATCTGGTCCTGAAGGAGTTTTGGTTCCCTGCCATCGTTGCCTTTGGTTTTTGGTTTGTTCTGTTACCTTAAATTTTAAATATATTACTGATCTACCCACGTTGACACTACATGATAATTGAAATTAGCTGGATAACATCACCATTTTCTCAGAACGGCTATACAGCCGAATCCAATTCTGTTGCACTATTTTCCTGTTAACACTGTGAAGCTACTTTGAAACAACTGGCATTGTAAAAAGAGATATAAATAAATATATATAAAGGTGATGACGTGTGTGTGTGTGTGTGTGTGTGTGGCAGAGGGGTAGTTAATTATTTGAGTACTATGTTTCCTATTTATTTGAGTAGTCTGTACTAAGTTTGGGATGCTTTCCAAAAACTTTTAAGCTGGCTATGATTAAACTGCTTTTATTACACGGCTCTGTGAAATACTTGATTCTGATTGGTCAACCGCGCACTCCGCTGTCGGGGTTTATTCTGCGATAACAACTGGCTGGGTGTACATTATCCCTTACATAAAAAAAACACAACTTGATCCTACAGAATTAGTCAATAATTCTAGAAAAGGCAGTATCCTCACAACTATGTTAGTTTTTAGAAAGAAATGTTATTTGTGAGGATGTCCAGTCAGGATTTAGTCCATATCATAGTACTGAGACTGTTCTCATCAGAGTTACAAATGATTTACTCTTATCATCTGATCGTGGTTTATATCTCTCTATTATTGTTACTCAATCTTAGCGCTGCATTCAAAACTATCGACCACAACATTCTTTTAAATAGACTCAAACTGTTTAGGCATTAGTGGAATTGCATTGGCATGGTTCAAATCATACTTATCTGACCATTGCTTTCTTAGTGTAGACACCCATGTGATCGAATGTGTTCAAACAGACACAAAAGTTGGCCTACTCTATTGTGTAAACATTATAGGGATAGTGCATTAGCCATATGGGATTTAAATTATGTCAGCTAAAGACCCAAGTTTGGGTTGAAGGCAAAAAATACATACCAAGTACAATGTTGTCTCAACATTCTTGATTTTTAACACTCACAGTGTTTAGTGTGGCTGTTCTCTGTGACCCCCGCATAGACCTTCGCCTCAAAGAAATCAGAACACAAATGGTTGAAATTAAACAAAAGAGATGGACTAAATTAGCATGTGTAAATGAGGATATATCTCCTTGTGATCTAATTGAACAAAACACATCTTAATATCATCTGTAAACAGGGCCTTAGTGAAACTGAACTGTTTTTCTCATGAACTCTTTCTCAGGAATGTTGCTGCACAACGTCTGTTATGTAGAGAACCAAAATACCAGAACATGTTGACATGAACGATTAAATCTAAGGAGATGATTACAAAAAAAAACGGAACAAGTTTTTCTTCATTCTTGGTTTATAGATTTTTTAGGAAAGGCACCATCATGCTTCAACATGCAGATCTGTCTCCCCTATCATCTGTTTTTCCTGCTTCAAAAATACACTCAATTTGTTTCAATTTTCTCAGCAAAGGAATATACTTGTAAAAATGAACCTGCAGTTTTTATTAAGAAATTATAAATGAGGAGGTTGCTTGAAAAATATCAAGACACACACACACACACACACACACACACACACACTTCCAAAGAAAAGAAACAAGCAGACACAACCATACAATTCACTGCCAGTCAATAAGAAGAAATGTGGCCGGATTTAGAGGTGTGGTTTTAAGCCTGGCTACCAGGAAGAAACTACTCTAAAACAGCGTTCTTCAGAACTCAAGAAAAAGAGAGCAGGTAAGTTTAGTACAATTTAAAACAGCTATCTTATGTCTCTGTTCTGTGTTGTAACCGTATGTGTAAAGGAAGGTATTAAATAATATATCTGTGTCTATTAAAATTTTATGAATGCATATCTGTATATATTAAATTAGATCTGTGAGTTTTTGTATGTACTGAGTTGACATTAGCCTGACAAGCCAGACCCACATCAAGATGTTTGGTCTGGAAACTCAACATAGACAGGGCTCAATCCGAGGGGCGGGATAAACGGTTGTCTTTCAAACTCCCTCTGCACGTGATAGAATAGCGCTACACCTACCAGAGCAACGAAGGTGAAACAGAGCTCACTGACTGTTTAAACATTCGCCGTATCCGGTCGGCAAAACTCCGAACACATCTTCCCTTCTTAAGAATGACTTCAGTGCCGTTCTTTGTTCTTTTCTCAGAGAAAAGCTTAACGTCTCGGTTACGTATGTAACCCTAGTTCCCTGAGGGAACGAGACGCTGCGTCGAAACGCTGTGAGAACGCCTCTGCGTTAATGCGTCGTGAAGCGCCTGTAGAACCATTCCATCGGAAAAAAGATCGATCGTCGGCGTGATGACGTCATCGACCGGAAGCTATAAAGCGTCCGTGAAAACAAACAGGAACTAACTTCTGATAAAGCCTGAAGTAAGTGATCACGGACACGCCGGGAGTATGGCAGAGCGACGCAGCGTCTCGTTCCCTCAGGGAACTAGGGTTACATACGTAACCGAGACGTTCCCTTTCGGGGAACTCGAGCTGCGTCGAAACGCTGTGAGAACGCTTATACCCACATCGCCATAGGACCAAGTGTCTCGTATGTGTGAAGCCGAAGCGCACACGGTTACGAATCCCCAAACTCTAAACATGAGGGCCCTACTGACAGGGACTGAATATCTCCTATTCTTTTGAGAGACGATATGGCCAAAAGAAAGATGGTTTTTAGAGTGAGGAACTTGTCCGAAATGGCCAAGTCCCATGCTGGGACCCTCGAGTGCATAGCCGGCCTCAACCTTAAAGTACCACGGAGGAAGCGTGTAATCAGAGGGTGTCTTCCCAAAGACACTCCACCCAAAGGGACGTGGAAGGCACCCAAGGCCGCCACGTACACCTTTATTGTGGAGGGGGTCAACCCTGCCGAGAACCTTGCCTGCAGAAACTCCAGCACTGTACCAACCGGGCAGTTAACTGGGTCCCACTGGCGTTCTCTGCACCATGCTGAGAAAAGTTTCCATTTCAGAGCGTACAGCTTCCTCGTGGATGGAGCTCTGGAGTGAAGGATGGTCTCTACGACCTCGGCCGAGAGACCTTCCTCTATGAGCCTAGCCCCCTCAGAGGCCAGGCCCATAGTTTCCACATCTCCGGGCGTGGGTGCAGGAATCTCCCGCCCGCCTGAGAGAGTAGATCCCTCCTGGTCGGAATCTCCATCGGAAAGCCTTCCAGGAGAGATATCAGGTCCGAAAACCACACTCTGGTCGGCCAGTACGGAGCCACTAGAAGTACTTGGGCCCCGTCCCGGCGTACCCTCTCTAGAACTCCTGGAAGCAAGACAATCGGGGGGAAGGCGTACAGGGGTAGCCTCGGCCACTCCTGTACCATGGCATCCAACCCCAGCGGGGCTGGATGGGTCAGAGAAAACCACTGCGGGCAGTGGGAATTCTCCGCCGAAGCAAACAGGTCTATCTCTGCCTCCCCATATACCTTCCATAGGAGCTCCACCACCTCTGGGTGGAGTCTTCACTCCCCGGGCCTCGGCCCCTGCCTCGACAGGCTGTCTGCTTCCTGATTCAGGACCCCCGGGATATATACTGCCCTGATTGACAGCAATTTCCCTTGGGCCCACAGGAGGATCCGATGTGCCAGTTTGTCCAGCGGACGGGACCTCAGACCCCCCTGGTGATTTATATAGGCGACCACCGATGTGTTGTCTGACCTGACCAACACATGGTGGCCCCTGAGGTCGGGCAGGAACTGTTTCAATGCAAGAAACACTGCGAGCATCTCTAGCCGATTTATGTGCCAGTGCCGCTGATGTTCCTGCCATAGACCCTGGGATGAGCGACCACTCATGGTCGCCCCCCAGCCCGTGAGAGAGGCATCTGTCGTTAGCGTTACGCGACGAACATGAGCCCCTAACACGGGACCCTGAGATAAAAACCCCAGGTTTTTCCACATGACCAGAGCACGTAGGCATCGCCGCGTGGCTGTGATCGTGCGGAGCGGATTTCCCCTCGGGGAGAATCCCTTTGTTTTGAGCCACCACTGCAGTGGCCTCATGTACAGTAGGCCAAGAGGTATTACGTTGGACGCTGCTGCCATGAGACCTAACAGTTTCTGGAACTGTTTCACAGTGACGGCCCGGCCTAGCTTCTGTTCTTTGACTGCGGCCAGGATCGATGCTATGCGTGTTGGCGATAATTGCGCCCGCATTATTACCAAATCCCAGTTCACGCCTAGAAAAGTGGTTCTCTGAGCCGGAGAAAGCACACTCTTCTTGGCGTTCAGCCTCAACCCCAACTTCGACATATGCGCGAGAACAGCATCTCGATGCTGAACCGCCATCTGCTCTGTATTCGCTAGAATCAGCCAGTCGTCGATATAATTCAGTATGCGTATGCCCTGCAGACGCAACGGCGCCAGAGCTGCATCCGAACACTTGGTGAATGTGCGGGGTGACAGTGCTAGACCGAAAGGAAGTACTCGATATTGGTATGCCTCTCCCCCGAAGGCAAACCTGAGGAACTTCCTGTGATGTGGAAGGATGGAGACATGAAAATACGCATCTTTGAGGTCTATGGTAACAAACCAATCCTCCAGTTTGATGTGCGACACAATCTGTCTGAGTGTGAGCATCTTGAACTTGAGCTTGGCCACCGAGCGATTTAATAGACGCAGATCTAATATCGGGCTTAAGCCCCCATCCTTCTTCGGCACGATGAAGTAACGGCTGTAAAACCCAGACTCCCTGCTGGGAGGGGGAACCCTCTCTATAGCCCCTTTTTGCAGGAGTGTCTGTACTTCCTGTGCCATTACCAGAGCCTGCTCCGGGCCCACCTCTGTAGGTAGGACACCGCTGAAAGGAGGTGGCCGACTTTTGAATTGTATGGCGTACCCCCTTTCGATTATCTGCAGGACCCAACGAGATATATTTGATAGACGTTTCCACTCGTCTAGAAAATCTACTAAGGGAACCAGCCTCTCGAGGCTGGCCTCTGGTGTATTTTGAGCAACAAGCACAGTGCCCTGAAGCGGCGGACCGGCAGGGAACGACTGACTTGACTGCTCGGGGGCCCCTGCTCAGAGACCGACTGCGCCCCGGCATTGTGGCGGGGTTGGCAGCGCGGCCCCCAGAGGGTGCCGCAGGGAAACGGGTACCGTTGGCAGGGGTAAACACCGTTTCCCTACGGGGGGAACTACCCTCAGCGTCCTGACGCTTCTGGCATCAAGAACGCTTCGACGAGGCCTTCTTGGCGATCAGGACTGTCCTCAGATCAGCCCTGCCCCTCGAAGGCCTCGTCTGAGAGCGCCGCCCCTCGTCCCCACACTGAGGGGGAGTTCGGGTAGCGACGCTCTGCTTTTGTTTTGCCCTGTGCGAGGCGCTCGTACTCGGTTTGGGCTGCTTGATGTCAGCAGCAGCCCCAGGGACCTGGACACGGAGAGGGAGGAACTGCTTGAGCGCCGCAGCTTGCTTTTTCGACTCCTGGAACCTCTCGGTGACAGTGTGAACTGCGTCACCGAAGAGGCCTCCAGGAGAAAGCGGCGCATCAAGCAGGAAGGCTTTCTCCCTCTCCTTGATGTCAGTGGGGTTCAGCCATAGATGCCTCTCCGTGGCTGCCATAGAGCGGCCAACACATCTGGCCGTCTCCTTGGTGGCCCGGAGAGCTAAATCAGCAGATGTACGTAGTTCGGATACTATATCTCCCCCCACGACATCACCACTGTCCAAATCCCTCAGCAGGTCAGCCTGATATGCCTGCACGATAGCCATCGTGTGCAGGCATGCAGCCGCCTGACCCGCTGCCGAGTACGCTTTGCCCACCAGCGCTGACGTTGTTTTAAGACGTCTGGTGGGCAAAGTCGGGGCCTTAAGGGAGACGACGCCGAGGAAGGCGAGAGATAGCTCGCGAGCGTCTCTTCAACCTTTGGCATCGCCCCATAACCGTGCTGTTTCAGCCCGGCGAAATTACTGTAGACCGAAGTCTGCGGGCTGAAAACACGATACGATGCCGGTCTCTTCCATGATCTTGCCACCTCAGTGTGCAAATCATGGAAGAACGGCAGGCCCCGTCGCTGAGGTTCTGAAGCGCGAGAAGGCAGGAATCTTTCATCTAGCTTGCTTACACGCTTTCTTCCTGCCTCATATCTCTCAGTTGGCCAGTCGATATTAAGCCTGGCCACAGCTCGCGTCAGAACCTCAACAAGCTCCTCGCATGCAGGGGACTGAAGTGGCGAGTCTTCAGTCTCGATGTTTTCAACGTCCACCTCCTCAGAGCTGGACAGTTGAAGCACCGGCGACTCTCTCGGGGGGGAAGAAACCGCCAAGCGTGCTTCCATGCCCCGAGAAGAGCCGCTGGATGGTGCAGGTGAGGGCAGAGATAAGGCAGCGCCCGTCTCTAACCCCTCTGCAACATCCAATTGTGATCCCCACGACTGAAGCCTCCGCTCCGCCTCGGCGGCAGCGGGACCAGAGCCGCGGGGAACACGAGCCGAGGCACCCTCCTCAAAGAGTGCCCGGCGGGAGCGCAGCGTTCTCAGTGGTAACTTCTCACAGTGCTCGCAAGCAGCCCCCTCAAGGGTTGCCTGGGCATGCTGCGCTCCCAAGCAGGCAACACAAAGAGAGTGTGTATCCCCACCCGTGATGTAGCGTGGGCAGGGGTGAACACACCTCTTAAAACTGCTTTCACTCGCCATAATCTCTATCTATTTTATTTTCTCTTTGTTTTGTTAATATATATGGAATATTTAACAAAAAGGGTGGAAAAACTTTTCAATAGACAGACAAAAACACCAAATAGACAGACAGGTTCACACAGATCGCTTGCTGAAGGCTCAGAAGCTAGTTCCTGTTTGTTTTCACGGACGCTTTATAGCTTCCGGTCGATGACGTCATCACGCCGACGATCGATCTTTTTTCCGATGGAATGGTTCTACAGGCGCTTCACGACGCATTAACGCAGAGGCGTTCTCACAGCGTTTCGACGCAGCTCGAGTTCCCCGAAAGGGAACTCCAAGTCTTCCAGAATCGCGGTCAAAGCTGATTCGAAAGACCGCCGCCATTCGCCAGTTTCTGTGTTTACTAGAAGCACGCAAACGCAACTCGGCCGTCGTCATTATGGCCCCGCCCACCAACTCTATACAAGATGTGATTGGTCCGGCAAGAGTTAGGCGATTACAGCTCAGAAGTGTATTGAGAGTTGCTAGACGACACTCGTGGACACTCATTTGCTGCCGTTAGGTTGCATCTAGATTTCTAGGCTAGGTTGACATACTTCTAGGGGACGAAAATGGGCACAATCTAGGTGTAGTCAGCATTTGCTACATTATGAGGACTGTCTGAGATAGGATTAGAGGTTGGGGACAGAAAATATTATTAGCTCAGTATGAAAACCATTACACCTATGTAAAGTCCAACATATAAGTGTGTGTGTTTAAGCTCCATCTCCAGTGACCATGGACAAACCAGTATGCTTTATTGACACGGAGTCAGATGGAAAGCTGTGTGTGCAGCAGTCAGCGCTACAGATCCTGCAGCAGATCCAGCAGCCGGTGGTGGTGTTGGCCGTGGTGGGTCTGTACCGCACCGGGAAGTCCTACCTGATGAACCGCCTCGCTGGGAAACAAACAGGTTAGAACAGGCCGTGTTGATAGATTCAAAATGCTTACTATCATGCGGTTACATGCAGTCACTGCAGGGTGTTTTTGTTTCATTTTTTGGTGTGGCATTTTCAGGGTTTGCGTTGGGCAGCACCATAGAGTCCAAGACAAAGGGCATCTGGATGTGGTGTGTGCCCCACCCCACTAGAGCAGGAACTACTCTGGTGCTTCTGGACACGGAGGGACTCGGAGATGTGGACAAGGTGACTTATCAGCCTATATGTGATAATAATAATAATGCAAATAACATGACACAGGAACCATGACTATGAATAAACTTTAAAATAAAATACATGAAACATGATCGTAGAAGAAAACCCAAAACCAAACATAGCATCCCCCCCCCCCCCCCCATAACGGTGGCTCCAGACCCTCTAATGTCATTCCCACATCAAAACCAAAACAATAGTTCAGGAGGGTGGGGGAGCAGAGGCGTTCCAGGGGGCCGAATGGAGGGCCGTGAATGGGAACTGGACATTGAGCCATGGTGGACCGGGCTTCAGCCCCCCTAAATTTATGCCTCAGCCTCCCTAAAAAAACATATGAAACTGGCGGCAGGCTTCGGCTTCGTCCCGTTTTTTAGTCTGTCTCTCCAATCCGCAGCGGCTCTGAGCAGATCGCAGCGCACGTCAGAAGCAGAGGTGTGTGTGTGTGTGTGTGTGTGTGTGTGTGTGTGTGTGTGTGTGTGTGTGTGTGAGTGTAAATCTGAGCGTCATTGGTCTGTCACCGCTCGTCAATGTCAAAATATTTGATAAAAACATCAAATCAGAGAAGGCGGGCTTTATCATCACACAGAAACTGCTAAGGCTGGGCGCAAATTTTAGCAGCTTAACTCACCGTCAAATAAGATAAATGTAAGCAGCTAAACTAAACATTCATGTTTGACAGCTGCTGCTTTAAGTCAGAAGTGTTAATCAAAAAATATATATATTTTGGCAAATGGATAGACATACTTGACTCAAGAACCAGTTATTTTCCAAATCACAGAAAATAACTGGTTCACAAGAACAATTTGTTCACTAAACAATAAACATTCACGTGTTTCTAACACATTTTTATCACAAGGGTGTGCAGAGATCCACTATGCTGCCAGGGTTTTATGTATGATAACAATTTGGCAATGACATTCTTTGTTTCTCAGGGGGACTCAAAGCATGACACCAAGATCTTCTCTCTGGCCGTCCTTCTGAGTAGCACTCTAGTTCTGAACAGCCAAGGGACGATCGACAACAGGGCTATAGAAGACCTGCAGTATCCTTTCATTCATACATTATACATTTACTGTTGTATTTATTATTACAGTTGATATTTCATTGATTATTACAACGGAAAGTTGTTTTCCCTGAAAATGTCAAAAATATCATTATTCATAGGGAAAACAAATATGTTCCATTGTGGTACTCCTTAGCTTTTACTGTTAATTCAATAACAAATTAACCACTATGTATATACATTTAATACACAGTTAAGCCGTGTTCTAAAGACTAAAAGAAGCCCCGGCAAGTGTGATGCACCCTATTAATTTAGCAGCAGTTTAATTTATCCAAAATAACTTACAAATTAGAAATATAAGCAGCAGGATTTCATTGATATTTTGACATATAAGAGTTCATATAACAATGTCAAAAAGTTTTTACAGTAAAACAAAGTTTTAGAACTCAGGTTCCTCATTAGTCCAAAAAAGGCTTTCATCGCTCCTCTTAGTAGCATGAACACGTCTGTTATGTATGTGACCCCAGTTCTCTGAGAAAGGAAATACGCTTAAAGGGGAAATATTAATATTTAATCATAACTTGTTATAATTATTTATGAATATTTGGATCAGTTAACCAAATTAACTTCATGTAACTGAACTAATATTACAATCAAATAATCTGTTCATCCAGCGAACTCTCAGTACAGATTGTTTAATTAGATTTTTATCTATCAACTCTTCAAAGGATATTTTCTGTGGCTTTGATTCATTAAATTTGACAATTTATTTAGAAGAAGACCAGAACCAACTCACACAAATTTGCACAAGAGTTTATTTATCTAAAACACATAACTATCTAACAGAAACACATTGACACAAGCACACATGGTTTTGCGTAATCTGAACCATATTTTCCATAATGTTCATAAATTTTAAGTAGGCATCCTATTCAGTAATGGACCTTGGCTGTCATCTAGTGAAAAGGTTTGGTACCGCGCCCAAACAAAATCTTACTGAATGCTATTTTTTATTTTTATTTTTTATAAATATCAATAAAAAAAAATAAACACAACTTCAGATTTTTGTCTATGATTTTCGGGCAGTTTTAGAGTAAAACTTAGTCTAGTAAAATATATATTATAAAATATAAGCAATTATAACCACTTTTAATCTGTTTCACTTTATCCAATTTATTTAACTTATGTACAATAATTTGCCTAGTGTCTTCTTTAAAACAAGATCAACCTGAGGTCTATATTCCAAAGCGTTCCTGGAATTACAACCATTTAAGTTAGAATAATGTATTTTTATGTCTATGCAAAAAAAGGTGGGGGACCGCTATTTAAACCTGTTTTTCTCATAATTCCATTCCGTTCCTGAAAATCATAGCGATCAGTTAACCATAACTTTTGTTACAGACAAGCTATGAAATAAATTAAGAAGAGTTTGCAAGAGTTAGTTTCACGTGGCATAAAAGTAGGTAATAGGCAAAATTTCACCTAGATCACATCACAGATATATATTTCTTTCAGTTATTTTAATTCATGATTATGTCTGTTAAATTGTATTGTTCTATCATATTTTATCTTTCATTTAATAGCACTGCGTATTTGGAGATGCTTCAGCAGGGATCAATGAAATCATGAAGAATACAAGGAATCAAAGTATAAATAATTCTTCTGTGAAACATATTAAATTGATAGTTCACCCAAAAATGAAAATGTGATGTTTATCTGCTTACCCCCAGGTGCTCTTCAGAAAAACTCAGCCGTTGCTCGTATTATGCATGTCAATGGGGTCTAATTTGAATTATACCCCATTGACATGCATTATACGAGCAACTGTTGGAGTTAAAAATCTTAATTAAATCAAGTAAACCCTGTTTTAATCAAGTAAATCTGTTTTCTACTGAATAAACAAACACATCTACATCTTGGAGGCCCTGGGGGTAAGCAGATAAACATCACATTTTCATTTTGGGGTGAACTACCCCTTTAAGTCGCATGGTGTTCCATGGGATTCACACATATAGTTGTCTGTTTTCTCTATGAAGGTTCCTATGTTCTCTGTTTGCTTAGTGTTTAAACCTAAACCACCTCCAGATATGTCACAGAGTTGACTGAGTATATAAAGGTCAAATCATCTGATGAGGATGAAGACGACTCAGAGTTTGTAAAGTTCTTCCCCAGTTTTATCTGGGCTGTGAGGGACTTCACCCTGGAAAATAAAATCAATGGCAAATACATGACTGAGGACCAATACTTAGAATATGCCTTGAAGCTAAAAACAGGTAATATTTAAAATGGAGCTTGACTTGACCATCATTTTTTTTTAAAGTATGTAAGGGATACTGTACAGCCATCCAGAATCACAAAGTAAATCCTGACTTGAAGTTTAAAGTCTGCCTTATACAGATGGGCTTTATTACACCATCATAACCAGCTGGCTGATTACTATGTTTACAAATTTGGAAAATATCACTAAGCCTGGAAAAAAACTTAAAACTTAATTTCTGTTTAAACATGCAAGCAACCAAAAGCAACAGGGAATTGCAATTTACAATCAAAACCAATGTTCCCTCTAAGTTGTGTGCGTGCAGATGCGAAATGTGGGGAGAAATCCATTTGATTGTAGTTTAAAGTAGATCTATTTAATAGTTTTTTTAGTCAACCTAAAATGTGCTCAATTTAGTGACTTCTGAGTAAACTGCTTAAAAATATTTCATTTATCACAAAGTTACATCAATGGTTAAATAGAATAGAAACTAATGTTAAAAGTTATGACTGCATGATGAAACCATCGCACCTTTATGTACGTGTTTACGTACGTTGTACCGGTATAAAGAGAGTTTTTGCTATGTTTTGTATCTTTTAAAGGCATGTCAAAAACAGTTAGAGAGTTCAACCTTCCACGGGAATGTATACGAAATTATTTCCCATCCCGGAAGTGTTTCACTTTCCCGTTTCCAACCAACCCGAAGAATTTGTCTCGTTTGGAGCACTTGGATCCTGCTGGCCTTTCCCCAGATTTCCTGAAGGTCTCTGATAATTTCTCCAAGTTCATATTTGACAGGAGTGAAGTGAAAAAGCTGAAAGATGGACACACAGTCACAGGAAGAGGTGATTCAATAGGATATATGAAATTATGTGACATTTGCAAAATAAACATTAAAATATGATTATTTACTATATTCAGTTACACAAGTGAATGGCACATATGTTCACTGTTTTAAAGTAGTATCTAGACCATAGACTGTAAAAAAAATATGGACATAGGGTCCGTGAAGTCACCCATAGGATTCCGATAAGCCATTCTGAAGCTTAAAGTAGGGGCGAGCTGGGCGTTGCCATCTTACAAGCGAGTCATCACGTGTCACTCCCGGATAACAGAAAATGGGCAAAAAGGCGGGATGTGGGCGGAGCTTAGGTGACTATAGACAGCAGATAAATGGCTATCCACCTGTAACCACGCCCTTAATTTTGCTGAATTTTAAGGCTTTATATAACGTAAATTAATGAGTTATAAAAAAGAAATCACCCCCTCACAGTTGTCATGAAGGTCAAAATTAGCCACATACGCCAAAACCACAATTTGTACCAGGCTTTAAACATGTTTTTTTCTGCTGTAAAGTTGAGAATTTTAACATGGGGCTCAATGAGATTCTGCTCCCTTCTGGAGCCTTTCCCCAGTGGCCAGTTGAGGAATTGCAGTTTACATTACTTCTGTATTGGCTTCGAGAGAGAACGCGGGAGGTTGCCGCTTGATCTAGACACATGTATTTCTCCTGTAGTTGTTGACAAACTGCTATCAACAGAGGAACTATGTTTTGGTTTGAAAACCTAAGCTGCTATTTAAAGGGTAACTAAACCCTAGAACAACTTTTTTTAGTTAATGATCTGCAAGAATGGAGCTTTATTATTATTGTTCATTGAGTCGAGTAAATGTTTTGACAGTTGGGTTTAAAGTGTTTAAATTCTATAATATATGGTGTAAAAACGTCTTAGTGCTGCCCTCTTAAGGTTGAACGGTGGCTACTGCAGTTGAATTTTCCTATTGGACGTTATGGTACCACGCCCCTGGCGGGAACTCACAACGCCCCTGGCGCGAGCTCACCACGCCCCTGGTATAAAAGCATCCTGTTTCAGTTCAAAACCTCTGTAGCGAGTCAGGAGTTGTAATTGCGAGTATAGAAAATTATGAGGATAGCATATATTATCATCTAGTTAGCACAGCCATTTGTATAGTTATTTAGATTAATTTGTGTAGCCTAGTTAGTTAATTAGCATAGTTGTTAGTGTAGCATTGTTAGAAGTTCTCTTCACTTGCTTTCAACATCCTAATTAAGAAAATACGGATATATAATGCAGTTGTAAGTACATGTTTAGCTTTTCTTCTGATATTTTTGCCGCCTGTCATGTCTACAGATAATTTTCATACCTCAGAGGCTTTCAGACAAACCCTGACGCAAATGGTTGCCGTGGTAACAAACAACAAATCCGTAACGTGCTAGACTGCTGGTGTATGTAGTCTAACTTTTATTTAATGCATGAGGAATATTTAATATGAGGAAATCTGTTGTAATAGGCTATTAGGTTTGAACTTATTGGTCCTGCGCTTTTTTAGTGGTATTCAGTATAAGTATATGGCTGTTCAGTGTTCATAGATTAGTTAGTGATCTCATTCTCTCTTGCGCTGCTGCTTCGCTAGCATGAATGAATGAATGAATGAATGAAAGCATCGTCCGCATCGGGAGTTAAAGCAGTTTGAGCCTACAAACTCTGTGTCTACAGACATTTCACCCTCCTCCAGTCCACTTCAGGTGAAGGTGGTGGAGAAAAGTCCTCTAGTTTAGATGACTGCTCTGTTGCAAAACTACTGTCCTCACTCCAGTCACTATACATCTTTGCGAGTCTGACAACTGTCAAACAAGTTGTCACTACGGGTCTCAGGTGCACGCCCCCCCACCCCCCACCCCCCCGGTCATCCCCGCCCTCGTCTCGTCCCCTCTGTCTCCGCTGGGATTTTTCAAATATTGCCAGAGGGCGGAGTTAGGCTGTGAACAGGGGTTTAGTTACCCTTTAATAGGTTTGCTCATACCATAATGCCCCATACCAGTAGAAAGACTAATTGAAATTGAATGTCCTTCCATCTTTGTGATGTAATAGCATCCAAATGGGAGACAAAATGTAATTAATCTTCAGAAGAGGGTGGCAAAGGCTAATTATTCTTACTAATTTGTATACAATGAGCTATCCGTTCGTTCAGCTATGACATTATTTATGACACTTTCTGGACTGCATTTAATAAATGATAGCTGCCAAGTTAATTTCCTTGTGTCTGACCTTTCTCCTTCCCTGAAGTTCTTGGTCAGCTGGTGAAGACATATGTAGACACAATTTCCAGTGGTGAAGTTCCATTTCTGGATAATGCTGTGCTCGCCATGGCAAGGATAGAGAATGAGGCTGCAGTGAAGGAGGGGCTTGAGGTTTACCAGAGTGGAATGGAGAAACTGAAGAAGTCCTTCCCTCTGGAACTGAAGGATGTGTCCTCAGAACATCAACGTCTCAGCAGCTTGGCTACACAAACCTTCATGAAGCGTTCCTTTAAGGACAGCGAGGGGATATTCATTAAATGTCTAGAGGTGATGGCCTGTAAATAATGTACAATTCCTATTTTTTCTATCTATCTATCTATCTATCTATCTATCTATCTATCTATCTATCTATCTATCTATCTATCTATCTATCTATCTATCTACACACGAAAAGATAATCGGGTGATTTTAACGCGATTTTTCCTCTTTCGACAAATATCAGGTAAAGTCCTGATTATCTTGATGGTTCTACAGATTATTTTATCAGATTTTCCTGTTCTCATGTATTATCAGCATCAGCTGTCCCACTCCGAGAGAAACAGTTCGGTTACGACGCTATCATGCATGCTCAGTATCTCGAGTCCGAACGTGTCCGATAGAAACAGTTCTCGATTCTGTACTGGTGATCCAAGAACCACTGTAACCCGGTCGATCTGACTCGAGAACCGACTTATCAGTGTGTGTGTGCTGAGCTGCGAACTGCTGCAAGCTGAATATGTAGTCTATATTAAACCTACTGTTTTGATTACATTTTAAAAAGTGTATCGACTTAGAAATTAAATTAGAAAAAAGCTGTTCCTGAAAAAATCTTGCATTATTGATAAAACAAATAAATGTTTAATTTGACCGTTTTACATTCCGTTGTCTCCAAACTTTAAAATAATACAGTGATAAGACAGCTTTGTTATGATGTTTACAAACGTGATTTTATACACTGTAAGGCCGCCCAAATCGTCCCAATGGAGGCTAACGATCGACAGGTGAAGGTCGCTGCGCGTTCGTCTTTTCAGCGGGTCAAAGGGATTTTATTCCAATTCCTCGTTATCTGACTCCATTTAATCATAATTTAGAATTTAGGTTAGAATGCCATTTGGTTATTTGGTCATTTATATTTAATAGTTTAAGTACACATTTAATTATTCCGTTTAACCCTTTGTTGAAATTATGCCCGTTGGTAACCTGAATAATTCCAGACCAAGTCAGAATCAATCAAAGTGTAACAATTTATTAACAGTCAGGTAAATGTATAACGCCAATTACATAATCAATTCAAAGGTAGCCTAATCCACATCAAATACTCTGAAGTAAAGAATGAAATGTATACCTGACTTCTGAAAATTACATAATGCTGGCTATCTTGAAACGTCCAGCATTATGGGCTGACTTGACTACAGAATCGAGCCCTGAGCTCTTTGCAACATTTCCTTAAATACCCAGAACCAGATGCATACCCAGTACCATTTGAAACTCTTTCAAATGGAAACTCGAGATTACAATAGGAATTTGCATTAATCAAGTCCTATAGACTTGAGAAGAAGAGAGGCCAAATGGCTGAAAGCCACACACACCATACACCAAGGAAAGTTATCTTTAAACTCTTAAAACATTTATGATGTTCTAGTGTACTTCTGTGGAATTGAGATATTTGAACCAGTCGCACTGAGACATTTCAAATGATATCAAACACATATAATACTGCATCGTGAGGATTGACATTGTAACAAAGAGATTTCTGGAGCATTTCAGGTGATCTCAAGTTTGGGGGAGCAGGAGTTTGGGGGAAGTTTCATGTGAAAGGAAAGGCATGTAAATTAGAGTCATTCGTAGATGGTTCACTCAGTGTGATGTCGTCTCGGACAGAGATGCTAACTGTATGAATGAGTTCAGATGCTAATTTCCTTTGTTTTCTCAGAGCGATTAGACATTTCGGCATCTACTAGGTTTTTCCAGCCTTACAACACTTAACTTGTATTTCGTTGGTTCATCGGGTCTCAGTATCGAACGTGTCCGACAGAAACGGTTTTCGATTCTGTACTGCTGATCCGAGAACCGCTACATTCGGTTACACACGCATGCAGTATCATCTGCTTGTGAGCTCTCATAGCAAAACATGTCTCACTTCAGCTAATGGTTGGAGTTAATACATCTACTTCAAGATATTAGTTTATTTTATAGTCGGAGAGACTGTCACTCATGTCAGAAAGTTAATAACTATAGTAACTTGTGGGATCAGCGCTGATTTGAGACGCGAACCGTTTAGAACGATTCTGTTCTGGAGTTAATACATCTACTTCAAGATATTAGTTTATTTTATAGTCGGAGAGACTGTCACTCATGTCAGAAAGTTAATAACTATAGTAACTTGTGGGATCAGCGCTGATTTGAGACGCGAACCGTTTAGAACGATTCTGTTCGATTTGGTGAACTGGTTCGACTGGTTCACTATAAAGATCCCGAAGAACGATTTGTTCGGGAACCGGTCATCACGAGTGAGTTGTGTGTTAAGAGGTATTGAACCTGATCGGAATAACATTGGAGTGGCTTAATTTCGAATTGTTTTGCCGAGTACCTTGGTCAGCGGAATTTGCATTGCGAGCTCCGCCTGCTGTGGGTATAAGGAGCCACACGAGCGATCTCGCATTCAAGTCTTTGCTGAGAAGCCTAGTCTGTGATTAGGCCATTCAGTGGAAACAGCGATTGTGGAGAGGGAACCTAGCCTCGCCGTTCCCTATTTCCGTTCCCTCTTATTAGGTTACATTCGTAACCTAGACATTCGCTTTCAGTTGGTCACATTCAACATTACGTCAGAGTTATTCTGACTAATGCAGTCCCTTCAAAACACCACAATAGCTTTCTTTCAGTGACCTGCTATGCAATAGCACTTGTCGTGTGGCTCGGCATGAACAAAGGGCCAGAACTAACACAGAAACACACTGAGTGGCAAACCCCAGCTGGGAGCATGCAACATGCTGCCTGCATTGAAGGAGGTCTTATAAACCGGTCCATGAAGTGGAATGGCGCAGAAAGCAAATGACACTGAGCAGGTCTTTTTGCTGTGATTTACTTGATCGTATTTTCCACCATAAGGGATCATGTTATTAAAGGTAGACAGTACACCACTGAAATTGCCTTTTTTAGTAAGATGCCAATAAACAAGATCTGTGCTTTTTTCTATTGTTGTGTATGACTATTGTGCATCTAACACACACTGAACAAAATTATAAACAAAACACTTTTGTATTTATCTTCATTTTTCATGAGCTGAACTCTAAGATCTGAGACTTTTTCTATGCATGCAAAAGGCCTATATTTCTCAAGTATTGTTCACTAAATCTGTATTAGTGAGCACTTCTCCTTTGCGGAGATAATCCATCCACCTTACAGGTGTGGCATATCAAGATGCTGATTAGACAGCATAATCATTGCACAGGTGTGCCTTAGGTTGGACACAATAAAAGGTCACTCTAAAATGTGCAGTCTATAGGCTTTGTCCATCAGTGTGGATGGGAACCTACAGGCTTTGGATGGGTGCTTGGGACCATCATGACAGGCGGAGGCGCACTAAGGACACAGGTGCTTCGCAACAGAATGCTCCACCGGAGACATCCCTTTTAGCCATGCTGCCATCAAGGGCAGTAAAGGCAGAGGTAGCGGCAAAACAATTATGGGCATGCACTTCCAGGAAGAATGATCTCACTCGAGCCTGAAGTTCTCAGCTGTCCGGGAAAGCATGGCCGTCAGCTCAGGGTGAGAACTGCATCCCAGAAGGAGGCAACACAGCCGAATCCTCATCTCCTGAGGACTCAAGGCCGCCTTGTGATGCAGCAATTTTCATCTGGTCGTCCGCTGGAGCTCCGATTGAGACACTGGATCCTCTGTGATAAGAGGGACCAGTGCCCTCACCCGGAAACACCACAGCTTGCGATGCCTGTGAAGGGTGTGTGGCCTGAGAAGGTTGACTCATCGGGGGAAGCCCAAACCATTACCCTCAGATCATCCTGGCCACCAGCCAAAGTAGACCTTTCAAGAGGAACTAAATTGGGGTGTGGCAGAGGGGACTCTACATCGTTGTTGCAATACTTTCCTGTTTGACACTGTGAAGCTGCTTTGACACAATCGTGATTGTAAAAGCGCTATATAAATAAAGTAGATTGATTGATTGAGGTAACTGAGTCTCCCACAGTGGGAACAGGAACCATCCACGAACGCCAGTTCAGCATGTTGAATGCCCAGGCACGTGAAGCAACATTCATGGCTGTCTATCTGACCCAGTACCGCCGCTGGCCGTCTTGATGCCCTACGCATCATTTTAAATGGTGCCCGCGGGTGTCGCGTTCACGTATTTGTTGGGGGTGGAACATTAACTGATCCCAAATACTGGATTGCACCTAGAAACACATGCAGCAAAATTACATCTTGATAAAGCTGCAAAACACCTGTGTTTACTCTCTAATAAGGAAAAGGTCTTTGAGAGTGCTGAAGTGCACAGGTATTGGTGAATGAGGCCCATTGTTTTGGCTGTGATGAGTCTCGGAAATAACGTTTAAATGTTTTAAATGTATATTTAAAAAAACCATTTCAATAGTGTTACCTCTAAACAGTGTTTAAAGATTTCTGTCTGATATTTTGTGTGATGTTGTAGGAAGACATTAATAAACTCTTTGATGGATACCTGTGCCAAAACGAGGAGGCTTCAAAAAAAACATGTGGGAATCTCCTATCATCACTTTCTGCACCAATGACAGAAAAACTCAAGAAAGGACGTTAAGCCATACCTGGTGGTTATGTTATCTTCTCCCAGGACCTTGAAGACATTGTAAAGAAATACAAAATCCAAGCCAATAAAGGAGTCAAGGTGAGTATCAACATTTGACACAATTACTGAAGCATCACAGGTTTCAGATGTTTTCAATCTGTAAGAGGTTTGTTATGTTTTCCTAGAATATGTGCACATAAAATGTGGCAAATAATGGATTGGGGGGTAGATACATTTTTATATAGGGGGTAGAGGATTTTTATATGGGTTCCTGGTTTGAATTCTGGTTTCTTCTGGACAAATATTGAAGAGTCCTTATGCAAGCCACTGAATTTCCAGTGGCTGGGACATTGTGAGTACAAGTGTTCATGTCCCAGACACCAGAAATTCAGTGGCTTGCATAAGGACTCTTAAATATTTGGCCAGAAGAAACCAGAACACTACTGAAACCAGAGCACTACTGCTCGACTTGTATGGCTTTGGAACAAAAGTGTCTAGAACTACCTGATGAAATGCGCGACCCGCTGAAACATTGCATTGGACAAAAATGTGTTGGTTGTAATATAAATTTAAATTGCATGACACAATCTGTAATTGACCCTAGCTTTATTTTATTATTGTTATGTATTATTATTACAAGCAGCAGGAACATTAACATTGTCTTCTTATTAATAATCATTAATAATATTAGTTGTAGTGGTAGTACTAGTCTTTTAGTTACATAGTAAAAATAACAGTAGTAGCAGTTTACAGATTATCATATGTGTTTTGTCCACAGGCAGAAGACACACTTGAAGAGTTTCTGAAGAAGAAGTGTGTAGATTCTAAAGCAATTCTGCAGGCCGACAAGAAACTGACTGAGAAGGAAAAAAAGATTATGGGTGAGAGTCTTTTGCATCCTGGATGAGGCAACAATAGTGCCATCTAGCGGAGAAAGCCAGTACATCGTCAAATGATGGCATCTTTACAGTCTAACTAAGAGTTTAATAATCAAGTGCAGTATGTTTCCTTCCATGTTGCTTATGGATTCTGGTCACTGTTAAATACATTGTCAATGTCAACTCGTTCCCTGCCATTGACGTAATGTTCCATCAATCCATGATTTCACTGTTATATGGTAGGGGGCATAAAATTAACCTTTGCAGAAATGTTTTGCTAGAGGAAGGGACTAAACTGCATTGCAACCATCTTGCACTGTTCAGATCATGTAGAACTCTTCAATTCTGGGTTTAAAAAATGCACGTTTCCAGCACTTGATGCGTTAGGGAATGTTACAATTTTCCCCAATTTATATCATATATAAATATCATACAATATATAAAGTTAACATTAACAACTCCAGGTAACATTAATCAGTTGTTTGAGTACTTTTATCTTCCAGTGGACTGCCTCAATGCCTCATTGAAATGGAGAGTCAAGATTAGAAATACAATGCAAAATGAATTTGCCACAACATCTTCTTCCAGAGCAAAGAGAAAAGGCTGTTCTCCTGGCTCAGGAAATAAATACCAAAGAACAGAAGCAGCAACAACTTGAAGAGAAGATGGAAACAGAGAGAAAGAGTAACGAAGAGCGAATGAGACAGATGAAAGAGAAGATGGATGAGGAGATGAGGCTCCAGAGAAAGGAGGCTGAGCGTGCCATGGACAGTAAACTGAGGGAGCAGGCTGATCTGTTAGAGAAGGGCTTTAAGGAGAAGGCAGACAGGATGACTAAAGAAATAGAGAACTTCAAGAGGAGGAATAAAGAAGCAGAAAAGAAAAGTGATCTGCTGTTTAAAAAGATGATAGCAAACATGAACAAAAAACATGATGAGACTATGAATCTGATGATAAAGCAACACAGTGAGCAGATGAAGGCAATCAGGAGCATGCCGAGGCCTAAGTCAGACTCCTCTGCTCTACTCTTAGGTCTGCTACTCGCCGGTCTCGGGGGTGCCGGCGCATCAGGTTCATGTTGCTGCAGATGTTAATGCAGCTGTAAGCCATTTACGCATTTGTGCTAACTTTCATCAGACTTCGCTACTTGCCATAATGCCCCCACCATTATCTATATTTCTATCTATCTATGGCACTCAGCATGGATCAAGGAATCAGGGGGCCATCCTTGGCTACTTTTGTCTACTAGTTATGAATATGACATACAAAAATATATATGCTAAAGGCCCAGATATATGCACAAATAATCATTAAAAGGTCATCTTTAAACAGACATTTATAACTAGACTCATTCATATCATAAAATTGAATATTTTATCAGAATCTAAGGTAAATTGAATGCTATTTTGTTTACTGTATATTGATGTTTTGTTTTCAGAATAATGGGAGAACTATGATCTCTATTTTCACGAGTTCACACTTACATATAATTAAATATCGTTCTGTCAGGTCCACTTAAGCCAAAAACACCATAGACAAACTTTAAGCCAACTTTTTATTGGCCTATTTTGGATCAAATTTACATTTTGTGATATGGCTCTTCTAAATTCCCCATCCTTTTCATGAGCTCTGTGAAAAGCCAAGACAGGGAACAGCAGCAGATTCTGGGGACAACCTCCCATTTTTAAACTGGGAGGGCAGCGAAACCCCTTTTAGAACAGAGACTGCATCAATGACAACAGAATGACATTGATTAAGTTAAACAATAAGCTTAAGGAAGCTGGGGTGGAGGTGGGTTGCAAAGCAGCGTGCAGCGGAAGCAGCAGATTGAATTGAAGCTACGCTTAAGTAAGGTGCCCTGTTTGAGAGTTGCCAATTGAGTGCATAAGAATTAAATCAGCTGATATGGGCAGGTTTGGAATTTTTTCAATCAGCTGATAGCGGAGCTTGACTACGTGGACTGCCTGAACTAACGCAGAATGCTTGATTTAAGGTTATGCATATTTGCCGTGCTGTCTGAGGGTAGGGCTCCGAGCTCGGAATTTGGCCAGAACCCAGTCTACTATCCCAGGTTGGGATAGAAATAGTTAGAAGTGAGGAGATAGAGTGGTGTGGGGTGGAGGAGATGGAGATGGCATGTATAATGGCTACATAAAAATCCAAGTACAGGATTAAGTGTCTCAGGCTACAATATCTTAAGGAGGGACAGGCCTAAAGGAAAAGGAGGGGGGATAATGTTTTATGTCAGAGATAACATCAACTGCCTTCAAATCTAGTGGCAATATGACAATGAGTTTGAATGTATTGGACTTAATACAATAGACCCCCCTTTTCAACATTAGTTTTGTTTTTAGACCCATTAAGGAGTATACTGAAAGAATATCATTCTGGACAAAGGGTTCATTTTAATGGGGGATTTTAACATAAACTGGGAAGATAAAAGCAATAGAAGTGCCCTTAAATGACTTACAGATATTTTTGACATGACACAGCTAATTAAGGGACCAACAAAAATATCAGAGATCAAAAACACTGATAGACCTGATTTTCAGTAATAAACCATAGTGAATTGTTAAAAACCATCAAAATGTTGAATGATCACTGGGTTATCGGATCATAATTTAATGCTTGGAGTAAGGAAATTGTACAAATGGCATTTTAAATGTGTCCAAATGACTTTGAATCTGCAATTAAAGGAATTAAATGGTCTTGCTCTAATGTTGACTGACTGCCAACTCTTTTTCTCCCCAATCCACAATGTACAATGAATCATTTCTTAAGGAGAACCAAACCTGACAGCAGAAAAAAAAGCGTATCCATGGTTAAATGGTGATATACACAAACTGATGAGAGAACAAGATTCAGCATTGAAAGCAGCCCTAAAATCAAAATGAGTTACTGATAGACTAGACTCTAGTTTGTGGTACTACGAAATAAGTTAACGAGAGATTAGGAAAGCAAAAGCAAAATCTTTTCTAAATGTCATTGATAAACTCAAAATGAAAGTAAAAGCAGCAGCCCCTCACGGACGACTGCTGCGCACACACATAATAAAACATAAACAAAACAGAACATAAAGTCCAGGGGCCTGTACCATGAAGCTGGTTTAGCTGGCTAGCCAGATTTGTTTAAGCTTAGTTTCTGCTAATCCTGGGTTTTAGGTAGGCTACCATTAAAGTGGTTTGGCTCAAACTGAAATTGGGCCAATCAGCTGTGAGTATAGGGACACACCTCTGATGTGTTTCTACTCCAAATTAAAGGTCACTAAAGCGTCTGGCTTTTAACTACTATAAATTATTAACTAATAATTTTGAATGATTTAGATATAATTTACGTAATTATTATACCCTTAATCAATTACACATTTATCATTTTAGTTAATCAATCATTAATAGGCACTTTGTTAAAATTAATATAAATAG
The DNA here is from genome assembly GCF_024679245.1 of Pseudorasbora parva. NCBI lineage: Eukaryota > Metazoa > Chordata > Actinopteri > Cypriniformes > Gobionidae > Pseudorasbora > Pseudorasbora parva. The sequence continues at coordinate 9,626,930 of NC_090191.1, read as the reverse complement.
CCTACACAAATAAGCTTTAAAATCAATAGATAAAACTATTAAAAAAAGAAGCTTACTGAGCTTAAATGTTCAATTTTCGCTATATCAGTTAAACTAACTTCATAACTTTTACTTGCATTGACGTATACTATTTTTTCTTTAAGTCCTCTTTCACAGACAGGTTTTCTTCTTAGTGTTTTTTTTTTTTAATTCTTAATATTTTTCAATCATGTAATATTCTGCAGAAGAGAGAAATTAATCTCACTGATTGTCTCGCGAGAAGTGAATCTCAGTTCCACAGCGCGTGATTGGCTGTTCACTGCTGATGTCACAGCTAAACCCCTGAACTCAGGATCAAAGCCTGAGTTGACAGAGAAAGCTGATGATCAGCATCATGGGACCAACAAACCCTTAATACAATGGTTTGGTTTTGTCAACTCAAAACTAATCCTGTAAACCTGAGTTTGTTAAACTACCATCATGGTACATGCCCCCGGCCTCCTCTCTCGTCCTTCACTTGTGTCGCTCTCCTTATATGCCTCCGAGCTTCCTTATTAGAGGACTTGAGACTGATGTGCCTTGCAGGTGACGCTCATTCTTAATCACGCACCGATCTCACTCGCTCCTCCCACGTCTCTCGCTCGTCAACTTCGCCACATACCCCCATCGCCCCTCGCAGGCCGGGGGTACACTGACTGCGCCTACTCCCCCCCAGGGACCCACTCTCCGCATCTCCTGTGTCTGGGGTATGGACAGACGAGATGAGAGAAACAAAAAAAAATCTGGTGCGGTTCCCGGACACACTGCCGCTTGGTCCTCAGGCAGCCGAGAGGCTCTTCCTCGCGGTGCGATGTGATGGTTCTGGACACTTGGTGAATGGCTCGATCCTCCTCCGCCCCCTAGGGGTAGCTCTTCCAATTAAGGACAGCCAGCAGCAAGTCCCACACTCCCTGCTCCTCCCTATCATAGCAGATGGCAGCAGGCTCCAGCCCAAGGCAAACGCCGGTGACTCCTCTGCTCCCTCCAGGACTGCTGCCACCCCACCTCGACCCACATGGCAGTCCCACCAGTCTTCACTCGCTCCAGCACCATTGCCTCGGACAGCCACTCGTGGTCTTCCTTCATTCTTTCATCGGTCTTCGAACTCCTCAGCACAGCGATCCCCCTCAGCATCATGTCCCTCCTTCCTCCAGGGTTTTGGAACCAATGTAACATAGTTCATTGTTTAGGGAAGAAGGAGGCAAGAACCGGCAAACATTTTAAAGACTTTAATCAATAAAATAATGTAAGCTCACGGAAGTGATGGGCGATGTCATGCAGTGGATTAATTCCTGTCTTCATTTAAACATGTTTTTCATGAGGTCAACAGAAAATCCTACTCCCAATATTTATATTGCAAGGAAAAAACTTTCAACGTTATCTGACTTTAAATATGTAGGTGTAATAATTGATTGTAATCTAACATTTACAAAACTAATTAACAAGGCAATAAACACAGTAAAGTTCAACTTGTCAAATTTCCGTCATATTAGAAATTGTCTAACTACTAAGGCAGCTACAATATGTTTTAATGCGATAAGTATGCCATCTGTACTACTGTCTGACTAGCTGTGCACAAGCCTCCAGTCCAACACTTAAACCTGTGGAGCTACTGTACCATCAAGCTTCCAATGTCCTTGATAGGAAGCCAAATACTTATCACCATTGTTACTGCCTAAAAAAAAAAAAAAAAACATAATTTAAAGGGATAGTTCACTTTGAAATTAAATTTTGATATGTTTTAGCTTACCTCATGGGCATCCGAGATGTAGGAGTATTTGTTTCCCCGGTAGTTTCAATTTTGATAATTTTAGCTCAAACCGTTCTTGTCTGTGCTTCACATAATACAGGTCTATGGTCACCACCTCAAAGAGCATACACAGAGAAGTCCAAATTAAACAATCCCCCATCGTAAGTACACACTGATGGCCCAAGACACGAAACGAGCGGTTTTTGTGAGAAAATGAACAGTATTTATATCGTTTTTACCTCTTGTACACCACAGGAAACACGCACGCGCGCCCTCGGATCAGTCAGACGTAGTGGTGTACAAGAGGTAAAAACGATATAAATACTGTTCGTTTTCTCACACAAACCACTCGTTTCGTGTCTTAGGCCATCAGTGTGCACTTACGATGGGGGATTGTTTAATTTGGACTTCTCTGTGTATGCTCTTTGAGGTGGTGACCATAGACCTGCATTATGTGAAGCACAGACAAGAACGGTTTGAGCTAAAATGATCAAAATTGAAACTACCGGGGAAACAAATACTTCTACATCTCGGATGCCCATGAGGTAAGCTAAAACAAAATTTAATTTCAAAGTGAACTATCCCTTTAATGACCTGGGACAATCTCATCAAATTTACAGATCCTTGTCTGGTCAATAAAAGTTCCCCCCTCCCCCTCCACTTACTGTTTTCTATAAAGCAGAACAGAAAGCAACTGTTGTTGGACACAGGAGGGAATTGGGTAATACAAATGAGGAGAACTGCTTTTGGACAGTCAGCTTTTTCCGTGAGAGCAGCTCGCAAATGGAACAGTTTGCCTACGTCTGCTAGAGACTGTGATTCATATTGGTCATTTAAAATTAACTTAAAACCATGGTTAAAAGACAATCAAGTGTGTGCCCATACTTTGCAGATATTCAAATCACTTAAGTGTGCTTTGTGTTGTTTTATGTTTTGTTATTCTTATGAATTGTGATTAACTGTATGTATAAGTGTTATTGATTTGTTTTACATTTCACCTGCCCAGGGACTACAGTAGAAAATTAGCCAAATTGTCTAAACTGGCACATTTACAGAAATTTGTATTAATGTGGACTGTCACTGTACCTCTAAACTGTATAAATAAATAAAACTCAGAGGCCCAGACAGCAAAAGAAACCCTAAAACGGTTAGTTCACCCAAAAATGAAATTTATGTAATTAATGACTCGCCCTAATGCTGTTCCACACCCGTAAAACCTCCATTCATCTTCAGAACACAGTTTAAGATATTTTATATTTAGTCCGAGAGCATATCCAAGTGTATGCACACTATACTGTCCATGTCCAGAAAGGGAATAAAAACATCATCAAAGTAGTCCATATGTGACATCAGTTGGTTAATTAGAATCAATGATTTGGATCGCGTGTCAATCCAAAATCACGTGACATTGGTGATCCAAATCATGAATCAATATGCTGATTCATGACCGTTTGAATCTTTATTTGAGATTTGAAAACAAATGCGGAAGAGGAGACTTGCTGAATAAAGTCATAGTTTTTGTTATTTTTGGACCAAAATGTAAAGAGATTCTAACTAACCAACTGATGTCACAGATGGACTACTTTGATGATGTTTTTATTCCCTTTCTGGATACAGAGATTATAGTGTGCATATGCTCTAAATATAAAATATCTTAAACTGTGTTCTGAAGATGAACGGAGGTCTTACGGGTGTGGAACGACATTAGGGTAAGTCATTAATGACATACATTTAATTTTTGGGGGAACTAACCCTTTAAAGCATCAATAGTGTCAATGCTGCGTCACTACTGACCGTTTCCTTCTCATTATATCCTTTGGAATCTGCTAATTTTCCCCAACACTTCTGCCCTGCATTTCCTCCTCAATCCATATAAGTTTCGTTATTAAAGTCCTTCCTCGTCATTTCTTTCTAACTCTGGCGGGTCCCACTCATTTCTTGCTTCCTTATTTGACCTCAAAACATTCCCCAGATATAGTGATGTAACATGCAGAATATGAAATGCTTAAGCAGCCCTTAAAAAAAAGTGTCCTTTTCATGTGAAATAATGATACATCTATGTATATTATGTAGGTATATAGTTGTATACTTGTTATATTTGTAATCTTGTAATATTTTCCATTATAGGTAGTGCAATAAATATATTTTTGAGGAAGTGGTGGCTTTGTGGCATGATTGTGGATTTCGGGTTGGTCTCTACAGTAAAAACAAGAACTAGCAAAAGATTGTGGTTGTATATTATTGGAATTTCTATTTGCCCATGACGTATGCCCGAATTCTAGTGTTTCCGTGGCTTTAATTGGTTAAAAAGCTTACGTTCTTCAAATATCAATACTAAATTACATCTATTAGTTATTTTGTAATTATGACTTTAATTGATTTCTGAGCTGAATAGGTTCTGAGATGAACATGTTTGATTTGAATGAAGAAGAAAATAAAGAAAAAAACTATATGAGAGTGGATTAGAACCTGGAATCTTTGACACAGTTTACAAAAATTCTAATATTGTTTGCAAATAGTCCCAAAAGGATTATTTCCCAGCTAGAATAAGACATAGAACATCATTCACTGTTTTGTTTCTTTAAGCTTTATACCAGGGGTCTTCAACTAAAATAGCTTGGGGTCCAGAAAAAAAACCTTCTCACCGGCCGAGGTCCGGACAGTTATATACCTAAAAACATGAATCGATGTCTTTTTGCCAGACTAAAGAAATTAGTGTAGATTAAAATGTCTTTATTGAACAAAATATAATATGTTCTCATATAGATAAAGTATGTCTTTTCATTTTTTTAAAGCAAACATAGGTAATCCTTCAAAAAATGTATTTAATTTTGAGGTTATTCTGTTTGCATTGGTACAAAATATCTAATTCAACCAGTAGCCATGTCTGACAAAAATATGATGAATGAAAAAATGCCTTCATCTCTAAATCTGCACTGAAAATACATTCATTTCAACATTACTACCAACTAAAGTGCTTTTTCTGCTGAACTGAGATAAACAGTAACAATCAATGAACACAAACCCTCCTGGTTAAAAAACAAAACAGAAATCTCATAACATAATTTTATGTTCATTCACATGTATAGCCCACATTTAGTTAGGTAGAGACTATCTTCTGCACTGCTCTCTCTGTGCTTCAAATTGCACTGGTAAAAAATCATTTGCAATATCATCCAGAAACACAAACAGGCAAAAATAAGGTGCCACCAGTGTTGGAAAAATTAAAAAGTGCACAAAATATTTTATCTCTTTATTTCAACTGTTCCTTTAAATCCAGAAAAACGTAAATAACATCTCAAAAGGAGCTGAGTGGAACTTAAAGATGGAATGGAAGCATAAACATTCCTTGTTCCAAAATAAATAAATAATAATAATAATAAAAAAGTGAATATAGCTACATTGTCTGAACTTCAGTGCATGTGAGAAATTGGCTCATTTATTTTCTGCGCCCTTACCTCAGACTGCTGAGAAATCGCCCCTATACCCTAAATAGGGCATTATTTGAGGGGACAGCCATTTGTAGTGGCGTCCGAAACCACAGTGGACATGTTTGAGTGTACTCACATGTTGCACCGCAATAACGAGTGTACAGCCGATGTACACACAACAGCTGTCCGACTTCACGCACTCTTTTCATTCACTCCTTCAAGTGAACTGTAATAGTGGACAAACGTAGGGAATAGTGAATGAGGGTTAAGGGGCCAATTTCTGATTCAGCCTCTGTTTTGCGCGCCGCTTTCTTCAGTCTCTTCACTGCGCGTCTAAACATATAGTGAGCATAGTAACGTAGCCGCACACCGGACTGAAGCTCATGGGCGCGTCTCAGGATCTCACACCGGACGCTCACATACGCGCAAGCTCAGTTTTGAATCGACTTCTGACAGAAGAGCTGTACGATGTATTACATATTACATTTCCCTTAAATCGTCCATGTATACTGATTTCACCCTGTGCTACAAGAGATACACTCATCGTGAAGTTCTTCTGTCAGGAGTCGATTCAAAACTGAGCTTGCGCGTAATGTGTGCGTCCGCTGTGAGATCCTGAGACGCGCCCATGAGCTTCAGTCCGGTGTGCGACCCCTTTAACTGTCAACGCAACCGTGGCAACATAGGAAAAACGGTTCTACTGAGCTGCCTGATATAAATGTGATTATTTATTTATTTATTTTAAATCGCATTAGGCATTTAGTTATTTCAGTGTGTCAAAAGGCTTCGCGGTCCGGATGGATGCATCTCGCGGTCCGGATCCGGACCGGAGTCCGCCAGTTGGCGACCCCTGCTTTATACGAACAAATATATATAATAATTTAAACTGGTATTTTTTATATTATTTTAAGATATCGTTGTAATTATTAACACACCAGTGTGTTAATGCACTTTGTTTTTACTCTATTTACCTATGGCAGCTAATGAATAGGAACTCTCGCACATTTACAGAAAATAGCTTATTTCTGAGTTGCAAAATAAAGTGGGAAGACCTCATACATTGTTTTTTTTTTAAGCTTTTTTTTTTTTGTTGCCATTGAGCAAAAATATGTATGATTTATTAAAGCTTGTAATGGCTAAATTTCTGACCATTATCAAATGTTAAACCAACTTGATCTCCCTGTAAACATTTTTGTGCATTCAAGTACATATGTATTTCATGGATAAGCAAGACCCATATTATTTAATTTCACTTTGAATATAACACATTCCAGATTCTAATAAAACTTTTTTTATTCTTTTTTTTACTCTACACAATAAAACTGCTGTCCAGTGTCTGACTTGTATAACTTAAAGATGTGGGTAAGTATGCATGAAGAGTTAAAAAAGGTCACTTGAGGAGGAGCGATTCAGTCATGCAGATGATATGGGCCAATCACAGGCGTCTGCTGTCAGGAAGGACCAATCGCATTTGGTTGTTATCTGACACTTCAGAGTCAAGGGTAAAAGAAATGAAACCAGAAGTTTAAAGTGTTTTGCTTAAGACGCCATTTAGGATTGCTGTAAACCAAATCTTACAAGTTAAGGTAAGTCCAGTAATATCCTTTTTATAACTTTCATAATGTTGATATATAAATGTCTTGACATTAGATGTGTGTCCAGGTATATTTTCAATGTCCTTACTATTCAAATATATCACTAATATAGTAAAAGCTGTTGAACACTAAGACTTCACTAGTTATTTAAAATATTAGTTAATATATATAACTCGTCCAAATCATGTTTCTTTTCATAGATTTCATACATTTAGTGTTTTGCTCATGTTTCTGAGAGATATGTTTTGGGGTCGAGTGAGGACAACTTCTTTCCTGGTCCTGTATGAAGTCCACCAAGGACAGAAAATACTATTAAACCTGATATAAAAACAATAGAAGTCCATGAGACCCTCCCTAATATAGTTAAACAAACATTCAGATGCGTGTGTGTGTGTGTGTGTGTGTGTGTGTGTGTGTGTGTGTGTGTGTGTGTGTGTGTGTGTGTGTGTGTCTGTTTGGTATTTACAGTTCAACTTGATTAAGAGTTTACTGTAAGGTATACTTAAGGTGTCAGATACAATTAATGAATAGATAATGTATATCATATCATATGTTTTATGACATACATTTCTGCAAAATTGAATCGGTACAGGTTTTAATGAGATTCTCAACGTTCATATCGAGATAAACATTTGTGATTTGTCACCTATTTTCACACTGTTGTAGCAACGGGTTGGTTGGGTTATTCCCAGGAAATGGTGGCGTAGATGTAATCCCTTATGTTTTCTGTTACCGGTCCACCATTTTGTTTTCTCCCCTGCTTAGTAGTGAAGAGTACAATAGATTAGGTTACTGTTTACAAACAAATACTCAATGACAGCACTTTTGGGTTGAAAATGAGCTGTGGCTGTACAAATATAGCAATGACTATAATGGTAAGTTTGAGTTTAGTATGAGTGGCGTTGGTTTCAAGAAGGTTTTTAGTGGTGATCACTTTAATGTACATTAAAGCTACACTGTGTAACTTTTTTAGTTTATTCTTAGCTAAAAACACTTAGTTCTTTCAAAAATATATGTGCTCAATAATTTATATTTACTTCTTTCAAGTAATAAAGTATTCCCGTAAGTTTATAATATGCCATCGAAAATACATACGGGTGAGGGTTTCGAATGCTGGTCGCCATGTTGCTCCATGTTTAGGAAAAAAGTTACCTGGTTGCCTTCAAATTTTGAGTTCATTAAAATTAAAATTTTGAGTTAATAGAATGAACATTTTTTGAGATTCTGCAACCTTTATTAAAATATTATTATATATTTTGTGTGTTTTATTTCTGATGACGAAGTGAAACACGCCAAATAGTGCTATTTTCATGATTTATCAATTTTTTTATGTGGTTCAGATACAATAATATTTTGAGTTTCTATTTATTAAACAAATGTCCTTCATTGTATCAACTAAAATTTTTTATTTCAATAAACTCAAATTTTTAAGGCAACCAGGTTACTTACTTTTTTAAGTTAAACCAACAAAAACCAACACTTTATTTTTTACAGTGTATATATATATATATATATATATATATATATATATATATATATATATATATATATAAAATGCAATAAAGTCACTGTTAATGATATTTAATAAATTATAAATAATCAACACAAAAGCGGTTAATATTGAATGTTTAAAATACAACTATATTCAATCTTTAGAATATATAAAGATTTAAAGCTACACTGTGCAACTTTTTTAGTTTATTCTTAGCTAAAAACACTTAGTTCTTTCAAAAATATATGTGCTCATTAATGTATATTTACTTCTTTCAAGTAATAAAGTATTCTCTGGTCACCATGTTGCTCCTCCATCTTGAAAGTACATTAGCCAAAGAGGGACATACCCATAAATTCAAGCTTCGCCTTTCGCGTTTTAACACTCGATGGCACCGTGTCGAATGTGAAGAGGGGGATTGCCATGTTAATCTTGGACTAAATCGGCCACCGTAGGAGTTAAAACGAAATCAGAATTGAGAGGAACAGAAACTATTATTCACTGGATGGTCATATACCTTTTCACCGCTAGATGGGGGAAAATATCACAGAGTGTAGCTTTAAAAATTAAATTGACTCCTTAAATTCAGTTGATGCACTTGCGTTAATTTAGATAATATTTTTTCTCAATGTTTTGTGTAACTGGCTGTTTGCTGCAGATGCCACAGTTTCAGGTGTACTTGGTCAATAATTATGATGAAACCAGAGCAAATTCATGCCTTGTCCACACTAATACATTTTTGTTTGAAAACTAATCTTTTTCTCTCCATTTTGGCCTTCTGTCCACACCGAGACAGTTTTTATGTTTTTATTAATAAAAAAAAAATGTGAAAATGCTATCCAAACTGGACACATTTAAAACACTGTTTTTGCACTGTAGTGGCGACTGTGAAAATGCGGGTATTTGAAAACGATGACGCATTTAATTGTGAGGCGTATTATGCTGATAGATATTCATGTTTATATTGGTATTTTGCCTGTTATGTGCTATTCACTTTCCCACAGTTGCTATATGTTACTTTGTACTCACTACATATGGCAGTCCTGGAAAGATGACAGGAAAATGTACTTGCATTTGCTGTCCTGGAGTAAAACATGAGAGAAACTGCATTTTAGAACAAACATAATGGTGATTGAGTGCGACCTGGACGCATCAGTGAAGGGAGAGATATTTTGCTAAATCAAAGGATCCTGCCAGAAGAACTGAATTATAACTTTAATATGTCTTGTTCCGTCTGTATCGTCTCAGTGAGCTTTTATGAGGGTTTACGCATGTGGTTTATAAGAGGTTTTGTTTCGGTGTGGACTAGAAACTTTTGGAATACTGTGACGTTAGTGTGGACAGAGCGTTTTGAAATGAAAACATCTAAAAGCAGCTCTGAAAGGACAATAGTAAACAGACTTTTAGTTGAATTCAGTTCTGATTTAGAGACTATAACGAAGCCAAAATAATATTACATGAAAGTACGTAACCCTTTACTCCTAAAATTATATTCTAGTGGGTTTCATAAGTGATGTATGAGCAGATATTGTGGTTAATTTTGTGTTGTCTTGTCATGCGGGATATCATAAGAACGTCTCTTGGAAAATGCGAGAGCAACCATTATAGAATGATAGTGTTTTTAGAATTGTTTGTCTTTTTTTCTGTTAAGCATCATTTGTGTTGTCTGTGTTTATATAGGTTTGGATGAAAATCACATTCAAATCAGAAGAGAATGAGTCTCAATGAGGAGAGAGAGAAGGAGGCTGTTCACTACAAGAACAAGAGAGCAGCATCTCCAGACCCCAGCCTTGTGTCTATAAAGCGCACCAAGCGATCCATGGGTGCACCCCATAACTTACGTGATGATGAATCCATGGGTGCACCCCATAACTTACGTGATGATGAATCCATGGGAGCACCCCATAACTTACGTGATGATGAATCCATGGGTGCACCCCATAACTTATGTGATAATGAATCCATGGGAGCACCCCATAACTTACGTGATGATGAATCCATGGGTGCACCCCATAACTTAAGAGATGAATCCATGGGAGCACCCCATAACTTACGTGATGATGAATCCATGGGACCACCCCATAACTTTAGTGATGAAACAGTGACATTTAACCCCAGGTATGACAAAACCAGTACCAGGGACAAGAGAAAGGATTACGAATTAAATTAAGAATTTATGATGTAAAATCAGTGATAAAGAGGGAGATAATCTGATTTATTGAGGTCCCTTTCTCAGTCTCAGACCAAAGAAGCATTTAAAACTTTATCGCCTGGTTCCACAGACAAGGATTAAGCCAAGCGTGCATGTTTGAGTTATTTTATTCTTCTTTACGGAGGAATCATTAATTCATTTAAAAGACTGCAGTTCTAAGTGTTTAATTCTAATTTAGTCGTTGCTAAACATTGCTGATTTTTGAAAAAGACAACCCTCTCTTCATTGCTCACCATCCAATCCTAACCGCTGTTGGTCTTTGTAACACAGTGCATTTGTATGGGAAGAAAGAGGCAGGAACTGGTGAACTTTTAATAGACTTTAATAAACAAATAAACACAAAACTAAAGTAACACGGACGACTCCAGCGCACACACATATTAAAACACAACATAAAGTCCAGGCCTGTTCCTCTATCGTCCTTCAATGTTTTCGATCATCCTTATATGCTTTTGAGCTCCCTCATGAGTTTAAAGGTCCCATTCTTCGCAATTCCATCTTTAGTTCCAAACTTTAGTTAGTTGTGTAATGTTGCTGTTAGAGCATAAATAGTACCTGTAAAATTTATAAATCTCAAAGTTCAATGCCAAGTGAGATATTTTATTTAACAGAAGTTCCCTTTCAAAGCCTACAGCGAACGGCCGGTTTGGACTACACCCCTGCACTTCCTTCAAGAATGACGTCACTAGAGCAGTTTGTAGACTAACCCTCCGCCCATAAGCAAAATAGGGGGCGTGGTCTTGTTGCTCTCCCACGTGGAGAAGAGCGCGCATTCAGCGCTTGCATCTCCCCGTTATGGTAAGAGGCGGGACTTTTCCGGGCAAAGTGCGCTAAGCTGCTGTCCAATCACAACACGGGAAACGCTGGCCTAATCAGAACTCGTTACGTATTTCTGAAGGAGGGACTTCATAGAACAAGGAAATCATCAGGCCGTTTTTAGGACAGAGAAAACAGCGGTGTACCTGCTAAGTAAAATGTGTGAAAAATACTGTGTTTTTTTACACGCAAAACATGAACTCATGTTATATTGCACACTATAAACATAATCAAAGCTTCGAAAACATGCAAAGAACGGGACCTTTAAGAGGACTTGAGATCGATGTGCCTCACAGGTGAGAGTCATTCTTAATCAAACACTGGTCTCAGTCACTCCTCCCACATCTTTCGCTTGTCAACATCGCCACATACCCCTATTGCCCCTCGCAGGCCGGGTACACCCGAGATGGCCTCTACCCCCCAACCCCAGAGCAGAGCAAGCTCCTGGATCCTGAATGAAAGCACTGGAACTAGAAAATTCTGGGCCTGCCTCAAACTCCTCTGCTAGCTCCATTTGCGACCCCATGATCTGAGCCGCTGCGCTGCAGACACGGGACCCAAACCATGGGGTGCATGAACCTGGCAACTCTCATCAAACAGGGCTTAGAGGGAGTGAAGCATCCTTAGTGGGAGACTTTCAAAGGGAGCACAATCAGTCCCCTTGAGCGCTGATGGAGCATGCTCTACTTCCATGCAACTGACTGCTTATTTGCCATCTTATTAAATAAGTATTTGGCCTATGGGACAAAATAAATTAATAGGATGGGCAGAGTGCTTGTTGAAGACACAGACGCTAAGCTGTCATGTGTCACAGGGTGACGTTGTGCCAATCAGGATTGGAATAGTTGCATGTGTCACGCAGATTCTTTCCTCATAGGGTTGATGTCAGGCACAGTGTGTTCCCTTGAAAGGGAAATGATACTACACCAGCTGTAATGGTCAGCTTTTACTCAAAAAGCAAGCTGAAGCAAAGCAGAAGTCCTAGCCTTGATCATCAGCCTTACACATGCTCTGCTTATGCTTGTGTCTGTAAATCAAATTTATTTTATTTTAGTTATCCTTGTGGCTTTTAGTCTCCCGCAAACCACACACGCACACACACACACACACACATGTGTTTTACAGCACTTGAGAGTGACTAGAATATAAGATCTTGTTAGTGGATCATAATTTTATGAACACACAATGTTTCACAGTTATAACAAACATAATGAGATGTTTGTGAGATGTGATTTGAAGAATAAAGCTCATTCTTGACACACATGGCTTTATAGGAAGATCTTGCTCTCATTCACTATCTATGTTGTTTGTCTTGTGTCTGCTGTGTTGATAGGGATGATCAGACTGAAGACCTGCAGCAGGATTGTCACCAGCTAGAAGAAGATAAACTACAGAGAGTCAAAGACCAATACAAAACCAACATGAAAAAGAAGTATGAGAGCTTATTTGAAGGAATCAAACTTGAAGAGAACCAAACACTCCTGAACAGGATCTACACAGAGCTTTACATCATAGAAGGAGAGAGTGAAAGAGTGAATGAAGAACATGAGGTTATACAGATGGAGAAAACATCCAAAATAAAGAACTCACAAAACACTCAAATCTACTGCAATGACATTTTTAAATCTTTACCCGAATCAGGATGTAATGACAAGGACGAAATAAAGGTTGCTCTTACTAAAGGCATCGCTGGAATTGGAAAAACTGTGTCTGTGCAGAAGTTTGTTTTGGACTGGGCTGAAGGAAAAGCAAATCAGGATGTAGATTTCATGTTTGTGCTTCCATTTCGAGATCTCAACTTGATTCAAGATCATCAGTACAGTCTTCAGAAACTCCTGCTCGACTTTCATCCTGAACTTAAAGATCTGGGCTCAAAGATTTATGAGGATTGTAAAGTTGTTTTCATCTTTGATGGTCTGGATGAAAGTAGAATGAAAATGATGTTTTCAGACAGTGAGAAAGTTTCTGATGTGACTAAGACTTCATCAGTGGGTGTGTTGATGTCAAACCTCATGAAAGGAAATCTACTTCCCTCTGCTCTCATCTGGATCACCACTAGACCAGCAGCAGCCAGTCAGATCCCATCTAAATACATCAGCCGTCTGACAGAAATTCAGGGATTCAATGAGCCACAGAAGGAGGAATATTTCAGGAAGAGAATCAGTGATGAGCAGCAAGCAACCAAAATCATTGGACACATTAGAAAAGCAAGAAGCCTCCACATTATGTGCCACATACCCGTCTTTTGCTGGATCTCATCCACTGTGCTCCAAAAGCTCCTGGAAGAAGATCTGAGTGAAGAAATCCCCAAAACTCTGACTGAAATGTACATCCACTTCTTACTTATTCAGATCAAAAAGAAGAATCAGAAGTATGAAGAAAAAGATCCTGAGAAACTCCTTCAGTCCAACAGAGAAGTGATTGTAAAACTGGCTGAACTGGCTTTCAAACAGCTGATAAAGGGCAATGTGATGTTCTATGAGGAAGACCTGAGAGAGAGCGGCATAGATGCCACTGACGCTTCAGTGTATTCTGGGATTTGCACTGAGATCTTTAAGGAGGAATCTGCGATTCATCAGAGGAAAGTCTACTGCTTCATACACCTGAGTGTTCAGGAGTTTCTCGCTGCATTTTATGTGTTTTATTGTCATCTGATGAAGAACATGGAGTCATTGCAGTTTTTTCTGAACGATAAACATGACTACAGATCTACGGAAAACTTGTGCGCACTACTATCATCAGCAGTCGATAAAACCCTGCAGACTGAAAATGGACACCTGGATCTTTTTCTGCGGTTCCTGCTGGGTGTCTCACTGGAGTCCAATCAGAAACTCTTACGTGATCTACTGACTCGCACCGAGAACAGCTCAGAGAGTATCAGAGAAACCACACACTACATTAAAGATGAAATCAAAGGAAGTTACGGTCTCTCAGCAGACAGATCCATCAATCTTTTCCTCTGTCTGCTGGAAGTGAATGATCAGACTCTGTACAGGGAGATTCAGGAATATGTGAAAACAGACAAAAGCTCAGAGAAGAAACTCTCCCCTGCTCACTGCTCAGCAATAGCCTACATGCTTCAGATGTTAGAAGAGGTACTGAATGAGTTTGACCTCATGAAGTACAACACAACAGATGAGGGTAGATGGAGACTTATACCGGCTGTGATGAACTGCAGAAAAGCTCTGTGAGTATTCATTCATGGCATTACAAAATAAAAATGTGTCTGTAGTTGAGATTTTATCTAATGAATCTATGGAAACATAACCCTATTTTGTGGAAATACCGTAATATTTATAAGCATATTGAAACAGAAAGGATATAAAAGTTGCAACCACACTAAAGAGTTGGCAATATAAGCACAGTTGTTGTGGAAACTATGTTTATAAATCTCAGTCAATTTATACCTCAAACAAAATATTACTAATGCTGCCTTTGCGTGCTATCTACTTCCCAGTTCTGAAGTCGTGAGCTCATTGCGTTCAAATTTTGACTTGAGCATTCATGTTACATTTTTTACCTGGGAAACTAGTATTTACAACAATCGTGATAGCACATGAAGGCAGCATTAGTACAGTGTTTCTCAACCCTGTTTCTGGATGCGGCAACAGTGATAAGGATGAAGAGTCTACAGCTGTGTTTTATCACATATTTTTAGCTCACCATCATATTCTGAAATCTCACGTGCATTGAATCAAACGTGAAGTGTTTTTATGGCTTGTTTCCACAGAGCAGTACGGTTCAGTACAATTCGGTACGATATGCAATTTTTTCCATTTCTATTGTCAGAAGTTATGAATGGTACCCTAATTCTAAACTCTACCACTTTCTTTATTGGCACCCCTCAATTGGGGTACCCAGCACAGTAGTCCGGTACTAAAAATTGGAGCTTTCAAACATGATTGTTTGACAGAGAATTGTCACTTGCGCATGCTACAATGACAGCATAAGAGGCACTATTCTTTAATATACAGTTGAAATAAAATGTTACTGTTATTGTGTCATGAAATGTAGTTTTAAGAGTTTTTCAGGGGAGAACGTATTTGGTTAAAGCTCAAACCAGTGGTTTATTTATAAAGATTTGACTATTTGACTTTTTTTTTTTGATGGGGTGTAATGGTACACAACACTGCCGATTCGATTTGTATCTCGGTTTTGAAGTCACCATTCGGTACAGGTTCGGTACAGCAGTTTTACAAAATTGCTTTTTATTTTTTTCAAAAGTGGTTTACAGAAAAAAATGTGTTCGTCCTTTAAAAAACGTTACGTTTATATAATTATAATTTAATTAATTTAAGATAATGCTTTAAACTGTCACTGGCCCACTGGTGGGCCCATTTGCCACTGCATGTTTAAAACAATTATATCTAGGGCTGAACAATATTCTGTTTTAACATCGACATCGCGATGTGCGCACCGGAACATGCGAAGTGAAGGGTAGTAACAAATGGTGTATTAAGAGAACAGTAGCACACACAGATATGTATACGTATCTATGGTAGCACACAGTAAACACAAGTTTGTTGCTGGAGTGACATGCATGTTCCGCGTGCCTGTACAGTGATTGGTTCGCTGTGCCATTGCTCACCCCTCACGGCCAAACATTCACTGCTAAAATGCGCGATGAAGAGGATCCGCCACCGCGGGGAAAAAAAAAAGGTTTCGTACCAGAAATGTTCTTTTTGGGACTATTTCGGCTACAAAAAGGAGAATGTTGACCAAAAAGAGGTACTTTGCATGGAGTGTCAGAAAGCTGTGGCCACAAAACAAGAAAACACCACCAATTTGTCTGATCACTTAAAACGGCACCACAAAGCTCTTTAAGACGAATACAAAGCAGGGCTCGACATTAACGCTTGTCCGGGACAAGTGGATTTTTTGAAGGGACAAGTGAAAGAGAATTTACTTGCCCAACGGACAAGAGCCTGATTAAAATAAAAAATAACTAGCGAATCACCAAAATGCAAGAATGTTTGTGCATTCATTTAGTGTAAGTGGCGATCGATAGTGGATAATAATATATAATGAACTGACGATAATAAGGTCGCGCTGTTGACGCTCGTGCAGCCTCTCGAGGAAAAATTACGACTGAAAATTAAACTGATTTCATATGACAGTTCCATAAACAACTAATTCACATTCACTTAAAGGGTTACTTCAGCGATTAGCATATGGCTTTGTATCAGTAGAAACCCTGGAGAATATTCAAATTATTGTGCTTTCCCCCCTCATATCTCCCTGAGACGAGAGATTTATGCATTTTATTTCTGGAAAAATTCCTCCTATGATGCAAAATGACGATTTTTGCATCATAGGAGGAATGTTTTCCCAAAGGCTAAAGACTACAGCCAGCAGAGGGAGCCATTTCCGCATGTTTTGAATCTGCGCATGGGGGATGGGAGATCACACTCAGCTGGCAGGGAGAGCTCAGCTTGCAGACAGGATCATTTAAACGGAGCTATGGTGAGCAATGTAAGTCTTTTAACTTCTCAAATTCATTTCTATGAAAGTTAAGCTTGAAAAGGCATGAACTGAAACGCGTGCCAGACTGAACTCGCGTTGTGAATGTATGCCGCGAGTGTAGTCGCAATTACCTCAGCTCTCATCACTCGTGCAGTTAGTGCTCAGTGCTGTGACACTCGCGCGGTGACTCACTCATTATATTGAACAGACACGTTCAGTTTTTAATTTTAGTGTCTTCTCCAACTCAGTCACAGTAATGAAGTTGATGGTGTTGGGAATGGCCTCACAGGGCAGCGACGCATTCTGGGAATTGTAGTCTTTCATCCCCATGGGACAAAAATACATTTTCTGTCTTTTCTCAGTCTAGAAGACACCAAATTCAAAAATAATTTCACATTTCTACTGCATTGATGACCCAGTTTAAATACAGATTCATCTTCCCAGCGCTGAAGTACCCCTTTAAAGTCACTTACATTTCAGATGCAATATTTAGTGTTTTCATTCCATTTCATCAGTGAAAATCGTTTACAGCAGTACCGTAACGCGTCTCACTCACAGCAACAAGTGTGTTACTCACTGAACGATTCAACGTTTGAATGAATCGTTTAAATGAACGACTCAGTGACTCACTCATTCAGACGGTCACCTGCTGCCTCCTACTGGAGGTTTAGTTTCATGTTTACACATACTTTCCAACATTTCTTTTTGTCACTTGTAATGAAGTTTGCTTATTAGTGAAATTATTAATATCATGGAATGGTAATTATTGACTTTAGCCTTGATTGATGGCTCTCAATATCACAATATATATATTGGGGGGGGAAATATCGCAATGTAATTTTTTTTCCAATATCGTGCAGCCCTAATTATATCGTAAAAAATTTATCCTGATCTAATGTTGACAATCCCCATCCCCATGAGACAAAAATACATTGTCTGTCTTTTCTCAGTATAGAAAGCACCAAATTCAAAAATAATTTCACATTTCTACATTTCAAAAATCTGATACTTGATTCTTTCTTTCTTTCTTTCTTTATTAAGATCCCCATTAGCTCCTGGCATGCCAGTTGCTATTCTTCCTGGGCTCTCCACAAATTCATCACATACAGTATATATTTTATACACATGTCCATACACACACACACACACACACACACACACACACACACACACACACACATGAAAGCTCTATGCACCCAGATATACATAATACCTATAAGAAAAAGAAAAAAAAAAAAAATATATATATATATATATATATATATATATATATATATATATATATATATATATACACATATACATATACATACATAAATTCATAAACAGCTCATAAAAAAACAATAACCAACCCAATAAATCAAACACTCTAACCATAACATTATTATTATTAGTAGTAAACATTATCATTCACACTATTATTACTATTACATTATTGCCATTTCCACTATTCTCATTAGTATCACCATATCATTATTAATATTGCAACAATAATCATCACAGAAATCAAATCCTAAAAAAAAAAAAAAAAGATCACTCATGCTCCTTATTGTGTAAAAAGGAAAATCTTTAACTTTTTTTGAAATAGCTTTTTATTATTTTCGAACAACAAAAATACGGGTAATGCATTCCATGCAACCATGGCTCGATACACAACAGTACGCTGCATTTTATTAGTTCTGCAAATAGGCAGCAAACTTCTTGTGTTAATGCTCTGTCGTGTTCCGTAATTATGAGTATCTATAAAAAAATTCAGGAAAAATTGAAAAATTATTTCAGGAATTTTGGTTGTAATGACATTTCTAATAAATGTAAGTAAATAATACTTAAGTCTACTTTTAACAGTTAACCAGGCCAACTCATTATGCAATATCATAACATTGGTTCTGTATGGGCAGCCCAGAACTATTCGTGCTGCTTTATTCTGAGCGATCTGTAATCTATATAAATTAGTTTCATTTGTGTTTGACCAAACAACAGATGCATAATCCAACTGGGAAAGTACTAATGACTGAACAAGTGGTTTGGTCAACCATTGTGGAATACATTTCCTACAGAATCTGATCATACCCATACTCCGACCCATACTCTGCAACACTTGATTTATGTGACTTCCCCATGTCATCTTCGAATCTACTATAAACCCTAATAATTTAATTACTTCAACTTGTGGAACTAAAGACGCTTCTAATGTCAAATGTAATTTAGATGTTGTTTTTAACATATATTGCGATCCGAGTAACATACATTTCGTTTTTTCAGGATTAATTTTTAATTTATTTTCTTGAATCCAATTTACTACAACATTCAACTCCCCATTTAAAATGTCACTAAGCTGATCTGATGTGGATGCAGATGCATATAATGTAATATCATCTGCATATATAGCCATGGTTGCATGTTCCAATACAAATGAAAAATCATTAATAAAAAAAGAAAACAAAAGCGATCCAAGGCAACTACCCTGGGGCACTCCACAGTCCATCCCATCAACCTCTGAATAACAACCATTAAAATAAACTTTAGAATCTTGTTTACTTAGATAACTTTTAATCCATTGTAACGCTGATGATTCAAATCCATAACAATTCAATTTATCCAATACAATATTATGATCCAAAACATCAAAAGCTGCACTTAGGTCCAAAAAAATTGTCCCTATAAGGTTTTTACTATCAATTTCCTGCAGGCAGTATTCAGTAATTTAAATGAGAGCAGTTGTTGTGGAGTGACCCATTCTATATGCATGTTGGTAGATGGAATTTAACCTATTCACTGTAAAATATGTGTGAATTTGATCATGTACCACTTTTTCCATAATTTTATTGGTCAATCTCGCATTCCAGCAGTATATTATTCCCAAATAGCAACCGCCAAAGTGAATAACACAACGCTCATCCGGGTATTACTACTTACATGCTTAACGCTGTCATTGAATCTCTGGCGCAATCTTGTGGCTGTAATACACTTAACCGTCATGATTTAAAATGGAAGACTTCAAGGTTTTACTTTATAAAGTTTTAAATATGGATATTTTTCTTACACAAAAGCATCAGAGCCATGTGGAGCACGTTATTTGATGGACAGATGCACTTTTATGGACTTCAAAAACAGCTACTAATGTTAGCCAGGACTTTAAAAATATAACTCTGATTGTATTCGTCTGAAAAAAGAATGTCATATACAGCTATGATGAATTGAGGATGAGTAAATCATGGGCTTAGTTTCATTTTTGGGAGAACTATCCCTTTCAGCATTCATTTTCAACAAATAGCCTATGTTAAAAACAAATCTTCAGCAATAGGTAAATGCTTTTAGAACTGAAATAGAACTGCTTTTTTGCGTAAGAGCTAATAAAATATTTAAACTCAAGACAATATTTTGTGATTAATTTACTTGAGACAAGTAGCCGTGTAATAAGCGGGATAATGTACATCCAGCTGGTTGTTATTACAGAATAAATCCCTTCAGAGTGACACAAGACCCCTCCGCCGGGGTTTATTCTGAGATAACAACCGGCTGGATGTACATTATCCCCTACTTAAAATGGTGTTAAATAAATGAAAATTATTGTTTTGTTTTTTGGTTGAACAAATGCTTTATTAAAACAAACTTAAAACCATTTGTTTGTTTTGTTTATTAAAATTTCAATAAAACTAATAATAAAGTCTAATAAATTCAATAAAATAAATTATAATCATTAATTTATTAAAATGTTTAAGAATAATAGAGTCCTGTATGTAATAGACAGAGCAGCTCATTCACAGAGACAGAACAAGCAGATCATATGAAGATCGTTGCAAAACGAGAGATATCCATTTTGAGAAATGTTGGTTATTTGACATTATTATTTAAGACATCAACAGTCAAGTTCATTCACAATTTTTTGTACATTAAACTATTACTTGAGCTCAGTGTAGGCCAGGGACACAATATTCTTCAAATCCAGGATATTTTTTATTTAATTTTATGTCCATAAATAGTTCATAAATAAGTCAAAAACCATGCCAAAATGCAACATATTTATCTTAACATTGTCAAACATCTTAAATTAGTTAAAAAACAATACATCATAAATATATGGAATAGTATATACAAAGATTGATTGATAATAATAAGATTTCGAGTTAGTTTTGGCCAGAACATAGCCTACATAACATAACATAACATAACATAACATAAAACATTTTTTTTTTTTTTTGTGCAAAACTCTATATATCCACCATAGGCTATATTATTCTACTGCAATACCATTAAGAAAAGCGTGTGTGTGTGTGTGTGTGTGTGTGTGTGTGTGTGTGTGTGTGTGTGTGTGTGTGTGTGTGTGTGTGCGCGTGCTACTCGCAGTCGCACTATGATCAAAATAAATCTTTGGATGTTTTCGCTCCCCTGAATGCCTTGCCCGTTTGGTCTTCTCCCTTTGATTATTTTCTTAAGATGCCTTCCTGACCGACTCCAATCCGTCATCGAAATCCATAACGTTAAGCTTGACTCTGAAGCTTTGATTCTCTGACTGACAGACAGCTGTTGATCAGTGACATAGCCTATACGTGACTGACAGCTCGCCTACAGTATAAACAATTAAATGGTAAACCGGTTTTAGTTAGCCTATTGAATCCTCTTTTTAAAAATATGTTTTTTGTTTTGCTTTTATTGTTAAATCACTGAGCAAACTCGGAGCACTTCACCGGCGGTGACTCTCCTCGTGTGACATCCTGAGCTCGCGCAGCATCCTGAACGTTCTTTATTGCACTTTGTAAAGAAACTGGGCTGGCGGATATCGCGTTTTGTGAAAAAATACATTTTGTAGGAGGCTTAAAATGTACATTTTTAAATCTTATTAATGGCAGCAATTCACACATAGATTAAGGTACATCTAAACAGTGATTTCCAATAATAAAATCTAAATGTCAAAAAATGGCGTTTATCGCGTTTTGCAACCGAACTCTTCATATATTCATATAGAAATGTTTTGTGCTTAAATATTCACAGACCATGTCACGATTTGATTTATTCTAGGCCTACAGCTCTACTTTCAAGTTATTCGTTCATCCATCTGTTTGCGTGTATTACGTGAATTCTACGTTATAAAGTAAAGTTAATGTTCATGACTGGATTCCGTGATTCCCTCTGCGTCACAGAAATCAATTACCTTGTATCTTACACTATCGCCCCGTAGAAGCTGTTTTTGTAAAAATAGGCTAACGATTGCGTCATAACCAACTCTGTCGCACAGTTGAGAAATTACCATACAGACAGGAGGAGACGCTCAGAAGCAATCTTTTACTGTCTATGAGACAGTCGGGGACGTGGAGACATAAAGTCTGATAAAGTCAAGGGAGAAGAATCAGGAGAAGCCCATAGTGAGCCAAAAGCAACGGGACAAAACATTTAAACAACGTCATTTACATTTTACTTTCTACAACTACTAGAAGCCCTACAACTGTCAGACAGGAGGCTCACGTCACATCTACGTCATCAAGCTCAGTCTGAGCCTGCGCAGTTCGCTCAGCCATCAGGAAGTGAATGCGTCTAATTGACCTCACTTTCCGCCGTTGAAGTCTATGAGAACGCTCTGTCCATTTCTTTTACTGTCTATGATATTTGCGTGTTTGTTCTCTCCCGCGCCCTCCATTCAATATAGTAATTTCTGGATCGCGTTTTTTTCCCTCCCCTCTTTGCATTATTGATTTATTTTTTACTCAGTAACGGGTGTAGTTAAAAATGTGGCGAGTACAATACTTCAATCAAAATGTACTTCAGTAAAAGTACAATTACAGATTTTTAAAAATACTTAAAAAAGTAGAAGTATACAGAAAAAATACTCAAATACAGTAACGCAAGTAAATGTAATTTGTTTCTTTCCACCTCTGTTTGCACATTACTATAATATTAAAGGTTAACAACAGAGCCATAACTATTAACCAAAATCAAGCTGTGTTTCCACTGTTGGACCAGTACCCCTTGTTGTGGAAAAAAGAAACGTTAAAGGGGGGGTGAAATGCTGTTTCATGCATACTGATCTTTTTACACTGTTAAAGACTTGGAATCCCATACTAAACATGGACAAAGTTTCAAAAGTTAAGGTGGACGTTTGATGGGAGTATTTCTTTGTCAAAAATACTACTTCCGGTTAGTCATAAGTTTCGGCAAGTTTTTTGCGATCATGCGTCCCCATTGACGTTAGTGGGGGCGGAATTTCCTTGTATGGGCCTTACGGACAATTCTACCGGAAGCGTGTGAGAGAGAGAGAGGGAGAGAGAGAGAGGGAGAGAGCGAAAGCAACAGGCTATGCCCATCAAAGCGCTCGTAGGCTGCGCTGCACAGGTAATGTGCACAATTAACAATGACATCAAAAAGTGCGTTTTTGGTTGCCAGACCAAGACAGTCCTGCACAGATTCCCCCAAAACCCCGCGGTAAGGCAACAGTGGATGTAATTTGCTTTTCCGGATCAGCAACTGAGTTGCGCGAATGTTTATATCTGTTCGCTGCATTTCGGTGCCGACTGTTTCATAAACATGGCCCAGCATGACGCCGGATTTTCCAATAGCCTAATGCTGAAGGATGGAGCAGTCCCAACGTTAGAACCGCGGGCGGTGAGTTAGACTGCTTCAAATGTCTGTGTCTATGCTCATCAAGTAGCCCAAACATGATCACGTATAGTTACTATATATATTACTATATATAGAAATTGATCAATGGAGCATGCGATGTGTAGTGCGTGTACATTTGTTTAGCTGGCCACTATATGTGTAACTTTATGTTTGTGTATTGTAAAAGCACTCAACAATACACAAAGAGGGGGGAAATATGTTGAACTAAATAAGCACGCTTCTTCATTCAAATGCGCTACTATTCCGTGTCTATCTATGTAAACACTAACTTAACCTGTCTACACAAACCACGCGTAAACACACAAACACACGTGCACAACTGCACTTCCCACATGTACACCTTCAAAGACAAAAATACGACGATATAATTCAAGTATAAATATGTAAATAACACAAGCCGCTAAGCATATTATATAGTTAGTGTATATCGTACCACATAGAGACGTCCTGCTCTAGTCGTTTTTGCTGCTGCTCCTGTTCAACTGCAGCCTCTGGGTCTGATTCCGGATCATAGATGTATGGCTGTATCTGATTAAAAGCCATATTTTTATTTTGAATAAAGTTTTTTTCCCGCTGTTAGGGATGACACAGCTTTACGACGCACTCGACGCACTCAACACAATAGCAGCGGCGCGCACACGTCATTATTTAGCTCCGCTCACACGACACGCCCCCACCCGCTCGGCTTTTTTCGGAAAGACTCGGAACAGCGCATCTTTCTTATATAATTATAAAAAAAATAAAGACTTTTCGGACATATGCAGGATGCAATGCTACTCTATAGGTACTCAAGATTGACATGACACTGACTGAAACTGAGTGTTTCACCCCCCCTTTAATAATTATCATGGTGAAGCTGGAATTGAAAAACACAAGCAAAGTGTTTAATAAGCTTTTATTCTTGCCAAGAAGGTCAATTCAGACATGCAGGTTGTGCAGCCAGAAAAGACAAATGTGGAAGCCTCTCACTCAATCTCTTTTATACTGTCATTTCAGTGTGCAAGCTGCAACTTTAATTAATAACACAAAAACACAATAACAAACTCCTTAGGCAGCTATACCAGTGAAAAAAACTACTTTCCAAGAACATGCTCAACTACAGACATCGGACACTAGTTATATTAAGAAAAGTAGCAAAGTTTAT
This sequence comes from Pseudorasbora parva, assembly GCF_024679245.1. Lineage (NCBI taxonomy): Eukaryota > Metazoa > Chordata > Actinopteri > Cypriniformes > Gobionidae > Pseudorasbora > Pseudorasbora parva. The sequence goes on along the minus strand of NC_090191.1, from coordinate 9,602,394 downwards.
CAAACATGGATGTGTTTACTACAGAAAACGTCTCAGGTTACGTAGGTAACCCTAGTTCCCTGAGGGAACGAGACGCTGCGTCGAAACGCTGTGAGAACGCCTCTGCGTTAATGCGTCGTGAAGCGCCTGTAGAACCATTCCATCGGAAAAAAGATCGATCGTCGGCGTGATGACGCCATCGACCGGAAGCTATAAAACGTCTGTGAAAACAAACAGGAACTAACTTCTGATAAAGCCTGAAGTAAGTGATCACGGACACGCCGGGAGTATGGCAGAGCGACGCAGCGTCTCGTTCCCTCAGGGAACTAGGGTTACATACGTAACCTGAGACGTTCCCTTTCGAACTCGAGCTGCGTCGAAACGCTGTGAGAACGCTTATACCCACATCGCCATAGGACCAAGTGTCTCGTATGTGTGAAGCCGAAGCGCACACGGTTACGAGAGTACCTGCGCCCCTACTGTAGATGCCAGGTCTAGTTCGTAGAACCTGACGAAGGTAGAAGGAGACGACCATCCGGCCGCGTTGCAGATATTGTGGAGGGAAGCCCCCGACAAGAGTGCTTTAGAAGCAGCCATACCCCTGGTTGAGTGCGCCCGGACAGCCAGTGGAGATGGCTGCCCGGTAGCTTCATAAGCAAGTGAGATGGCCTCGACCACCCACTTGCTCATCCTCTGCTTGGATACTGGGGCCCCCTTCTTAGGGGGTCCAAAGCAAACAAACAATTGTTCCGATTTCCTCCACAGGGCAGCTCTGTGGACATAAGTATCCAGTGCCCTCACAGGACACAGCAGATTTAACCTTTCCTGGTCTGACGTCATAAACGGAGGAGGACAGAAGGCTTGTAGAGTGACGGGGCCCCGTGGGCTCGTAGGAACCTTGGGGACATAACCCGGCCTGGGATGCAGAAATGCTTTCACCATCCCTGGCGCAAACTCTAGACATGAGGGCCCTACTGACAGGGACTGAATATCTCCTATCCTTTTAAGAGATGAAATGGCCAAAAGGAAGATAGTTTTTAAGGTGAGGAACTTATCCGAAACCTCCTCCAGAGGTTTGAACGGAGGTCCGGACAAGCCCCTCAAAACAATGGCCAAGTCCCATGCTGGGACCCTCGAGTGCATAACTGGCCTCAACCTTAATGTGCCACGAAGGAAGCGTGTAATTAGAGGGTGTCTTCCCAAAGACACTCCACTGCAAGGGACGTGGAAGGCACCCAAGGCCGCCACGTACACCTTAAGTGTGGAGGGGGTCAACCCTGCCGAGAACCTCGCCTGCAGGAACTCCAGCACTGTACCAACCGGGCAGTTAACTGGGTCCCACTGGCGTTCTCTGCACCATGCTGAGAAAAGTCTCCATTTCAAAGCGTACAGCTTCCTTGTGGACGGAGCTCTGAAGTGTAGGATGGTCTCCACGACCTCGGCCGAGAGACCTTCGTCTATGAGCCTAGCCCCCTCAGAGGCCAGGCCCACAGTTTCCACATCTCCGGGCGTGGGTGCAGGAATCTCCCGCCCGCCTGAGAGAGTAGATCCCTCCTGATCGGAATCTCCATCGGAGAGCCTTCCAGGAGAGATATCAGGTCCGAAAACCATACTCGGGTCGGCCAGTTCGGAGCCACTAGAAGTACCTGGGCCCCGTCCCGGCGTACCCTCTCCAGAACTCCTGGAAGCAAGACAATCGGGGGGAAGGCGTACAGAGGCAGCCTCGGCCACTCCTGTACCATGGCATCCAGCCCCAGCGGGGCCGGATGGGTCAGAGAAAACCACTGCGGGCAGTGAGAATTCTCCGCCGAAGCGAACAGGTCTATCTCCGCTTTCCCATAAACCTTCCAAAGGAGCTCCACCACCTCTGGGTGGAGTCTCCAGTCCCCGGGCCTCGGCCCCTGTCTCGACAGGCTGTCTGCTTCCTGATTCAGGGCCCCCGGGATATATACTGCCCTGATTGACAGCAATTTCCCTTGGGCCCACAGGAGGATCCGATGTGCCAATTTGTCCAACGGACGAGACCTCAGACCCCCCTGGTGATTTATATAGGCCACCACGGACGTGTTGTCTGTTCTGACTAGTACATGGTGGCCCCTGAGGTCGGGCAGGAACTGTTTCAATGCAAGAAACACTGCGAGCATCTCTAGCCGATTTATGTGCCAGTGCCGCTGATGTTCCTGCCAGAGACCCTGGGATGAGCGACCACTCATGGTCGCCCCCCAGCCCGTGAGAGAGGCGTCTGTCGTTAGCGTTACGCGACGAACATGAGCCCCCAACACGGGACCCTGAGATAAAAACCCAGGGTTTTTCCACATGACCAGAGCACGTAGGCATCGCCGCGTGACTTTGATCGTGCGGAGCGGATTTCCCCTCGGGGAGAACCCTTTTGTTTTGAGCCACCACTGCAGTGGCCTCATGTACAGTAGGCCAAAAGGTATCACGTTGGACGCTGCTGCCATGAGACCTAACAGTTTCTGGAACCGTTTCACAGTGACGGCTCGGCCTAGCTTCTGTTCTTTGGCGGCTGCCAGGATCGATGCTATGCGTGTTGGCGATAATTGCGCCCGCATAATTACCGAGTCCCAGTTCACACCTAGAAAAGTGGTTCTCTGAGCCGGAGAAAGCACACTCTTCTTGGCGTTCAGCCTCAACCCCAGCTTCGACATATGGGCGAGAACAGCATCTCGATGCTGAACCGCCATCTGCTCTGTATTCGCTAGAATCAGCCAGTCGTCGATATAGTTCAGTATGCGGATGCCCTGTAGACGCAGCGGCGCCAGAGCTGCATCCACACACTTGGTGAACGTGCGGGGTGACAGTGCTAGACCGAAGGGAAGTACACGATATTGGTATGCCTCTCCCCCGAAGGCAAACCTCAGGAACTTCCTGTGATGTGGAAGGATGGAGACATGAAAATACGCATCTTTGAGGTCTATGGTGACAAACCAATCCTCCGATTTGACCTGCGCTACAATCTGTCTGAGTGTAAGCATCTTGAATTTGAGCTTGGCCACCGAGCGATTCAAAAGCCGCAGATCTAATATCGGGCGTAAGCCCCCATCCTTCTTCGGCACGATGAAGTAACGGCTGTAAAAGCCAGACTCCCTGCTGGGAGGGGGAACCCTCTCTATAGCCCCTTTTTGCAGGAGTGTCGCTACTTCCTGTGCCATTACCAGAGCCTGCTCCGGGCCCACCTCTGTAGGTAGGACACCGCAGAAAGGAGGTGGCCGACTTTTGAATTGAATGGCGTACCCCCTTTCTACTATCTGCAGGACCCAACGAGATATATTTGATAGACGTTTCCATTCGTCTAGAAAATCTACTAAGGGAACCAGCCTCTCGAGGCTGGCCTCTGGTGTATTTTGAGCAACAAATGCAGTGCCCTGAAGCGGCGGACCGGCAGGGAACGACTGACTTGACTGCTCGGGGACCCCCCAGAGGGGGTGCGGACCACCCTCGGGTGGCCCGCGGAGACCGACTGCGCCCCGGCATTGCGGCGGGGTTGGCAGCACGGCCCCCCGAGGGTGCCGTAGGGAAGCGGGTACCGTTGGCAGGGGTAAACACCGCTTCCCTACGGGGGGAACCACCCTCAGCGTCCTGACGCTTCTGGCGTCAGGAACGCTTCGACGAGGCCTTCTTGGCGATCAGGACTGTCCGCAGATCAGCCCTGCCCCTCGAAGGCCTCGCCTGAGAGCGCCGCCCCTCGTCCCCGCGCTGAGGGGGAGCTCGAGCGGCGACGCTCTGCTTTTGTTGCGCCCTGTGAGTGGAGCTCGTACTCGGCTTAGGCTGCCTGATGTCAGCGGCAGCCCCAGGGACCTGGACCCGGAGAGGGAGAAACTGCTTTAGCGCCGCAGCTTGTTTCTTTGACTCCTGGAACCTCTCGGTGACAGTGTGTACTGCGTCACCGAAGAGGCCACCAGGAGACAGCGGCGCGTCGAGCAGGAAGCTTTTCTCCCTCTCCTTGATTTCAGTGGGGTTGAGCCACAAATGCCTCTCCGTAGCCACCAATGCTGCCATAGAGCGGCCAACACATCTGGCCGTCTCTTTGGTGGCCCGGAGAGTAAGATCAGCTGCTGTTCTTAGCTCATTTATGACATCACCCCCCACTTCATCACGTCCATCTAAGTCCCTGAGCAGGTCAGCCTGATAAGCCTGCATTATAGCCATGGTATGCAGGCATGCAGCAGCCTGACCTGCCGCCGAGTACGCTTTGCCCACCAGTGCCGACGTTGTTTTTAATGGTCTGGTGGGCAAAGTCGGGGCCTTCAGGGACGATGCCGAGGAAGGCGAGAGATGGCTCGCGAGCGTCTCTTCTACCTTTGGCATCGCCCCATAACCGTAGTGCTTCAGCCCCATGATGTTGCTGTAGACCGAAGTCTGAGGGCTGAACACACGGTATGATGCCGGTCTCCTCCATGATGTTGCCACCTCGGTGTGCAAATCATGGAAGAATGGCAGGCCCCGCCGCTGAGGTTCTGAAGCGCGAGCGGGCAGGAATCTTTCATCTAATTTGCTAGATCTCTTTCTTCCTGCCTCAGATCTTTCTACGGGCCAGTCAATATTTAATCTGGCCAAGGCTCGCGTTAGAACCTCAACGAGCTCCTCACTCGCAGGGGACTGAAGTGGCGAATCTTCAGTCGCGATGCTCTCAACGTCCACCTCCTCGGAGCTGGATAGTTGGAGCACCGGCGGCTCTCTCGGGGGGGAAGAAACCGCAATGCGTGCTTCCAAGCCCCGAGAAGAGCCGCTGGATGGAGCAGGTGAGGGCAGAGATAAGGCAGCGCCCGTCTCAAACCCCTCTGCAACATCCAATTGTGAACCCCACGACTGCAGCCTCCGCTCTGCCTCGGCAGCAGCGGGACCAGAGCCGCGGGGAACACGAGCCGAGGCACCCTCCTCGAAGAGTGCCCGGCGGGAGCGCAGCGTTCTCAGTGGCATACGCTCACAGTGCTCGCAAGCAGCCCCCTCGAGGGCTGCCTGGGCATGCTGCGCTCCCAAGCAGGCAACACAAAGAGAGTGTGTATCCCCACTCGTGATGTAGCGTGGGCAGGGATGTACACACCTCTTGAACTGACTGCTTTCACTCGCCATTTCTCTATCTATTTATTTTCTCTTTTTTGTAAATATATAGGAATATTTAACAAAGGGTGGAAAAACTCTTTCAATAGACAGACAAAAACACCAAATAGACAGACAGGTTCACACAGATCGCTTGCTGAAGGCTCAGAAGCTAGTTCCTGTTTGTTTTCACGGACGTTTTATAGCTTCCGGTCGATGACGTCATCACGCCGACGATCGATCTTTTTTCCGATGGAATGGTTCTACAGGCGCTTCACGACGCATTAACGCAGAGGCGTTCTCACAGCGTTTCGACGCAGCTCGAGTTCCCCGAAAGGGAATTAGAATTCCCATTATATATATATATATATATATATATATATATATATATATATATATATATATATATATATATATATATATATATACAGTATATTTGTGAGTTTAATATCAAAAACACCTTATATGGTTTGATATAGTTTGTTCAAAATGTCCATTACATTCACTTATGTGTTATCTTACATATAATCAAACACAAAACACAGAGTTTATACTTTTCTTAATTCATCACACATCAGCTTATTTAAATTCACTAGGACATAATACAATCAACCGCTTTTGTGTTAAAGAAAATGTGCTTCTTTTTGTCAAAACAGACATTTCTGTCAGTTTATCAAGCGAATTAAAAATCTGAATAATACAATCTTAAACTTTACCAATTCTTTCAGTTTGCACCATCTCGTAACAGACAAAAACCTTCAACTAATCATCTTCTCCCAAAATTCTATTTTCATGCAATGAAAGCTTTATGTGTTCTGCACAATCTTAACCATATTTTTTTTAAATATTTTGTTTGCTTTTAATGCAAGCTGGCAATAGTCTTACTTTACCTATATAAGGACCTATTTAATAATCTAACCCTAAAGAGTTTTAGAATCATCTATTTTTTTTAACACGTTTTGTATAACTTTATACTGTATAACGGAATATTTTGTTTTAAAAGAAATAGTTGTTTAAAATGTACTTCTGTGTAACCCGGCTCTTGCCATGATATTAGAATTGGCTGCTGACAATTAATTCTTTAAACTAGTACATTTCTATAATTTTGGAGAACTGGAGATTATCAATTCAGTAACCACACTATAAAATAGGTAAGCTTTTCAGAATTTTGCTTTAGCAATAGCATACTTTTAACAGATTTTTTTTATACCTATATTGCAAGCTTTAATCAAATTGCATTATAATATTCAGACCTTCAATGTGGCTTATCAAAACTTTTGCAATTGTTGCAACTACTAAAATTGTAGCATTAAAGGTTGTAATGAACCCTCAAATTTCTTCAATTAATGATTGAAGATTATTTTTCATTTTACAATAATGTATAGTGAGAATCCCTAGTCTATTATATCAATAGATTTTCCTCTTTTCAATTTACATGTACCTGGAATATTTTTAAATGATCAGTAACTGATTAAATCGAGATCTATAGCAATACTCAGTCCTATAGTTTTCTTCAATCAAATAAAATCATTAAAAACACCACACAAACTGGTCCATCTTTACCAGGGTGACTCTTTGCGAGCCGTTGTAATAGGCTTTCCCTAGTTGGCAAGGGTGGTTTGTTACCAGCATGTAACCTTGATTGGGTTTCTGAGGCTGTTTGGTGTAAGATGAGATGACAATCACAATCGCACCCCCATTGTTTCGTATTGGTGGAGGAAACTATTTCCTGGCTGCTGTCACCTGTAAATGTAGTCCTTAAGCATTTTTGTTAGTGACAACATTAAATCATCTGCTTATCTGGCTGGTCGTCCTTTTTGGTGTGACCTGTGGGACTTTCATTTTAAAGGGTTAGTTCACCCAAAAATGAAAATTATTTAATTAATTACTCACCCTCATGTCGTTGGACAGCCGTAAGACCTTCGTTCATCTTCGGAACACAAATGAAGATATTTTTGTTGAAAGCTGATGGCTGAGAAAGGCTTCAGATAGGCCTCCATTGGCATTCAGTACATTCCCACTGACCCACTCAGATATTTCCACTCACAATACCCATAAAGGCACTAAACACATCGATACAAAGTCCATCTCACTACAGTGGCTGTACAATAATTTTACAATGCGAAAGAAATAGTTTAAAAAAAAAATCTAAATAATGACTTTATCCGCCAAGTTATTGTCTTCCGTGTAGGTCTCTGACGTGAACTCACACGATAGTGGTGCTCCTCTTAGCTTCCGGGTCATGTATTCGGACGGCGGATCTGTGTCATATTCTTGCGCATGCGTCGAGTTCATGTCAATAACTTGGTGGATAAAGTCGTTATTTTGATTTTTGTGCGCACAATATCTATTTTCGTTGCATTGTAAAATTATTGTACAGCCACTGTAGTGAGATGGACTTTGTATCGATGTGTTCAGTGCCTTTATGGGTCTTGTCCAACGACATGAGGGTAAGTAATTAATTAAATAATTTTCATTTTTGGGTTAACTAACCCTTTAACAGTAACAAAACAATATGTTGGCTTGAGCCCCCGCCTCTTTCAAAGTGAAAGTGCCCCTTTCAAACTCACCGCAGTGCCCCGCGAACAGGATTTCTACCCTGAGTGTCGCTAAAAATGCATCTTTCAATTTAAATTTGATATTCATAAAGCTAATCTTTGTCTATACAGAATTGTAGCGTGTAAAGGTGAGCCACAACCTCAACTTCTGCCCTTGCGCATTGCTTCCATGTGCATTGATATTAGTTTTTCACAAACTAATGCAATACGAGTAGGTTTGAGTGATCTCTCATGTCTCATTATACAGTTATTATTTCAGCCAGAGCAACAGCGGGAGCACAAAGACAGAAAAGAGGAGTTTCGAGTTATACGAGTTAACCAGTATATATGTCATTATAACTATATAACTAATTGTGGAAAAAAATGTTTTGGTGTATTTGCACCATTTAAACACAACACACACAGTTTATAGCCACAAACATGGAAAATAGCAATAAATTAGAACTTTGGAACCTTTACTCTAACGCCGCATTCACACGGGGCGTAGGCGTTAACGCTTCCCATTTACTTTGAATGTGTGACATCATCCGTTGCCGAACTGAATTGTGGGTTCTGTTGGGGCGCTTCACTCGCGTTGCAAGCGGCAGACGTTGAAGATTTCTCAACTTTTCAAGCGCCAGCGCAGGCGTCATCCAATCAGATCGCCGTTTGCAAATATCCTACAGCAGACGCTAGCCAATTGCGTTCATTACTGCTCCGTGAACCATCCAGACGCAGCTCCTGGACCACTACGTGATATTCTTCCCGCTGTCTGCGCTTTTTCAGGATTTATTGTACTTAACAGCTTCGTGCACCTTTGTAGTGCACTGACAACAACTACACGGGCAATCACACTCACACATACAACCAAATCGGCATCCATTTCGTCTCAGACTAGCTGTCATAAAAAGGCGCTTTTTTTGTGTTGTGTTTTGGTCCAAGCGGCAAGTTAATGTGATTGGCTGTTGTCACTATGACGATCGCGTCAGCAGTTTTAACATCCATCCCCTCATTATTATCCTCTGTTATAGACTCATTGGATGTGGTCTCTCTGATCAGTGCTGTGAAAGTTTGTCTTCAGCTCTACAATCACCAAATAGCTATTTGAGAGAGCTGGACCTGAGTAACAATGACATCCAAGATTCAGGAGTGAAGCTACTCTCTGTGGGACTGATGAGTCCAAACTGTCATCTGAACATACTGAGGTTTGACCTTTACATTCACTATGTGATGTGCATAATCTATCATTTTTCAACGTATTACTGGCTGATAAGTTAGAATATTCAATTATTATTGTGTCAATAATTGTGTTATTTTGCAGTATTTTAAGTGTTCTGGTGTATTTGTATGCTCGCTAATTATAGATTATCTCATTGATAAGTGCACAGGTGTGACCTATATAACACAATGTGTGGCCTATCATGTTGTAGTAAATCTATAGTATGTAAAACACTCCTATATAAATCAAATGTAAACTGTTATGAATGATTTGTTACTATGGGTGCAAGGGTTCCAATACAAAAGGATTTGTGGCTTATTTGTTGTATAAGATTTATTTTTCAAGGAAGGTATGTAAATGTCAGTCAGAAGTCAGTTAATTCTGACATTTTAATTACTGAATCCTTTGTTTCATTCAGACTTGCAGGTTGTCGATTGACTGCTCAGTGCTGTGAAAGTTTGTCTTCAGTTCTACAATCATCAAACTCCCCTCTGAGAGAGTTGGACCTGAGTAACAATGATCTGCAGGATTCTGGAGTGGAGCTACTCTCTACTGGACTGAAGAGTTCATATTGTCAACTGAACATACTGAGGTGTGACTTTCACTTCTTCACTATACTCAAATATGTGTATCATGAAGTGATCAAATTTTATTTTAGATAAGCATCATCTGATAACTGTAACAAAATGACTATTTTAATAAAATGTTATTTTGTAATGAATAAACATTTGTGAGATGAGTAAAGAACCCAAGTGACTGAGCAGGTACCTGTAAGAGAAGGCAGTGGGACAGACTGGGAAGAGGTTGACCGATTCAACGGTTTTGCCGATTAATTGGCCCCGATAAGTGATTTGTAGAAAAATCGGTTATCGGCAAAAATCCACACCGCATGATGCGTCCGTTGCTGGAGCGGCTGAGAAGGGTGCGTTGTCATTACACAGTACGAGAGCTCTGAGAAGGATCTGCTGGCATTATATAGCACAAGAGTGGCCTCTAGATGCGGGGGGAAAAAATCACTGACACCTTATATTCATGTTTATATTCACACGTGAGGCTACACGCTGCACGGAAACGCTGCACAGAGAGCGCTGATAAATCAGATGCGCGTTTAAAACACGACGGTATGAATACTGAACACTACAGTACTTGTTGCCAAATCATTATAACGTAATTAATTTCTTGACTAGATGCTAAATTAACAGGTAAAGAACAGCATTGTGTATGTTTGTCGACGAGGCTGAGAAATGACGCTAAAAAATTAGCAGTACCTCAAGCAGTTAAAACAATGTGATAAAAACACGCAAGTCCTACCCAAATGTTGCATATAAAGTTAGTGATGTGAGAAAGCAAACTGTATCGTCATGCTGCCGACAGAAACAGAAACAAAGCAGAAATGCTTTTGTTTTTATTAGATAATCTCCTTCTAAAAAAGCAGACTGTTTAGATTTGTATGAAATGGTAACACTACCATAAGATTCCATTTGTAACTTTAACTAAGGTTAATACATGCTATGGAAGTATTTTTCATTGTTGGTATGTTAATCTCAACATTAAATTGAGTTTGAATTTTTACTTTATCGGGTAACCTTGGTTAATGCTCTGTATGAGTTAACATGAATAATCAAGAATGATCACTCTAAGACTGGGTATGCGACTCGCTGCACAGCAAGCAGAAAGGAAGAGGTAGACTTGAGGTAGGAATGGTAACAGAGAGAAAATACACAAAATAAACAATAGGTAAACCTAAGTTAAGAGCAGACTAAGGGAAATCAGGACAAGTAGAACTGACTAGGTAGACTGAGCAAAAGACTTAGACCAACTGAGAAAAAGCATACGGCAAACCCAAAACAAACCTGGGCTGCTCGACAGAATGATAATTGTACAACCTTTACATTTTGATCTTTTGTGAATAACCTTATTTGTCAAAAATGTATACGCTGTTTTTCCTATATAATCAGATTCAAGGACCAGAATAAATTGCTGTGTATATATCTTTTTGAAATATTTTTATGCAGGCATGTTGTTGTTCCCTAGCTAGTAATGGGTTTAAAACAACCCTGTTACATGACAGTGGACCTTAACAGGGTTATGACAGGATTATTAGGTTAAACTAGCCTGAGCTTGACTGTTGTGTTTTTCTTCCTTGGACAAGACAAAATATTGAACCCTAATTTTTTCCCAACAAACCTGCTCAGTTGAAAATCCACTAAACTGTAGAAAATGGGTTGGCAACTCTGGCCCTCAAGATCCACTTTCCAGCAGTGCTTAGCTCCAAAAATAATAAAACATGATTAATAGAAAGCTGCAAGCTTGCGAGTTTTATCAGGGTAGGAGCTAAACTTTGCATGAAAGTGGATCGTAATGACCAGAGCTGTCAGCCCTGCTGTAGAATATACATTTGTAATTATTTTTGCAGATCAGTGTGAACGGGGATCGTTTTGACAATATTGTTGTCTGTACGCAAAATGATTTTTTTTTTTTTTTACTACATTGTTGTAATGTAAACATATTCTTTATCTCATTGGTTTTGACATGTTCCTGCTTAATTTTTGTTTAGATTGGCCATCTGTAATCTCACTGGTCAGTGCTGTGAAAGTTTGTCTTCAGTTCTACAATTATTAAACTCTTATTTGAGAGAGCTGGACCTGAGTAACAATGCCCTAATGGATTCAGGAATAAAGCTACTTTCTTTTGGACTGCAGAGTTCAAACTGTCATCTGAACATACTCAGGTAATTAAGATAAATATTTACACTGATACAATTAAATGTGTAACTTTGGTGCTCTTGATTTCATGGAAGCTTGTATATCACATCAGAACCCAGTTGCTTTATTTGCTGTAATCTTGAACTGAAAACTTAATTTAATAAATTGTCTTATTTTTACTCTGGGATGCTCTGACACAGCACACAATGTATGAAGTGCAATAATATCACCATAACGTCTTTACACACCAAATTATAGTATAAAAAATAGTATTGTGTGTGATGGAGAAGAAGCAGAATACAGTAAATTTAAATAGTAATGCCAATCAGAAGATAATTCAAGATTAGCCCTCAGACACCTTTCATTGCAGAATTGCAATCTTCATAATAAGTCTTTTAAATAATGCCTTATTTTAAAAAACAGTACTTGATGTTCTGACATTTATCACAACCATAGTTTTGATAGGAAAAAATAATACATTTACTTCAACAGCTTGCTAAAGTAACATTAAAAGGTGCAAAGAATGCTGTTAAAATACATAACACTTTTGGAACAAATGTATACCCAACATTACCACACCATATACCATATATAAGTTATCAGCTCATTAGTTGTGACTCCAGAACCTGATTAGAGTGTGTCAGTGTGCAAAAAAATGTGCACTGTGGGTAGGCCTGCAGGAACATGGTTGGGAACCAATGCATTAAGTGATTCCTCGTATTATATTCCATTTTTAAGTATTTGACATCTAATATTTCTTAATTTTGAAAGTTTAAAAGTGCTTACATTCCCTGGAATTAAATTAATAATAATTTTTAGATTTATATTAATTTTTAAAATTATTATTTTTTAAATGTTTCATTATTTTGATTATAGCAACCACTGCAAAAACAAATATAGATACACAGATAGATATTTAGAATGTCAGTGACATGAGAAATATGTTATTTTGTTCAAACAGTTACAGCATACATATTATTTCAACGGATGCAAAAACATTCTGATATGAGCCTTAAAATAAATATATTATAAATAATGATATAATTATAATAAAATATATTCTGTTTCATATACATTTGTGTTGTGAATTCACTTTAACTAAGTGTACATTTTTATTAATTTTGTGACTAAATGCCTAGCAATGTAATTTTTCACACACAAAATCCAAATACAGCCCACTGTAAAACATCCATAAACAACTGAATTTAACACTCATAAGTGGATACTACAGTGTAGTCCTAGTCCTGTAAATTCTCACATTATGCATGTGGAAATGCTATATATATATTTGTACTGACAACTTGGAATGTAACAGTGAAACTACAATCAGACTGCATCTCAATTTTGTATGAGAGAGAATGAGCAATCCACATTCAGAGTACACAGTATTAAAACTGTAAAAATCATATAAATAGATGAGTGATTATATCAAACATTATTTTCTTGCCCTTATATTTTTTGAGTTTAGAAACTTTCAAACTGATTTTATACTGCTTGATTGATTTCAGAAAAAAACCTAAAAGCATAAGGATTTGAGGAAAGTGTAGTTCCCTCTGCAACTAAATCAACCAAATAGATCACTATTAGTGGTATCTAATTTACATACTAATGTCACTAATACTGTTGCTGTATGTATTTGTAGATTGTCTGGCTGTATGGTGACAGAGAAAGGCTGTGGATATGTGTCTTCAGCTCTGAGTTCAAACCCCTCACACCTGAGAGAGCTGGATCTGAGCTACAATTACCCAGGAGATTCAGGAGTCAAGATGCTGCATGATACAATGAGCAATCCACGCTGCAGACTGGACAAACTCAAGTATGTTTGTTTATGAGTGTGTGTTTACTGATTGCATCAGATGTTGCAGCAGAATGTGACACTGTGTGTTTTATAGTGTGGACCATGGTGGAGAATTCAGGATTACAGCAGGACTACAGAAATGTATGTCTACAATATCTCTCTCTCTCTCTCTCTCTCTCTCTCTCTCTCTCTCTCTCTCTCTCTCTCTCTCTCTCTCTCTCTCTCTCTCTCTCTCTCTCTCTCACACTCACACTCACACTCACACTCACACTCACACACACACACACACACACACGTGTTGTAGTCGAGTCACCAACTGTCGAGTCCAAGTCGAGTCTCGAGTCCCAGTGTTCCGAGTCCGAGTCACCAAAGAAGAGTCCGAGTCGAGTCACCATTACCTGAGTTCGAGTCCGAGTCGAGGCTCGAGTCCCGTGTTCGAGTCCAATACTTTAAATTATCATTCATTTCATGATCCTTCAGAAATCATTCTAATATGATGATTCATTATTAAAGTTGGAAACAGTTCTGCTGCTTAGTATTTTTTCATAACATGTGATACTTATTTATAATACTTTGATGAATAAAAAGTAAAAATAAAAAAATAAAAAAAAGAAGCAAATGTTTTAAAAATAGAACTCTTTTGTATAAACACTATACACTACTGGTCAGTAATTTGGGGTCAGTCTTTTTTTTGTTGAAATAAATCAATCATTTTATTCAGCAAGGATGTGTTAAATTGATAAAAAGTGACAGTGAAGGAGATTTATATTATTTGAAAATATGTTTTTATTTTGAATAATTATTTTGAACCTTTTATTCATCGAATATATTAGGCAGCAGAACTGTTTCCAACACTCATATTAAATCCTCATATGAGAATGATTTCTGAAGGATCATGATCACTTAGGACTGGAGGAATGATCCTGAAAATTCAGCTTTTATCACAGAAATAAATTATAATTTAAAGTATAATAAATTGAAAACAAAATATTTTAAATTGTAATAATATATCACGATATTACATTTTTTTTTCTGTATTTTTGTCAAATAAATGCAGGCTTGATGAGCAGAAGAAACTTCTTTCAAAAACAATACAGTAATGTGTCCAAACCTTTAGCCTGTACTGTATGTAGACAAATACATTTGAAAGGATTGTTTATTGCTGCTTCCATAGACACATTTATGTATTTTACAAACTATAAATGTATTATTTTGCTATAAATTATATGTATTTAAATATCTGAATGAATTCTAAAATAAACATAAACAGGATTAAGCGCTGAGCGCGTCCGTCTTTGGCTCAGCGTCAGCCATTGCAGAAAGCACAGTTTGAATCTGGCAGTTATGTCCCGTCACTGTACATTCGCTTCACTGTACTTAGACATCGTTGACGTCTCATGTCAAATAGGCAGACATCGCCCAACCCTAGCTTCCTCTGTTTATTATCATATATGCATTAGTCAATAATAGTTTCTGCATTTTCCTAATGACAACATTTAGACCGCGAATAATGCAGGAGAATGCGGCGTAAAGTGAGTGACGTCAGTGAGTGTGTGGTCAAGCAAGGAGAGCGAGCGGTAGCAGTGTCTGTGAGGGGAAAAAAGATCACGGTTCACGGCTGGTCTTGGAGCCCGAAACAGGAAAAGTGTAACATCTTATATCAAATTTTATAATCTATTTAGTAGGAAACAACGTAATTCATTTGATGAATCCTCAAGTCCGATTTTATATATCCTTGAGACTCGAGTCCAAGTACGAGTCATCAGTCCGCGAGTCCAAGTCGAGTCACGAGTCCAGAGAACGGAGTCTCGAGTCGGACTCAAGTCCAGAGAATAAGGACTCGAGTCGGACTCGAGTCCGAGTCCAGGACTCGAGTACTCCATCACTGACACAAACACACCTTTTGTGACTGTTGTTGTGTTATAAACTTTCTCTCTTCTTGTGTTCAGATGCCTGTAATCTCACACTGGATCCAAACACAGTAAACACTGAACTTATTCTTTCTGATGAGAACAGAAAGGTGACATGCTTGGAAAAGTATCAGTCATATCCTGAACATCCACAGAGATTTGATGAGTGTCCTCAGGTTCTGTGTAGAGAGAGTCTGTCTGGACGCTGTTACTGGGAGGCTGAATGGAGTGGAGAGGTTGATGTATCAGTGACATATGAAGGAATCAACAGGAAAGGGTGGAGTGACACTCAGTTTGGACTCAATGAACACTCCTGGAGTCTGAACTGCTCTGATAACAGATTCACTGTTTGGCACGATAAAAAGTCAACTGACATACGTGTCCCTTCAGGCTCCTTTAAAAGAGTTGCAGTGTATTTGGATGTGTCAGCTGGTACTCTGTCTTTCTACATTGTCTCTGACACACGCACACTCACACACTTACACACATTCACCTCCAAATTTACTGAGCCTCTCTATGCTGGATTTTGGGTTTACCGCTTGAACACCACAGTGTCTCTTTTTTAATTTTGAAAAGCTGTTGGGCAAAAACAGAGATGTAGCACATAAGTAAATTAAATACTTTATAAATCTTTAACACACAAGAACACACGTATGTTGGGTTGCTGTGTTTTATGGGGACTTTCCATAGACATGTTTTTTTTTAATGTTGTACAAACATTCTATGTAAAAAAACATACTTCAGTAAATTTATAAGCTGTTTTCCGCATGGGACCAAATATTTGTCCCAACATAATCATTTCTAACCTTGTGGGAGCATTTTAAAACCCACAATGTAGAGAATCGCATACACACGAATCACATACAGATACCCGGAATTACATACGCATACGCATATATAAAATGTGTAATAATTCCACTTAAACAGTGGGTATTGTTACCAGGGGCGTGGGACTGGGGGGATAAAGGGTACTGAGTAACCAGGGCCCAAGGCGGGGGGGGGGGGGGGGGGGGGGGGCCTTAGAAGTCAGTTTTCTATACATACACATACATGGTACGGGGGCCCAGCAAGATGGTTTGTACCCAGGGCCCAAAATTTGGTGCTACGTAGGGTACTAAAGTAGGGTGGAGGATACCTAATATCTTTTCTCCTGTTTAATGGTTAGTTAGGGAGTGAGGGAAGTTATCTGTTGTTTTATTTGTTTTTCTTTAATGTAGGTAATTTAATACTTAATTCCTTTTAGGTAGAGGTATTTTTGTTTTCTTTTGTTTAGGCCCTCCTCCCGAGGTAAAGTTTGTTCTTTTTGTCTTTTTGTATTTATGAATGGGCTTTATTTCAAGGGAAATTTATATTTAAATTTGTGATCACTGCTTGGTAACAATAAAAGGCAGAAACACCATTTCAGAATTGAAAAGTTGTTTGATTATTTGTTACTCTGGGTCTGGAGAGCTGGAGAACCTCAGTCTCCATCTTTTTTTGTTTGTCGTTCCCTATTTTCCCCTAGATTAAGGGAAGACGTAACAATACGATTGTACATGTATCTAGAATTTGTAACAGTTACATCTATTTTCTAATCATTCAATGTAACATTCTTATGGAGTGCTCTTAAAATAATATTATCGGGGCACTGGAAACCACCAGAGGCTTCCCTAGGAAAGCCGGGAGTTGCTACTACTGTGTTTTTGGCTAAAAAGTTACTGAATTGATTTCAAGTCACTGAATCGTTTCGGATCATATCGTTCTAAATGAACCAATATCGTCCTTAAATCGTATCGACAACCTCAAATCGTGATATGAATCGAATCGTTGTTAAAACGAATCGTTACACCCCTACTACTGTGTCTTGTGAACCGAAGCTCTCTGGCTCTTCCATTTAGACGAGAGTGCACCGAATGTAATGACTCAGGATTATCTGTTTTTATTGACATTTTGTAATTTTTATGCATGATGTTTTTATTTCTTGTAAATCACTTTGCATTACTATTTTGTATAAAATGTGCTATATAAATACACTTGCCTTGTCTACTGTCAAATTAATATTTTATTAATGCTAGAAATGCTTGTACTGAAATACTTTTAAATACAGTTTTTATTATTTATTTTGATTGTTACATACATATTTGCTGTTGTTGCTGTGGAGGTAGTCTGATGAAAATTTTGTCACATTTGATGTCACAAATTGCAGTCTTGGTTTAGGTCTGTTTTAGGCCCTAACTTGTTTTAGGTCTGAAAGTTACAATATTTTTTATTGTACAACATACTTTTATGCAGGGGTGATAAACTCTGGTCCTTGAGGTCTTCTTTCCTGCAGAGTTTAGTTCTAACCCTAATAAAATACACCTGATTGTAATTTTCAAGTAATCCTAAATAATTTGGTTAGTTGGAGCCATGGCTGTGAGAATTAGGGATGTTGCAGCACCACCTGCTGATGGCTGCATCACTGCATTGGAATTGAAGATGTTCCACCTTTATTCTTAAAATGATTAAATATTATTACATTTTTATATTTTCTCAAATGTAATTTGTGACTGAGAAATAACTATATTTCATTGTCATTGATATCACTTTGCTAATATTAGATAAATCAAATGAGAAAATAAGCAAGTCGTTAAACAGATAAGTATAAAAATGGTTGTCAAAGACAATATCTGATTTTTTCAAAAACCCTCAAGATTCCAAAAAAGCTAGAATAAAAGCAAATTTGCTCAGTTGATGATGTCTCCCATCATCTCATAAATCTGCTTACTATGATCAGCAAATGAGTGTGATGTTAATGCTTACAGTAGGACAATCTGAACAAATGAGCCTAAGCACTCTGCCCTCTAATCTTTGTAACACCACCAACAAATCACATTGGTGCAAGCAATACGAGCTGAAGTGTGGATCTACTTTAGCCTGACAAGCCAGACCCACATCAAGATGTTTGGTCTGGAAACTCACCATTGACAGGGCTCAATCCGAGGGGTGGGATAAACGGTTGTCTTTCAAACTCCCTCTGCGCACGATAGGAAAGCGCTACACCAACCGGAGCAACGACGGTGAAGCAAAGCTCGCTGACTGATTAAACATTCACCGTATCCGGTCGGCTAAACTCCGAACACATCTTCCCTTTTTAAAGCCCTATTCGGACTGGATTAGTTTAACATGGGGACGTGGGGGTAAATTAATTATAACCAGAGGTTCTCTGTGATTTTAGTCCCGTCCGAATGTGCCATCTCGGTAATCATTACGGACAATGTCAGTAAAGATTACCGAGACTTTTACCTTCTGTAAAAAGGTCCGGAAAAATTACCTCAGGTAATACTAATCCCGTTCGAATAGACCTGCTGTAAAAATGTATGGTAAAATTCCGTCATTGCCTGTTTAAAAGTTAAAAAAAGAGCACATTTTGCGACCTTGGAGGCGCTTGAAGCATTCGGTTGCGTTGTAGGTGGTGGGACAAATCTGTGGAAAATGTCCAGTATTTTCCGCATATCATTTAAAGCAAAAAGAAGATCAAAAGCACTTATTAGAGGCACAACACATTTTAGCTCTAGGAAAGTGTCTATTACCAACATAATCCAATCAGAATCGTTAGACTGGACCTAACTGTTTATTAAAACACACATATATATTGGAGACGGAGTTCAGACTGGCGCTCAGGTTGTGTGTTTGCTCACATTATAACGGTAACGTCATACGCACATGACGTCAAGGAGGTGCGTAAAGCAAGTTACTCCTCCCACTTCTGCTAGTTTTACTGAGATGTCTTATCCTGTGCGAATTGGCCATTGATATTACAGACATCCTGAGGTAAAATGACTTTACCCCCATGACCCCATGTTAAACTAATCCAGTCCGAATAGGGCTTAAGAATGACTTCAGTGCCGTTCTTTGTTCTTTTCTCAGAGAAAAGCTTAACTCAAGTCTTCCAGAGTCGCGGTCAGAGCTGATTCGTAAGACCGCCGCCATTCGCCAGTTTCTGTGTTTACTAGAAGCACGCAAACGCAACTCGGCTGTCGTCATTATGGCCCCGCCCACGGACTCTATACATGATGTGATTGGGCCGTCCAGATTTTGGGGAACGCAGCTCAGAATGGTATTGAGAGTTCCTAGACAACACTTGTGGGCAAATTAAATTTGCTGCCGCTAGGGTGCGTCTAGATTTCTAGGCTAGATCTACTTGCAAATATGTATGTATTAAATCATGGCATCCTCTAACAATGCACACTGTCCATGTCCACAGAATTGGAGCAGATTCCAACTCAAGGGCTGTGAAGACCTCTAGCGTGGGTCTAACATGAGTTTAAGTGTTCTCAAAAACACTCCCATTAAAATCACGGAAGCTGACGACACTGGGACATGAATCTTTTGTACTAATCTGAATGCTTCTGATTGGCCATCACACTCGACAGAAACATGTCAGATTGGTTATTATAATGCTCAGCACTGCAAAAGGAAATATGATGAAATGCAGCAGTTGGGTAGCCTGACAAACAAGACCCACATCAAGGTGTTGGGTCTGGGAAAACACCGTTGGCAGGGTTCAATCCGAGGGCTGGGAAAAACGGTTGTCTTTCAAATTACCTCTGTACACAATAGGCTAGCGCTACAACCAGTCAGAGCAACGGAAAAGGTGGTTTAAGCCCTATTTGCATGGGATTAGTATTATCTGGTGACCTCTGGTGATTTGTAATAATTGCAGAGAATATGTGAATCGGCCATGTCTCTAATTTGTAAAGTAAAAATTCCTCCGGAAATTACCTACCATATTTCGCCAAACAACGAGGTCCTATGATAATATTAGTCCTGTGCGACTCGGCATCTCTGTGATTTGGCCAGGATTAGGCGGATCGTATATAATTTTTCCAATGTTTTTATTTCCTGTGCGCATTTCTATCTTTATCTTTCACGAAAAATGGAGGCTGCATTCATAATGTGCACCATCATGAATTCCCATGCAGCCACACAGATTATACTTTCACTTTAGAATGAGTACCAATTTGGGAGCAAATTGCTTGAAAGGTGTGTTTAATTCTTTTTTAAGTCTTGTTTAAAGGTGTGTTCTTAATGAAAAACAGAACAGAACAGTACAAAAACAAGCTCGCTTAAATGGGCGCTTTTACATTTAGCTTTGAAACTGAATCTTCCGCAAAGAACAAGGAAGCCTCCGCAGTAGAAACCATGACAGGTCTTTCAAATAAATGAGACTGTCTGGCATAACCCTGAGAACCCTGGAAGCGCTAATATTCAATGCAGAATCACAAGGTATGTTAGTTGTATTGTTAGATGTTTTAACATCCAGTAACAGTGCAGAACAACCTGATTTTCATTACAGACATGTTGCCCGCTGCTTACTTCGGTTACTGAAATATGGTTTATTTGTACTAACCCTGTTTTCATGCGCTCTAACCAAATCTGTTGATGTCCTCGTGTCATATGTCTATAGTAAGGGCTTTGGTTTTACCAAATCTTTGGTAACTTGAGAACTTAAGTTAGTGTTGCTTGGTCTTGATAGCTTATTTAGGTCTTGACTGTTAAAGTAATAAGTAATAAAATGCTGCAAAGCTACTCCATACTCCATATACTTATTAACAAACTTGGCAACACTGTTGTCAATGTAGCCATCAACTGCATTACTCTATATTGTAGATTATTACCACACAAAAAAATTCAAATAACTTCTTTGAATTCTTTCAGGTCATCATCAGATGTCCTAAACAAAAGGTATGCGAGACTGAGGATTCATTGATGGTGAAACATAAAGTACAAAAAATGGAACGTGGTGGTCAAATTAATCATAAATCATGAGGAGCTTCTACAGGAAGTGAAGGTCGTCCTCCTTACAGTCATTGCAAGTGAATGAATGCAAAACACACCACAGTCAGACTTTCATGTTGTGGAGGTCTTCACCAAAAGATTTGAGTTCTTTCTCAATTACCAGCCTTCATATCTAGAAAATATGTGTGAGCTTTGTATGCATCCTCACGTGTGAAAGTTGTTCTGATGAGCCTCGGCTCATCCTGCTGTTGATTATTTAAAGGTGTCATGAACTGCCTCTTAAAAAATGTTCAACTAATGATGTTTGTGTGGTTTTTACATTCAAAAACATCATAACTAATAAGTAATAGGCCATTTTCTATACTTGTTTTGAGGCTCTCTCCAAACGCACTTGGAAGTAAACGCCCACAGCTAAGATTGGATAAGATTTGCATATTTAATGAGCTTAAACTCCCCCGTAGGGGTGTAAAGAAAGGTTTAAAAAAACGATTCGATTCGGCTGAAATAAAACAGTCACACTGATTTAAATTTTTGGCTTAAAAGTTACTGAATCGATTTCAAGTCACTGAATCATTTTGGATCATATTGTTCTAAATGAACCAATATTGTCCTTAAATCGTATCGACAACCTCAAATCGTGATACAAATCGAATCATTGTCAAACGAATCGTTACACCCCTACTCCCCTGTCAGTTCACATGAGAGAGGAGAGATTGAGGGAGAAGCGGCAACCAGAATGATTCTCTCGACCACAGGGCTCATAAAAGTCTTTATCAAACAAACACAATGATTTATTTCTCATCGACCTTTGATTGATTGGACTGTTATTTTTATATTACACATAGCCCGCAAGATCGGACGATATAAGTGCGAACTGCGTGCACACATACATGTTCGGCGCGCGTGCCTCCCTTCAGATGTCAAGAGAGAGAGAGAGAGAGAAAGATAGAATAACAGAACAAGAACAGAATATAATGAGATTCATCGGCCTGCCAGGCTTTGCGAGCCCTGGTCCATACGTGTCTGAGTCCAGCGTGCCAAAGGTTTGCTCTGTTAGACATGTACACATAAGAACAACGATCTATAACAGTGCAATACTATCACATATAAAAACATGTTTTACTCACATAAGTGTGTTGCACCATTCCTGTCGGATCCACATCCAGCATCGACCGGAGATTTGTTTACAAACTATTCCGCAGTGAAATGAAGTGAACATGTCTTCCCCACGTGAGCTGGAAACAGTGTTGTGCAAGTTACTTCCAAACTGTAATATATTATAGATTACTTATTACTGCTATTTTAAAAGTAATTCTTTACATTACAATATTATTGTTTTAGAATTGTAATGCGTTACATTACTCCTGTATTACTTTTGAGTTACTTTCACCGAAATAACTACAGAAGTAGCTCTTAACATTATAAAATGTAGGCTACCAGAGAGCATTTTACATCCAGTAGAAGGTGATATGATGAAGCATAATGACATGGGCTATCCAAGCTAACAATAAAGCAAAGTAAATGCTCAAGACAATGCAAGAAATAATGACGATCCAATTTTGTTATAAGTAGGCTATTGTAGTGGTAAAGTGATTATCTGGCAATATCTGGGAATAGCTTAGGTCTGTTCATAGAGACAACAGAACTGTGTGCAAACTCTTATGACAATATGCACATTTGTTCTTTTCTTATTGTGCGTCATCGATAGTTATTTTGGTTTTAGACAAAGGTTGTATTTGACTAGCTACGTCCTTGTGCTTATCTCTGATAAACTCTAAGCAATGCGCATCGATCTCGCAAATGTACAGTAGAGATGTGACGGTGTGGACATTTTCCCACCGGTTAATCAAAGTGTGATGTGACAACACTGTTATCTGGGCTGTATTACTGTAATGTATTACTTTTGTAATGCGTTACTCCCAACACTGGCTGGAAATTCATTAAAAATAAATGAAGTATCACACATTCCTAAGAATGACGCACAGGACCGTTTGCTGAGCCTGATGTATATAAAAGCTTTTCTTTGACTAACAAGGAAGTTTTCAGCTCTGAAACTTACAGGATATTCTTATATTACCATGACCTTTTATATATCAAAAGCTCAAGGGAAAGTTGATTTCTCAATTCATCATCTCTTTACATTAGCACAGGTTAGACAGATATGGATACCGATTGTTGTAGGTTTCCACCCGATCTGGGAGTCGTTTTGCTGAAGCCTCTGCTCCCTGGGAATGTTTTCGGTCTAATTATTTCTGATTTGTTGCATTAATACGAGTGTTGTAGGCCATAATTAACTAGAGACATCACTGCATACACTACAAATGTTGGTGAAAGACTAGTACAATATTGGCTGCCCATTATTTAATTATCAAGCAGCATCTGTATCAAGGTTTTTACTCACGGCACATTTACAATCAAAAGTGAAGACACCGCGCCACAGGCCCAAACCAACGGTCCAGCTGATCGAGTGTCAAACACTGTGAATATTAAAGCTCCACTGTGTGATATTTTCCCCCATCTAGCGGTGTAAAGGTATATGACCATCCAGTGAATAATAGTTTCTGTTTCTCTCAATTCTGATTTCGTTTTAACTCCTAGATTTAGTCCAAGATTAACATGGCAATCCCCCTCTTATCATTCGACACGGTGCCATCGAGTGTTAAAACGCGAAAGGCGAAGCTTGAATTTATGGGTGTGTCCCTCTTTGGCTAATGTACTTTCAAGATGGAGGGACAACATGGCAACCAGCATTCGAACCCCTCACCCGTATGTATTTTCAATGGCATATTATAAACTTACGAGAATACTTTATTACTTGAAAGAAGTAAATATACATTATTGAGCACATATATTTTTGAAAGAAGTGTTTTAGCTAAGAATAAACTAAAAAAGTTACACAGTGTAGCTTTAACAGTTAATGAACAAACAGACACTGCGTTGACACAAGAGCAGCAAAAGACGAGGTAACAACACAAATCTGCTGGTCTAGTCCAACAGCATGTCTCGTATCCCTCAGCTCCCAGGAACAAGATAATGCTCACAGTATCTGGTCCAATTATATACAATAAAGCAGATGACAAAGCGAAGCAGATAGGAAAAACAGATAGAGATAGAAAGCAGCTACTGCTACATATAATATTTACAAGCCAGTTTCCAGGCCACTATGCAGATTACTTGCTATGAAATACAAGACTAACACATTTATGAGTAATTAAGTTAAATATTGTCTTTTATGGTTTTATTATCTTACTAAAGGGGCAGCTCCTAACTACCTAAGCTCCACCTTGCTTCCTGCTTCTTGTTCATTCTGGGAAACGGTATCAGCAGTTACTCTTATGACAACAGAGCAAAGTGCGGTGAACGAACTGAAGAGAAGACTTTTTCCGGTAAAACAAAAAATGATGCACTTACACTGACTATCTGGACTATCTTTATACAGATGCCTATATTTGTGTTGTGTGCATTTTATTAATATATTTATTAATTGTATTAATTATTGAATTTCCTCTATATTGGTTGGTAGGGCACTTTTGTTGTCTTTGGAAAAGAGGATCTGTTTAATGCCTTAATTCTGAATGATGTGGGTCAGTTTATAATACAGCATATTCTCTGGTTTTTAGGTCTAATGTGCATTCACACCAGACACGAATGAAGCGTTGATTTCCTATGATTTTTTTACAGGTCAATTTCAGATTCATAAAAAACAATGTCTCACACTGTCATACCCGTGAACTCTTCAACGGTTGTCCTCCAGTTTCAACCACCAATTGGGACAAATGCTCCTTTTCATGGACAACAGACGGCAGTAGTTTCACCTCTTCATGGACTTAAGGCATTTCTGAAAGGCCAACCAAAAGCACTTGGGGTGAGAAATTGTGCATAAACCCTAATAACTGATTTTTATGTGTGGTATATATATATATATATATATATATATATATATATATATATATATATATATATATATATATATATATTAGGGATGGGACGATACACTTAAACTCACGATACGATGCACCTCGATATGCCAGGGTTACGATACGATTTTTTTTTTTTTTACCACCTAAGTAATGTACTTAAACGAAAGGTAGGATTTTTCTCTTTTTTTGCATTTTGGTTCTATAATGTTTTTTAAAAAAAGGAGAATTTTTAGAAGTCTGCGACCACATTTTAAACAGGGGTGCCAATAATAGTGGAGGGCACTGTAGGGATGTCAATCGATTAAAATATTGAATCGCGATTAACTGCATGATTGTCATGAGTTAACTCGTGATTAATCGCAATTTAATCGCACCTTTTTAGCAATTGTAAATGTATCTTAAATTAAGTTTTTAATACTCTAATCAACATAGGTATGGACAAATATGCATGCTTTATGCAAATGTACATTTATTATTACTGAAACCATACTTGCATACCATACATACTAATAATCAATACAGCATGAAGACTAGACAAATCAAAGGTCATAGATATGTTTATCTAAAAACTGTTCATGTCTCTTAAGCCTAAACTTAAAAATAATGAGTAAGTAGTGATTTCTCTCATTTTAACAATATAAAGGGAGTTTTTACACTGGCAGTTTAATTTAGAACAGGGCAAAGTTCGTATGAAAAATTGTTAATGTGTACCAGTGAGCGAACCAGAACCACACCATACCTGGAGGAGGTCCATATTCCACGAGTAGGAATATAGTGCGGCCCCTTTAAGAGATCCGCATTCCCTGTTGAACTGCCGGTATTTTGCGTGTGTGCGCGAACTGGGCCGCGATTCACGTGGACAGTGTGAAGAACACGGACGACTCGGGAATGCGCTTGTTCAGGAAAGTAACCTGTGCATTCGTTTTAGCCGATTGTAATGTATTTAGTTCAATAAAACAGGTGTACTGTAAGCGGTGATGGTGTTAATGATTTACCTCAGACATGAGCGAGAGTGAGCTGCAGTGCATCGCACTCAGACTGCAGAGAATGTGCTCAGTGAAAAAACGCCCTTTTCTTTCTGGAGTCTAATAAAAGTTAAAATATGGTAGTTTATGTAGGCAATAACTGCATTTTTGGTTTAGAATATTAATGCTAATGTCAACCATTTTCTTTTCCTATTAATGTTTGCTGCTACATCCTTTGTCTGACTGTTCTCACTTTTTCCAACTACGGTATGCCTCAGATCAAACAGAAAATGCGCGCTGCGCTGCGTTTTGTTATGTCTGCCCCATACACACACACACACACACACACACAAAATTATTAATATACTACGCAAATCATGCAGCAGTGCCATCTATCTTTATTTCGCGATCCATTTTTTTTCGACCTCGATGCGTTTCGTCACGGTTTGTATCGCGATATTTTGTCAAACGATATTTCGTCCCATCCCTAATATATATATATATATATATATATATATATATATATATATATATATATATATATATATATATATATATATATATATATATGGGTGTTTCTGCAACTACGGGCACTTTTAAGTCCCAGCAGTGAAATTTTAGATTTATGTTGAAATTTGTCATATGATGCTTTATAAATATATTCACAGTGCCATTACACACCTTGACAAAAAATATAATTACTGATGAATGTGATTTAATATAATATTATGAAGCATTTATAGCTCAAAACACCATTTTTGTTAATGTCCCACACCTGTGGTCTCAATGTTGAGATACATAACATAAGCTAATTTAATTAAAATTTGACATTATTTCAAATGGAATTGTTTAATATACAGATTCATTTAAATCATCTTAAAATTCTTTGTATTATTTACTGATCATTTTTATGATTTTTTAAACTAAATGTGCCTGTCCCACACTTTTGAGTCCTTACCGCAACAATGAAAAAAAACTTTTATTATGAAATGTCATCAAACACAAACAAGTCTAGTTTCTATGGAAACAGAAATTATCACTTGAGCACATTGCTGACAGACTGGGCCACCACACTACCTCACTCAGAAGATGCCAAAAAATAAGGTAAATATTATCTTTTCTGCTCTAGTATTTATTGTGCGTCCTTACCATT
Organism: Pseudorasbora parva; assembly: GCF_024679245.1. NCBI lineage: Eukaryota > Metazoa > Chordata > Actinopteri > Cypriniformes > Gobionidae > Pseudorasbora > Pseudorasbora parva. The sequence goes on along the minus strand of NC_090191.1, from coordinate 9,575,387 downwards.
CAGCTTAATAACTGTGTATTTTGAACTACATTTTAAAAATAAATGCATATTACTGTTGAATTAATGTATATTAAGATGCTAAGAGTCAAAACTAATGTAGTAGGCTTTGCTAGCTGCAATTAGCTAAAATATTAGCAAAAATGTCATTACCGCAACATGTCTTTACCGCAGCAAATTTAGGTGTTGCGGTAAAGACCTTGTGTCGCGGTAAAGACAAATTCAAGGTTTACTTTACATTCTTTTTCAAATTAAATGACAGTATTACTACTGAAGTATATATATATATATATATATATATATATATATATATATATATATATATATATATATTATTATTATTATTATTATTATTATTATTATTATTAACATGCCATTGTTTAATCCTAGATGAGACCAAATTCAACAATAAATTCAACAATACGATCAAAAAAATGCAGAGAGGAAATGAAAAAAGACCCAGAGAGATATGCAGACTATCTGCAGAGGGAAAAAGAGCGCTACAAAAAGAGAAAGCAAAGTGGGCAGATAAAAACTGTCTCCCAGCTAACAAAAAGAGAGACAAACCTGAAAAGAAGGCAGTGGAGGATAAATAAACGAAACCAGAGGGAAAAACAAAAAGTACTGAATGCCTCAAATCAGTTTGTATCAACAAACACACCACCAATATCCCCATCTGATGAGGACTTACTTGCCGCTCCATTAGAACCTTTACCTAATGTGGAAGCTGCTTTTAAGAGGGGGCGTAAAAAAGTAAAAAAGAGTCAATCGAAGATGTACTGCGAACTCAGAGATGCAAAGTACAAGCTAAAGAAGGCAGTGGCCTCAGTGGAAAAATACAGGAAGCGCTGTTTCAGGCTTTCAAAAAAACTGTCCCCAACAGACTCACCCCAAACCAAAGCTCGCCACCAGATTCGTACATCCCAGCACCAAATTAAACGGGTCTTACTGTTCCATAATGTCATAATGTCAGAGATAAAAGAGGGTCACAAGTCACTGACCAACCCCAAGGAGAAGCAAATCCTTTCAAAAGTGATTGCAGGAAAGATCATTAAGAAATATCGTCTCGGAAAATATGCACACCAAGAGTTTGGGTTTTCACAAAAGATGATGAGAGCCAATCAAAAGAGGCCAAACTCTCTGGAATATCACAGGAAACAACAATCAAATGTGATCACCAATGCAGATGAAATAACATTGGCACATTTTCTTGAAAGGGATGACAACAGCAGGGCTACCACAGGAAAACGGGATACAATAACTAGGAAGAAACTGAAAATCCAGAAGCGCCTTCTCTCTGATTCACTTAAGAATCTTTACCTAAAGTTCAAAGCAGAGAACCCAAACATCAAAATCTCCTACACTGAATTTTGCAAGAGAAAACCATTTTGGGTTGTACATCCATCATTCAAAGACAGGGAAACATGTCTCTGTAAATTGTGTGAAAATGTACAGTTTATGGCGGACAAGCTATTCCAGCAAAGTGTATTGCTGACAAGCAAGGTTAAAGACTTGATGCTGTCCATATGTTGTACTCCATCAAAAGAGTGCATGTACAGGGAATGCTCCATATGCAAGAATAAAGCAGTGCAAAATCTGCCATTTGAAGGAGAGAGTCAGACGTGGTGGCATCAGTGGCAAAACAAAGTGGAGGAGAGAGAGAAAAAAACAAAAGATGGCAGGACAGAGAAATTTACTGTCCATTTAACAACAAAGGTCAAGGTTTATGGAACCATTAAAAGCCTCAATGATGACTTCTCCGAACTGCTGCAGGCAAAAATAGGACGGCACATATACAACATCAAGCACCAGTATGCTACCTTGAGAGAGCTGAAGGAGAATCTGACCGAACATGAGATGTTACTGCATGTTGATTTTGCAGAAAACTACCTCTGTAAATATGCAAGTGAAATACAGGCTGTACACTTTGGGGATTCTCATCAACAGGTGAGCCTACACACAGTTGTGGCCTACATCAAGGGAGCACAGTCTTCATATTGCACTCTTTCATCCTCTTTCCGCCATGACCCTTCCGCCATATGGGCACATCTCAGACCTGTTCTGCACCATCTGAAGGAGAATAACCCAAGCATAAAAGTACTTAACTTGGTCAGTGATGGACCAACCACACAGTATCGGTCCAAGAAGAACTTCTTCTTTCTGTCAACAGAGCCCTTCAAGATGGGATTCAAACGAGTAACATGGAATTTCCTTGAAGCAGGCCATGGCAAGGGACCTGCAGATGGTGTGGGTGCAGCAGTAAAGAGGACGGCAGATGCCCTAGTGGCAAAGGGGGTGGACATACAGAATGGGGCCAAATTGTATGAGAAGCTTTCAGAGGTCAAGTCATCTGTGACACTCTTCAATGTCACAGATGAGGAAATATCAGAGGTTGAGAGATCCCTGATTGATGATCTGCAGACAGTTAAAGGCACCATGAAGATCCATCAGGTATGTAATAATGCCTGATCATTAAATGTAATGGATATTTTGAATAACTATTCATTTTATAGATGGATGGCAACAAATACTTTCAGTAGACTTTAATTAGAATTATTGACTCTGTCCTGTGGCTAAGATGTTTGAAAATTGTGCAGAATATTCTAGCAAGTAGCCAAAACACTATATTTTTCAGATCCACACATCAGTCTCTGGGCAAATCATGTGGAGAGTGCTGAGCTGCTTCTGCAGAAACCCAGATCCATGCAACTGCTTCAGCCCACAGTGCGTCACCTTTACTTGTGCATCTGAGCCTTCCACAGGAGCCCTCCATCAGCATCATCTGTCATTCCAGGAAGTCAGTGTGATAAAAAAGATTTCTGATGTCAACGAGGGGCTGATTGGTAAATGGTGTGTCGTTGTGTATGACAATGACCCATATCCAGGCATCATCCAAGATGTTGATACTCAAAGTTGTGCTTTGGTCAAAACAATGCACAGGGTTGGGGCCAATAGGTTTTTTTGGCCAATGAAGGATGATGTGATCTGGTACACTCATGAGAATGTCATTGGGCTTGTGCCAGAACCACAACCAGTGACAGCAAGACACATGAAGCTTGCTGACTCAGTTTGGAAGGAACTCTGTTCTCATTTTAATTAGTTACATGTACATGTACCAGAAGCATAAATGTTGCAATGAGATTACTTCTCAGTCTGAAATGAGAAATAATTTGGTATGGTACAAAAATGTAATGTTGTGGTGAGATGTTGTTAGTGTTATGCGTTTGTGTTCGTTTATTGTATTACTAAGGTTTGTGCAACATCAACTTTAGGAGACAATGTTTTTGAAGCAGTTAAAATAGTTAATTAAAAGAGTTATTTACTGCAAAACTGCAACTATCTTGCATGCAATACCTGATTTTTTCCCCCTGTTTCTTTTACTGTTGTTCTCTAGCCTGTTTTTGATTTCGTGGCACTTTAACATTGTGTCCTTACCGACACAAGATGTCATTACCGCAGCACTGCTCTATTTCTATTTTTTTTCACATTTTTATTTGCAAAAAAATATTTTAACACTTAAGTTGAGATGATTGACACATTACAATTGCAACATCTGTCATAAAAAGATAAATGTGCTATATTTTGTGTGTATGGAAACAATTGACATCTAAGGTTACTGTAAATTTTTTAGATGGCATAGAAAAAAACATGAAATTTCCTATTTTGTATATTATTTTTTTTATATCAGTATTTAGAAAACTGCTTACAATTTGAAAAGCTATTTACATATAATAATTTTTTATAGAAACGAATAAAGAAAAAATTATGAAATGAACGTTATTGTAACGTTGCGGTAAGGACACTTTTTAAAAAGATGACCCGAAAAACATAAAAAATGAACATGTTCCAGATTAAAATCTTAACGACTACATTAAATTTTGTGTACATTGTTATATGTATTAAAGACTGTGATGGTTAAAATGTAAATGCATAGAGGTTGATTTTTTAAAAATTGGGATAGTCAAAAGTGCCCGTAGTTGCAGAAACACCCATATATATATATATATATATATGACTTCCCAGCTAACAATTTTAGGTTATAAGAACATTTCCCTAACGTTCCCATTAAGTTCTAAAAACGTTTTTGAACGTTCTAGGAACGTTGAAATGTCCAGTTTGTGGAACGTTGTATTAACGTTCTCATTAGGTTCTAAGAACGTTAAATAACGTTCTAATAAGGGTGTGGAGTATGATCAAATAAAATATTCCTGTTTTCTCCTTTAATGTACTTGCTTTTGTTTATTGACATCTTATTCTTTCTTAAAAAAGCTAAAACCCCTTTTATAATTGACTTTTATATTTATATTACATTTATATTTAATACATAATTAGTTTACTAGATTTTTCTTCTGATTGTAAAAAAAATAAATATATACACGAAAATAGCATTTAAGTGTCATTAAGTTGTCTCTGGATATACAAATTATGTATCTGAAGTTTGAGAAAAAAGCTGTATGACTAATTTGTAATGACTAATACTTCTGTTAATGTAGTAACGTTTTTAAAACGTTCCACTAACAATGTAAGAATAACGTTTTATAGCTAACGTTTTTAGAACGTTTCTCAATAGCAAATAACATTGGCACAAAGTTCTAATAACGTTACTGGAAGAACGTTTTTTTGATAACTTTGAGAGAACTTTCAGATAACGTTAGCCAACGTTCTGAGAACGTTCCCTGTTAGCTGGGTTAATGCCTTGGTGACAGTGCTGGAAGACAAACTAAGATTTATTATTTATTGTCAGAGTGCTGGAAGACAACAAACTAAGATTTATTATTTATCATCAGGTTTATCATTTTCAGAGTAAAAGTTTATAGTGTATTGGCGACAGGAAAGAATGTGAAGTACTCGACAACGTTTGCTAATCTGTAATGATAATAAGAGTATCTAGATGAAAGTATCTAGATATTTTAGTTGTACAATAATACATCCATAACTACAACTGCTAATGTATATTTTGCATGTAATTGTAACAGTTGATCCACTGGAGGCGAGGTTGATGAACCCAAGTGCAGTTTTATTTAATTAACTAAAAACATGAAACAGGCTTGGTAAAACAAGACTTGACTAACCTTGACACAAACAACCACGCACCAAACGTGGGTTACAACATTAATAACTGACAAAGACTATAGCAAACAGGAGGGCTTAAATACACAAGGGGTAATGACAAAGCGATGGACACCTGTGAACAATGATTAACCCATAAACCAATGACAACAAGACACAAGCTGTGTCTCATTTCGTTAAATTTCGAAGGCTGCATCCTCCGGAGGACACGTCCTGTATAGGAGGAAGTATCACGTTGCTATGCCAACACGTTCAGCCTCGTTGCGCTCTCACGGCAGTTATATGAATGAAAATTATTTATAACTTCAAAATTACTATGAAATGTTTCTTGTCGACAGCGATGTACTGTTCTAAACGTTTAAAAAGCACTAAAGCGTTGTAATCCTGTTAAGCACAACTATCTGTTTGAGGTAATAGAGCTTAAAAATAAAAACAAGCTTGAACTTACATTATAAACACCACACCTACGCTTGCATGTATACCTGGCAGTGGTGCAGTTTTTGCATATAATATAAAAAAATATATATGACGGTTGTTGACGACGACGCAAAGAATTATGGGTCATCTCTTATCTTATCTCCAGCCGCGAAGGCTACACCTCATGCACACTCCGAAATCCTGTGAAAGAAGGACGCATTCGAAGGTCGTGTTTGAAGTGTCCTACTCACTTTTTTGAAATGAGATGGCCTTATGACGTATGCACCCTTCAAATGCGACCTCCGGAGGACGCAGCCTTCTGAAATGAGACAGCTACAGGAACACGAGGCAGGAACACATGAGGGCATGGAATCACTTGACAATAGACCACATGACAAAACCAGGAAGTGCATGACAAAACCGGACAGTGAACATGAAACATGAACCTACACCAAAACACCCTGTGACAGTAATACTGTTCACCAAAATTGAAACTGTATTACTTGCTCTATTAAAACCTCTCTTGTCCTTCACAGACTGTCCAGATAATGATTGGGCTGTTGATTCTCCTGTTGGGAATCGTGTCAACAGTTCATGCAGAATCCATCTTTGTCTATAGTGGTATTCCTTACTGGGGATCTATCATTGTAAGAATCAAATATACAATTAATTGTTGTCTTTTATAACCGGGTTACATATTCCAGCAGTCTTGATTTTTTTCTTTCTATCTGCACTCAGTACATTATTGCAGGCTCACTCTCCATTGCTGCAGAAAACAATCTGAATTCACCCTCCAGTTTCTGTTTGGTATGTACACAACACTTATTATAGGGGTCCAAGCACTGGAGGTGCCTGAAGTCTATTGTGTTTGCACTGATATCTCCTTCCTTATTTTTGATTTGAAGAAAACCCAAACTCCTTAGTGTCATGGTCCTGGTGGTGTGCCTTGTGTTTTGTATGGACTTTTATGATTGTTTCTATGTTCAGTTCCTGTTTCCCTTCTTGTCTTGCTTTCATTGTTTATTACCATAATTATCCTAATATCCCAACAGTTCAAACAAATACACCATTTAAAATTGCTAGAAGGCCACAAATAATAAATAATAAAAACAAAAAGGACCTTAAAATAAATACTGGACACACAATGATGTTTCCATAATCACTTGAAATTAACCCATGATATGCAATTCATCTAAATTGTATTGTTTAACACAAGTCCACATACCCCCATAAATGTTATGATATTTTATATCTTCAAAAAAAAAAAAAAAAAAAAAAAAAAAAAAAAATATATATATATATATATATATATATATATATATATATATATATATATATATATATATATATATATATATATATATATATATATATATATATATATTTGCAGAGGGTTTTGGGATTAACTGATAGAGGAAGGATTTCCAGTTGTGGACACCAGCATATTTACTGTAACCAAAACTATCAGTGAAGATTGACTGGACTTGTAATGTAGTTTTTAGACAAATTTCAATCGTATCTAACATCCACATGAGCCATTGTTGCTTGGACCCTGATGCATGCTGCTATATATTTTTTATTTATGTCAAGTAGTGTATTTTTATCAAACTTCAGATATCTTTACATACATGTTAACAAGCTAAAATTCTTGTTAATTTATTAATCTATTTTATGCTGCTTTTTTTCCCCAACAGGTGAAAGGTTCACTTGGGATGAACATTTTCAGTGCTATAACTGCAGGCACTTCCTTTATCATAATTTCACTGGATTTGGGTATAGGGCCATTGGACATGTACAATGACTGCAACGATTCTAATTGTTATTATACTATGAGAAAGTATACGGTATGTCACCAACTTTTATTTTCACATTTATTTCATAACTACAATAAGATCCCTGTGTGGTCAGTACACTTATCAAAAGTCAATCTGCACTCATCTGTCCAGTCTTTTTCCCCAACATTTCAGAAATAGTTTATAGATCTCTTACTATTACTGATCATTCACAATTCAAGAAGGCGTTATACATGAACTCACTCTGTGTTGTATTCCTATAAGAACCTCAATGATGGTAGATTTTGAACTGCTGAGCAGCCAGTGTTCCAGTCTGAGTGCTATTTATCAATTATTTTCTCATTATTATTTCTGCTAATGTTGAATTCTCTCTCAGACTCTCTTCTGCGGAATCAGTGCTGTATCATTGGTATTTGCCGTCCTTGAGTTTATCATCTCCATGTGTCTGTCAGCATTTGCCTGTAAAGCTGTCTGCTGCTGTTATCCACAGGTGAGTGATGTGACAAGTCAGGGGTTCTCAAACTTTTTTTGTCAGCTGAAGCTCTCATGTATAGCCTGACAAGCCAGACGCACAACAAGATATTGGGTCTGGAAACTCACCCACCATTGACAGAGCTCACTCCGAGGGGCGGGATAAACGGTTGTCTTTCAAATTCCCTCTGCACACAATAGGATAGCGCTACAACCAACCAGAACAACGTAGAAGGTGTAGCGGAGCTAGTTTAAACGAAGTGAAGATGAAATTTTCGCCGTATCTGGTCGGCAAAACTCCGAACACATATTCCCCTCTTAAGAATGATTTCAGTGTTGTTCCTTATTCTTTTCTCAAAGAAAAGCTCAACTCCAAGTCTTCCAGAGTCGCTGCCAAAGTTGACTCGAAAGTCCACTGTTCACCAGCTTCTTTGTTTTTAAGTAGCATGCAGAACCACGGCAATTCTGCCGTCATTATGTTAATCCCACCCACAGACTCTACACACGATGTGATTGGCCTGACTAGAGTTTGGTTTTTCCAGCTCGCAAGCCAACGGAGAGTTGCTAGACTACCCTGGCTACAAATAAGATTTGCTGCCGCTAGGGTGCGTCCAGATTTCTAGGCTATCTCAGGTATGCATATAGAATGGAAATGGTTTCTTTTAAGGGTGTTCACGCTTTAGAAGAACAAAGAAATACTACTAAGTTAGGATAAATATGTATATATATATTGAAATTCTTCACTTTTAAATGTTCAAACCCTCAAGGTTTACCATGTAAAGTGATCAAGCTTTAAACTTCAAGTTCAAGTTTCAAGTTTGGTTTATTTATATAGCACATGTAAACACAGCCAACATGGCTTACCAAAGTGCTGAACAATACACAAGTTAAAGAAACAAGGAGAACCAACATTTATGACATAAAATCATAGTGAATTAAAAGCTATAGAAAAAAGTAGGATTTAAGAGAAGATTTAAGTTGGATTAGAGTCTGGATTAGTTACAAGGGTTTGATAGTGCATGCTGGAAGGCCAGCTAGAAGAGCATTACAATAGTCCAGTCTGGAGAGAACAAGAGCTTGGACCAGAAGTTGTGCAGCCTGTTCCGATAGGAAGGGTCTAATCTTTCTAATGTTGTATAAGGCAAATCTGCAAGGAACAGGCTGTAGCAGTAGTGTGGTCAGTGAAGTTTACATGGTCATCAATCACAACTCCAAGGTTCCTGGCTGTCCTGGATGAAGTTATGGTTGATGAACCAAGCTGAATGGAGAAATTTTTATGAAGTGCTGGGTTGGTTGAGACAACAAGTATTTCTGTCTTTGCAAGATTAAGTTGAAGGTGATGCTCCTTCATCCAGTCAGAAATGTCTGTCAGACAGGCAGCGATACGAAAACTGACTGTAGGATCATCTGGTTGAAATGAGAAGTAGAGTTGAGTGTCATCAGCATAGCAGTGATAGGAGAAGCCATGTTTCTGAAGAGCCTAATGATGACATGTAGATGGAGAAGAGAAGTGGCCCAGCACTGAGCCCTGGGGAACCCCACTAGTTCTCCATGACACCCTGTAGGACCTACCTGAGAGGTAAGACCTGAACCACTGGAGAGAAGTTCCTGAGATACCTATCTTCTTAAGTGTTGACAGGAGGATCTGGTGGTTAACTGTGTCAAAAGCAGCAGACAGATCCAGCAGGATGAGCACTGAGGATTTGGAAGCTGCTTTTGCCAGTCTCAGTGCCTCAGTTACCGAGAGCAAGGCAGTCTCAGTCGAGCGGCTGCTTTTGAAGCCGGATTGGTTGTCGTCCAGGAGGTTGTTCTGTTCAAGAAACATAGAGAGTTTATGAACACAACTCGCTCAAGTGCCTTTGCAATGAAAGGCAGAAGGGATACCGGTCTGTAGTTTTCTAAAAGTGCTGGATTCAGAGAGGGTTTCTTAAGCAGTGGGGTTACCCGAGCCTACTTAAATGCTGTGGGAAAGGTTCCCGTGTGAGGAGAAGTGTTGACAATGTGAGTGAGTCCTGAAGGAGGTGAGTGGGTATAGGATCAAGTGGCCAGGTAGTAGGGTGATTGGAAAGGATGAGTTTAGGATGGAAGCGTGTTCGTGTTAGTTATTGAGATGTGCGTGTCAGTTTGTGGTGAGGAGAACTGGTTGCTGATGAGAGCTGTTTTGTTTGTGAAAAATGATGCAAAGTCATCAGCTGTAAGAGTTGATGAAGGAGGGGGAGGAGGACAAAGAAGAGGAGAATGTTTTAAAGAGTGTGCGAGAGTCAGAGCAATTGTTGATTTTGTTGTGGTATTATGTTGTTTTAGCAGTGGAGACATTTGTAGAAAAAGAAGAGAGAAGAGACTGATACAAGGTAAGGTCAGTAGAGTTTTTAGATTTCCGCCATTTCCTTTCTGCCGCCCTGAGTCCAGAGCGATGTTCACGGAGAACATCAGACAGCCAGAGGGCAGATGGGGTGGGGCGGGCTGGTCTGGATGAAAGGGGGCAAAAACTGTCTAAGGAGGATGTTAGAGTGGAGCAAAGAGTGTCAGTAGCACTGTTAGTGTCCAGTACTGAGAACTGAGCAGGTGGAGGGAGTGAAGATGAAACCATAGTGGATAGGCGAGATGGAGAGAGTGAGCATAGATTATGCTGAAAGCTAATCTGTGTAGGAGTGTGTGTTGTGTCAGGAGTCAGTATGAGGTTAAGAGTGATGAGAAAGTGGTCTGAGGTGTGTAATGGAGTAACTAAAGTGTTGTCCATTGAGAAGTGGCATGTGTAGACGAGGTCTAATTGGTTACCTGTAGCCGTATTAGATACTAACTTAAGGTCAAATGAAGTCAGAAGAGTGGTGAAGTCTGTGGCTAGGTGTTTATCAAGATGGATGTTGAAGTCACCAAGCAGAATCAGTGGAGTGCCATCCTCAGGGAAGCTATAAAGTAACATCCAACTCCTCCACAAAGTTACCGAGGTGACCTGGAGGACGATAGACCATTACAACATGGTAAGGGATCAAATTTCCAATCATTTGAGATAAGTAAACCAGTACCCCCACCCCTCCCAATTGGTCGAGGGGTGTGTGAAAAAATAAAATTAGTTGAGAGGGCTGCAGGAGTGGCAGTGTCCTCTGGTTTGATCCAGGTCTCAGTTAGGGCCATAAGGCTGAGCTGAGAATGAGTCCCAATAAATGAAATAAAGTAGGCTTTGTTTACGGCAGACTGGCAGTTCCAGAGATCAATTGGAATAGAGAGTAAAGTAGCAGAGGATTTAGGTAGACTGCACAAATTATTAGGATTGCAGCGTCTCGCTCGTACAGAGCGTTATTTGCGAGTGCTAGTAGTAATAGTAGAGATTTGAAAGCACATGGTGAATACAGATCCGAGAAAAGGCCAGATAGAAATAAGAAAACTGAACACAAATAATGGAAAGGAAAACGATACTCAAGTGCCTTGTCAGGTTCCTTGCTCAGGAGGAGTTGCACAGGGAAGAGTTGAAGTCTTTACACTCGTCGGTCACACTCATCAGACTTGTCAGATAAAAGTCTCTTATCACGAGACCTCAGATTTCGTGTGGGATTGTGTGGACAGAGTAGCTCAGACAAATAGCTTGGTGCCAGGTTATTTAATGATTTAAAAACAAAGAGTAGAATTTTAAACTTCTTTCTACAATTTTTTTGGGAAATTATGTGAATGTAAATAAAGTGAAAAGGTGACCAAAAGTTAAACTTGCAGCACTTGTAGAACTACTTTCTTACACATCCCTTACTCCAAAACATACTTTCAGAGCTAATAATGGAGGTAAAGTCTGCGTCTCTGAACAGTGTTCAGCAACATTGTCTCTACTAATAGCAAAAAAAAAAAATGTTTTGTTTCAAACACCAACATTACCATCTACTGAGAAATGCCATGTAGTTTTTCCAGTTGTGAAATTATTTTAAGAAATCCAAATGAAAGTTTCCACGCCAGGGCATTTCAGAAGGATTTCTGTCTTTTGCTTTTTTCTACTCTATTTGAAGTACATTATGTCTATAAATCTGCAATACCGAAACTGAAAAGTGTCACTGCATATATTGCATTTCACAACAAGAAGGCATAAAACTCAATTTGTGTTTTTCTACAGGTGCCGTTTGTTCCACAAGTTGTAACTCCACAGCCCTGTTGTTTTAGGTCCAATCAGTTCCATGATCTTAACAACTCGGAGGTGAGAAGCCTGTAGACTCTCAAAAAAAAAAAAATCCACAAAACAATCTATTATTTGAATGTAATGTCACTATATATGAACTGTAAGTGTGTAAAGCAATGGGTGCATTAATTGTTTAATATTATCAAAGGAAACTGATCATATAGTTGTTTTCTTGCAGATATCTGTGGTCAGCAACCCTTCCATGCATCACAATCCTGGAGATATTCCTCCACAATACACTGAACTTAAATAAATATAGATATTAAAACAAGAGTCAACAGAGTTGAGATGGAAAACTTGGGTTTTCCAGTGATTTCCTGTCCATTATCTCTAATGTTCTTTCATTAAAAAGAAAACGAAGGCAAAGACAAAATCCCTTGATCGGATATTCATGATTTTCCTACTTTAGTTAAGTCAACAAAGTTGTCTAATCATTAATGTAACTGGATAGCTTATATTGAACAACAAATTGCTTAATACAGTATAATCTGTAAAATAAAGTATGCAGAATAAAAAAAATCTGTATTTTGCTTATTTGTCACTTTTTACTTTTACTGTATTGCATTGGTCTCATACAGCAGAGCATATAAAACAGGCAATGGTGGAGATGTTGCCATCGCCCACTCTTTACATCCGTTCAACTGAACAGTTGACGTGGTGTAACTTTGCTAAAAGGTGGGACAGGAGAAAAAATGACATTACAATGTCCAGAAATCAATTCCAATAGTAGATTGAGTTCAATTTATCGACACAGAAGTCATGTTTAACATGATAGTTTCATCTTTACATCTACTAGTATAATAAAATATTGTTAGTGCTGAGAATACTGCTGAGAATGAGGCGGCTTCGGCCCTGGCTTGGAGACTTAGTCACGTTGGTTGGTTCCTTTTGAAGTTTTCTTAGCTTCACGCTTGCCACAGACCAGCCGGATCTCACGAAAATGCGTATAAATAGTACGAGTGTGCAATGTCGTGGAATGTAAACGCCAAAACTCCAAAACTGTTTTTCGTGTACATATGATACGCACTTTATGGCATATTATACATACGAACCCCCCACTACGCTAAACCTACCCAAGAGTGTGTCATACATACGAACCCCCCACCCCACTACCCTAAACCTAAGAACTGTGACTTGGAATCTCATATGGTCCGTTGTTTCCGGAAGAAAGCACTGAACCCGCTTTGGATGAAACCCAAGAGCGTCATATATACACCATAAAGTGTGTATCATATGCACGTGAAAAACAGCGTATCATATGCACGTCAAAATGAGTTTTGGCGTGTACATTCCACTGCATTGCACACTCGTACTATTTATACGCATTTACATGTGATCGGGTTGCACTGACGGACAAGCAATGTACGCTCAGTCAACTCCAAAACTTAGACGAGACGATCTTCCTTTCCTCCCTTGTTCGGCAACACTCACTCCCAAGCAACTTTCAAACTTTCAGCGGACTGGAAACACGACCTCGGGAAGAGGGAAGCTCCAGCTTAAAGAACGCTCTTAGAAGCCTCGCTTGCATCCTCTTATACTTAGCACAAAATAAATCCATGCAATATTCTATCGAGTTTAGATGCATTTAAGATTTGTGCCCCTGTTGAAGATGATATTATTCTTTCTTGACTCTCTCGACTTACTTGTTTGTTAAATTACCATTCTGCTTTCCTTCTCTCTTTCTCTTCTTTCTTTACTTTTCATTATTCTCTATATACATGTATTCTTTATTTAGTCGTATGTATTCGTAGTTTCAATTATTAAAACCAGTGTATCCACGTTTGATTGTCATTGCCGTCGCTCACAAAACATAAGTCACTTCAATGTTGAGATCAAGCTTTGAGCTCTCATAAGTATCTTTGAATATTTAAATTAATATTCTAATAGTTTGGAAAGTTTATTCTTTATGCCCAGAAGGATAACCTTCCTGAACATTTGATAAGAAAGAATAAAACTTTGTGAGAGTTGATAAAAGATTGTACTGTTCATTAGTTCATTTAATAAAATATTTAAAAGTTATTCTGTAATTTTATATATATATATACATACATATACATATATATATATATATATATATATATATATATATATATATATATATATATATATATATATATATATATATATATATATATATATATATATATATATATATATATATATATATATATGTATATATACACATACACACACAGGTCCTTCTCAAAAAAATAGCATATTGTGATAAAGGTCATTATTTTCCATAATGTAATGATAAAAATTAAACTTTCATATATTTTAGATTCATTGCTCACCAACTGAAATATTTCAGGTCTTTTATTGTTTTAATACTGATGATTTTTGCATACAGCTCATGAAACTTGACATGAAGCATATCATGAAAAGGTTCTCTAAACAAGCTATTAACCTAATTACTAATTAACAACTAATTAACTCTAAACACCTGCAGAAGATTCCTGAGGCTTTTAAAACTCCCAGCCTGGTTCATTACTCAAAACCGCAATCATGGGTAAGACTGCCGTGCAATGTCGTGGAATGTAAACGCCAAAACTCCAAAACTGTTTTTCGTGTACATATGATACGCACTTTATGGCATATTATACATACGAACCCCCCACTACGCTAAACCTACCCAAGAGTGTGTCATACATATGAACCCCCCACCCCACTACCCTAAACCTAAGAACTGTGACTTGGAATCTCATATGGTCCGTTGTTTCCGGAAGAAAGCACTGAACCCGCTTTGGATGAAACCCAAGAGCGTCATATATACACCATAAAGTGTGTATCATATGCACGTGAAAAACAGCGTATCATATGCACGTCAAAATGAGTTTTGGCGTGTACATTCCACTGCATTGCACACTCGTACTATTTATACGCATTTACATGTGATCGGGTTGCACTGACGGACAAGCAATGTACGCTCAGTCAACTCCAAAACTTAGACGAGACGATCTTCCTTTCCTCCCTTGTTCGGCAACACTCACTCCCAAGCAACTTTCAAACTTTCAGCGGACTGGAAACACGACCTCGGGAAGAGGGAAGCTCCAGCTTAAAGAACGCTCTTAGAAGCCTCGCTTGCATCCTCTTATACTTAGCACAAAATAAATCCATGCAATATTCTATCGAGTTTAGATGCATTTAAGATTTGTGCCCCTGTTGAAGATGATATTATTCTTTCTTGACTCTCTCGACTTACTTGTTTGTTAAATTACCATTCTGCTTTCCTTCTCTCTTTCTCTTCTTTCTTTACTTTTCATTATTCTCTATATACATGTATTCTTTATTTAGTCGTATGTATTCGTAGTTTCAATTATTAAAACCAGTGTATCCACGTTTGATTGTCATTGCCGTCGCTCACAAAACATAAGTCACTTCAATGTTGAGATCAAGCTTTGAGCTCTCATAAGTATCTTTGAATATTTAAATTAATATTCTAATAGTTTGGAAAGTTTATTCTTTATGCCCAGAAGGATAACCTTCCTGAACATTTGATAAGAAAGAATAAAACTTTGTGAGAGTTGATAAAAGATTGTACTGTTCATTAGTTCATTTAATAAAATATTTAAAAGTTATTCTGTAATTTTATATATATATATACATACATATATATATATATATATATATATATATATATATATATATATATATATATATATATATATATATATATATATATATATATATATATATATATATATATATATATATGTATATATACACATACACACACAGGTCCTTCTCAAAAAAATAGCATATTGTGATAAAGGTCATTATTTTCCATAATGTAATGATAAAAATTAAACTTTCATATATTTTAGATTCATTGCTCACCAACTGAAATATTTCAGGTCTTTTATTGTTTTAATACTGATGATTTTTGCATACAGCTCATGAAACTTGACATGAAGCATATCATGAAAAGGTTCTCTAAACAAGCTATTAACCTAATTACTAATTAACAACTAATTAACTCTAAACACCTGCAGAAGATTCCTGAGGCTTTTAAAACTCCCAGCCTGGTTCATTACTCAAAACCGCAATCATGGGTAAGACTGCCGACCCAACCTGGCCATCATTGACACCCTCAAGCGAGAGGGTAAGACACAGAAAGAAATTTCTGAATGAATAGGCTGTTCCCAGAGTGCTGTATCAAGGCACCTCAGTGGGAAGGCTGTGTTAGAAGGAAAAAGTGTAGCAAAAAACGCTGCACAACGAGAAGAGGTGACCGGACCCTGATGAAGATTGTGGAGAAGGACCGATTCCAGACCTTGGGGGACCTGGGGAAGCAGTGGACTGAGTCTGGAGTAGAAACATCCAGAGCCACCGTGCACAGGCGTGTGCAGGAAATGGGCTACAGGTGCCACATTCCCCAGGTCAAGCTACTTTTGGGCTACAGAGAAGCAGTACTGGACTGTTGCTTAGTGGTCCAAAGTACTTTTTTCGGATGAAAGCAAATTTTGCATGTCATTCGGAAATCAAGGTGCCAGAGTCTGGAGGAAGACTGGGGAGAAGGAAATACCAAAATGCCTGAAGTCCAGTGTCAAGTACCCACAGTCAGTGATGGTCTGGGGTGCCATGTCAGCTGCTGGTGTTGGTCCACTGTGTTTTATCAAGGGCAGGGTCAATGCAGCTAGCTATCAGGAGATTTTGGAGCACTTCATGCTTCCATCTGCTGAAAAGCTTTATGGAGCTGAAGATTTGGTTTTTCAGCACGACCTGGCACCTGCTCACAGTGCCAAAACCACTGGTAAATGGTTTACTGACCATGGTATTACTGTGCTCAATTGGCCTGCCAACTCTCCTGACCTGAACCCCATAGAGAATCTGTGGGATATTGTGAAGAGAAAGTTGAGAGATGCAAGACATTGTTTTTTCATGCAGTGGTCAATTTTGAGATTTTGGGCCAGTTTGCTCCCTTAACATGTAAGCTTTCATGTCAAAATAAAAAATATGTCGACATTACATATTAATGTGGTTAATTCACTATATTTTGTCAACTTGCGCCTTTAGAGTTCTACCCGAAATCATCAAAAGTTATTCTAATGCGAGCTCCCGTGCCGTCTCCATTCACAGAAACATGTCATGCCTGGTATCATTATAAAGCTCTCAGCATTGTGTATGATAATATCTAATCCAAATATGGGAATTCCCTTTGTAGAACTAACCAACTGCGAAAGTTTGCAGCCGAAAATCACATCTGATTGGCCGATGTGTATTCTCCGCCTGAGAGAAAATGCAGACAACGCCGAAATAAGCTCATAAACGTTCACAGAAAGTACAGAGTAGCAAGAGATGATAAAAAGAAAGTAAACAACAACATATTAGATGACGAAACCCCATCAGAATTAGATTCAAATAGTTATATATGGACATACAGCAAACAGGGACAGTTTTTTGCTGTTTTTGTGAATGTTGTGATGTGAGTTGTTAAGGTAGTTATCTTCAGCGTAAGGCTTTTGCTATTAATAATTGATTCGTTTATTAATTTCACAAGTGTTTTAAATGTTATACACTGCTTATATAAATTAAGTGAATATATATTTAGTTTTTTAGGTTGGGGGAAATCCTATCTTGAGTTATAGGTCTTTTTACTCCAAAAAAATATGGCGAAAATTGATTTTTCAAGGCTATTGTCAGTATTCTATAATTAACTAAAACACAAAATTAGATATCCAAAATCCCCCCGGTAAAAGCCCTCATATCTAATAAGTCAACAAATAGAATCAAGAATTTTGAGCCTGGTCCTTTCCAATTTCCAGATTTAGCTTTTGGAAATATATGCAAATGAGCGTCTATTTAAGTATACAAGGCCTCATTTGCATATTAAAACATTATTTTATACAAAACTTGTAATACATTTTTTTTTCTTATGTTCATGCCAGTAATCAACTGGAAAAGTCTGATAGTGATATCTTGTAATTTAAAAAAAAAAAATCCCTATTCACCTGTAGTGTCTCGCCTTAAGGCCGCTATCGAAGCATCCTGGGCCTCCATAACACCTCAGCAGTGCCACAGGCTGATTGCCTCCATGCCACGCCGCATTGAAGCAGTCATTTCACGCCTGCAAAAGGATTCCAGACCAAGTATTGAGCGCATAACTGAACATAATTATTTGAAGGTTGACATTTTTGTAATAAAAACACTTTTCTTTTATTGGTCTGATGAAATATGCTAATTATTTGAGATAGGAATTTTGGGTTTTCATGAGCTGTATGCCAAAATCATCAGTATTAAAACAATAAAAGACCTGAAATATTTCAGTTGGTGTGCAATGAATGTGAAATATATGAAAGTTTAATTTTTATCATTACATTATGGAAAATAATTAACTTCATCACAATATGCTAATTTTGTGAAGGACCTATATATATATATATATATATATATATATATATATATATATATATATATATATATATATATATATATATATATATATATATATATAAACTATAAATTGTCTAAGTTTCTTCATGTAATCACAGACGGAATCTATGATGGTAAGATTCATACCTGCAAACTGACCAGAGCCGATGGTCAGCTGGTGAAAAAAAGTGACATGTTTCTGAATTAAATATTTTTAGGGGGATCTCTGGGGCATTGCCTTCCATTTTTTTGTGCACTCTGACAAGAAAATAAAGGTAAAAGGTAAAATTTGCTTCAAGTAAAAAACATTTACACTATAGTGCTGGGCATTGTCACAAATTCCACAATTTGATTTGATCTTCATTAACTTCGGGCCTATCAGGTAGAGTACATAGCAAATTGTATGTAGGCTACTGTACAATCATGAATGGGGGGGGGGGGGGGGGGTTGGTGGCATAAATATATTGATTCTGAAGCAATATTCGTGTCTGTGTTCTATCAGCTTTTACATAGGCCTACTTAAATCTGCATATGTGATATTCACCCCAGGGCGTTATTTAATTTTATGAAGGCCATTAAAAAAATAAAATAAAACTTATTTGTATGCATCATCTTTCATGTTAAATTCTTACATTTGATTAATAAATGCAGTTATAATAGTAAGACACTAGGGCTGTTACCAATCAAATTAAATTATTTAAACTGCAAAAATAAAACAGCAATAAATAATGTTATGAGATTGATGCTCTAAATGTTTGAATATACAAATAAAAAAAATTCAATGATACTTTTAAACATGAAACTAATCCGTTCAGAACAATTCATGCTACACAATGTTCAGCAAAACAGCTCCCTTAGTCAACTTGTGTTATAAACAATATCATAAATTATAAAAAAAAAAAAAAAAATTAACTCAGTTTTCCCCAGTATGTTTCTTCTGTGAGTTTATAATGCTGCTCATTTGTTTTGATTTCCCCACGAATGTCTCTCACAAAGAGACAATCGCTGTTTACATTGAATGTAATAATAATAAAATTAAAAAACGGAATCATTCTCGTATTCCTGGTTATTTTAATATTTTATTTGTCCAGTCGGGAATGTAAAACCCTCTTTCATTTGTCCCAGACAATGATTAATGTTGAGCCCTTACCTTACAGACAGTCCTGTGTTCATTCATGATTTTGCTTGTGCTGTGTGTGTGTGTGTGTATATATATATATATATATATATATATATATATATATATAGGGGGTATCGAAATCGATTCGTATCACGACTTGAGGTGGTCAATACGATTTAAGGACAATATTGGTTAATTTAGAACGATATGATTCGAAACAATTCAGTGACTTGAAATCGATTCAGTAACTTTTTAGCCAAACATTTAAATCAGTGTGACTGTTTTATTTCAGTTGAATCAAATCGTTGTTAAAACTAATCGTTACACCCCTAATATATATATATATATATATATATATATATATATATATATATATATATATATATATATATATATATTCATTATTTGCAATCTATTGTTGTTAACTATATGTAAAAACTGCAGAAAATGTTTATTTTAAATGTGATTGTTGGTGCATTTTACAAAAAATTACCATTCAAATATGCAATATAAAAATTATAAAAAATAAATTAAAAAAATAAATAAAAAAGCATTTTTCCAAACATCTTGAAAGTAATATATAACAGTATATATTATATTCAGAACTATATGTTATCTGCTGACTTTAAAGGACAACTCCGGTGAGAAATGAACCTAGGGGTAATTAACAGATGGTTACTGAGTAGATCGTTCTCTGGGATGCGTTTTCATGAAAATCGAATGTTAAGAGTTTTATCTCTAAAAACAGATTAGTTTATAATGCTTGTCTATGGGGCACAGGGTAGACACAGGGTGGTAAAATTAAATCGCTAGTTAATACCACTAACAAGGCTCAAAATAGCCTCACACTAACACGGTAGCATAATGAGGGTCCCTAAATGCAAACCGAAGCATTGAGAACTTTGTAAGAGTACAAACAGTTTAATAAGAAGATACTTTATAAACATAGTGCCTTACGCGTTCACGGACAGGCACCATCTTGGAAAGCAGTCTCGACTCATCGATCCACGAGCGCTGTTCTAAGTGAGCTGGTCGATAGGAATTAAGTTTGTGAAATGTAATAACATGGACATTTTTATTTTTATTTATTTATTTTCTCTGTCGCGTTCAGTGCTTTCTTCCGGAAACAACGGACCATATGAGATTCCAAGTCACAGTTCATCACTTAGCAGAGCTCTCGTCGCTCGATGAGTCGAGACTGTTTTCCAAGATGGTGCCTGTCCGTGAACGCGTAAGGCATTAATTGTACTAAATCGCGGAAGTTAACCACTAGTAATGATGCAGAATTTTATAAGAATGTGTTTTTCACTCATTTTCTGATGCAAGTGCCATTACATACTGAAGTTTTGGTAACAAAAACAATAGTAAAAGTATAAAAGTGAGGTGACCAACGCTATACATTTTGCCACCTTCTTGCTAGCCGTCATTACCAAGCTACTGCTTTGATGATGCAAGCGCACCTTGGTTCGGACCCAAATATCATAATATGAACACAGTCCAGTGGGGGGCAGAGGGAGTGTCAAATCAAGTGTGAAAGCACCCTAAGTGTATCTGTGAGTATGATGACACATATATACATATATATATATATATATATATATATATATATATATATATATATATATATATATATATATAATTTCTTTTTAAATGGCCTTCTTCCAGAGTGAATGCACAAATGACTTTGAAATTGCTCCTTGTTCTAAGCATCTTGCCACGCTGAGGAACCCTGCGATGCGTTTCCACAACGAGTTTGCCAATGACGCTTCAGGTCTCTTTTATACGTGAAACTCTCATCACACTGAAGACATGTGAAAGGTCTCTCGCCAGTGTGAACTCTCATGTGAGTCTGAAGGTTTCCATTGAGTGTGAAACTCTTTCCACACTGAGGGCAAGTGAAAGGCTTCTCTCCAGTGTGAACTCTCATGTGAGATTGAAGGTTTCCTTTAAGTGTAAAGCCCTTCCCACACTGATAACACATAAAAGGCTTCTCTCCAGTGTGACTTATTATATGATTCTCAAGATGTCTGCTGTCTTTATAAGTCATTCCACACTGATGACATGTAAAATGGTTCTCTCTCGAGTGAAGCCTCATGTGCTGTTTAAGGGTTACTTTGTGTCTTAAACTTTTTCCACACTGATCACATGTGAACGGCTTCTCTCCAGTGTGACTGTTCCAGTGATACCTTAGGTTTAGTTCTGTTGTGAAACTTTTTCCGCACTGTTGGCAGGTGTAAGGCTTCTCTCCATTGTGAAGTCTCATGTGCCTGTTAAAGCTTCCTGTTTGAGTGAAACCTTTTCCACACCGAGGGCAGGTGTAAGGCTTCTCTCTGTTATGAACGCTCATATGGCTTTTTAGGCTTCCTTTTTTCTTGAAACTCCTTCCACACTGCTGGCAGGTGAAGTTAGTTTGTGTTTTTTTAGCTCTTTTTCGTGAGGAAGTCTTTTCAGTCTGTGAGCAACTAGACGATTTATCTCCAGTTGTGAAATCATGATGTTCCTCATACTGGTCTTTCTCTTCTATTTCATTCAGGACTTTACTCTCCTCTTTCAGGGCTGCCAGGTCTAAGGAGAAACAAGACAAATACAAGTTAACAATGGCACAAAACAACAGAAACCAAACATTTAGGCATGTATACTGCATCCTATAACCACAAAGAAACTGAAAGTGTTGTTACCTGCAATATCAGAACCTCTTCACAATATTGTTTACTCTTTACTTCATTTAGGACGTATGCCAAAAACTTTCAAGCTGGCGGCTATCAAACCCCTGATCTAAAACCTAGTTTGACCTCCATATATCTGATCCCAATTAATAGATGTAACAACACTGTAAAAAAAATTGTTGGTACAGTTAAGACCCTGCTATCAGGTCTTTGAGGACATTTCGGTAACACTTTACCTTTTCCAGTCTTGTCGCACATGTACACACTATGTATTTTTTTAATGTTACTTATAATAACGGAGCTATCATTTGACTGCGACAACATCTCCAAGACGCTTCTCCAAGAAACCCTCCTGCAAGCTCCCTAAAAGGTTTAGACCTCATAGTTTTTAAACCTCCTTAAAAGGTTTAAAAACTATGAGCAAGTGTACCAGGACGAAAGCTGTTTAAAACGCAAAGGGTGCAAACACTGATTTGATTTAGTTATTAAGATTTAATTGATAAACAAAATCTATTTATGACTTTATTTTTGAAAGCATTCTCATTTTACAGCATTTTTCCTAGTGTCTAAAACTGTCCACAGTACTGTAGCTTTGCAGGAAGGATTCTTCAAGCGTCTTGGAGATGTTGTTCTTGAGGATTTTGTCTCATTTTTTCAGTTTCTTCATGTAATCACTGATGGACTTGATGATGGTGAGATTAGATCTCCGTGTGGATCAAACACCTGTTGTCAGACTCCTTCTGCATGCAAAAATCTCACTAGAATTGATTACTACAATTAATGGCAAAATACATGTTTGAACATGTAAACTGATATTACCTACTGACACACTTAAATAACTGACTTAAATACATTTTTGGGGGGTGAAAATACTATCGTGCCTAAGACTTCTGCACAGTACTGTATATCTACTAAATATTCTGGTCTATAACTCCTCCCCGAACTTCAGTCTTTTGATCATTCACACTGCATAACTGTCACTCGTGTGCACGAGCACCGATTTGCCTGGATTATTGTGGTCATTTGTCTGCGATTTCGCAAAACCTGTCTGTGATTCTGAATCGGGGTTAAAATTAGGCAGTGTTAACTTGGCATTAATTTATGTGGAAAAGTGCATTTTTGCCTGACTTTCAATCAAGTGTTTGATGAAACATTCAATACGGATTAACATATCCCAAATATTATTTACATAAAAACATCAAAATGTTTTAAATGATTTTGATCTGATTTCTAAACATTTGCTACAAGCTCATAGGCTGCTAGCACAGACATCCCAATCTCATTCTGGAAACATTTTACTAAATAACTTGCCTGTGTGCCTACACACATTGGCCCTCATTTATTAATCTTGCGTAGAAACGGGCGTATATGTTGCCGCAAGATTATGCTTACACTCCTCTCACCACTTGATTTATGAAGCTGTGCGCACCTCTGCAATCCAGGTGTACGCAATACCTTCCCTTGATAAATGCGGCGGCTGAAAACGATCGTCATTAGAATAACACGCCCCTATATATTCAAGTCTCTGCCTCCTTCACGCCCTCATTTTACGCCATGGACACACGGAAGACGGCAAAGAAGCGAAACTTCTCCGACGTGGAGATCGAGACCATCACCAGGGGGAAAAAAACAAAATCGTTTTATTTGGGAGTTTAAAGAGTGGGATTAAAGGTGCCCACAAAAACAAAATATGGACCCAAATTACGAGTACTAATAATAGTGTGGGGGTTGAGAAGCGCACTCCAGCAGTTTAAATAGCTGTTTGGATGATAAATTACCTATCACAATGCATTATTTTACAGCACGTTTTGAAACAATTAGCATTTAATTTCCTATCACGGCACGTATTGGGGTGTACAATAGTGATGATGATGTGATGTGGAGTACCATTAATTCACATTAATAATTGCATGTCAATTTGTAAAAGTCTTCTTCTTCTTATTATTATTATGATTTTTATTATTAATGATGGTTATTGTTATTTAGAAGAAGAATGTTATTATTTATTTTATTAATATTATTATTATTTAAAAGAAGAAGACTGCCATTTTTATTATTTTGTCATTCTGAATTATTTTCAGTCCCAGTCCATGCGCAGCTGCCCGGCCTAACCCTGAAACGTCAGGTAAAGCGCACAGGCTCGCAACCCGAGGAATACATATGCTTACAAATCAAATGCTTTAGTAAAGTCACACAAATGAAACACTGAAGTCCATGTTGCTCAAAAATAAGTTTATAATTACTGTTGTTGTTGTTGTTAATTTTTTACAGTGGGTCATAATATAGCATATCTTGTCAGTGCGTTTTGTGGTGTTAGGAATTGTTTTTCTGAGCATTTTCGCACTAACTCAAAACGTGCGTACACCACCTCCTGAGCTGGAGTAGGATTTGAGCCAGAAACCCTTTAATTATCTACGCCAAAGTCCATATTGATAAATCTCAAAGTCACCGTGGTTTTGGGTGTACGCAAGGTCAGTGTTGCCAGATTGGGCAGGTTCCCGCCCAATTGGGCGGTTTTGAATTTGATTGTGCGGGTAAAAATGGGTTTGGGCGGGTGGACAAAATTTGGCCTGGTTTGGGGTCAGTTTGGCGGTTTTCAAACATCTAAATGTTATAGTCTAATGGGTTAATAACAAACTCAAATGTGCATGTACTCCATGAAATCAGTCATCATGACACACACAGGCCCAGCATAGAGTCAGCTGGCAGGTGTTGACGTCGCCAAACGAGCACTTTCAGCCAATCAGCGATCAGCAGGGAGACACGCTCATTCATGACAGGTTTTTTGAAGTTGTAGCTATTCAAGTGATCGCTATGGAAAAGTGACATAAATATACAGTAATGAGTGGAAGAGTGAACCAACTCTCAAAACATGGATTACACCTGTGACTTGAAGATTCTTTAACCAACTCTAAGAGCACAGATGAATGACTCAAATATACTGTATCTTGTCCATCATGACGTCCATACATAACGTTACTGTAGTTCTGTCTAAAGAAGCACAACACAAAGATAAACGCGTTCTTGTTCATTTTTGGTTGTAGGATTATCATACAATATGTATCAGTGAATGACACATTTTGGCGGTGGTGTGCGTGCATTAATGTTTGTGTAATGCCTGCTAATTACGTTGTCTATTTCAATTTTTGCACATAACTTCACTTTTTGCACATAAATTAGTTTATTCTTACCGTTGACATTTGAAAATGAGAGCCTCCATGTGTCATCATCAGTTAATTTTATGATTTTGACAGTTTTCACTTGGAAATTTTAGCCATGAGAAATTGATTTTTTTTTAGGGCCGGGACTCGATTAAAAAAATTAATCTAATTAATTAGAGGCTTTGTAATTAATTAATCGAAATTAATCGCATTTTAATTGCATATAAATATTTGGCCTGAGAACAATGAGAAGTAATTTTTCACATGTATTTTTAGTATACCATTGAATAATGACTGAATACATAAGCTTAATCAACAAAATATTGTTTATTTATTTCAGTCCAGCAGACCAGTGCAATGTTTGCCATTAAGTGTAGCAAAAGCATATTTGTGATATTTGAGGCTCGATGTTCTGCGGTGATATGCAAATTCCTTGTTGTATAGCTTGCACACAACCCTGCTCTTGACGACGCTTCCATTCTTTCGTTTTTTAAAACAAAATTTCCCATCCACGGGGCCGAGCAAAGCGGTCTCATCAGCTTCTTCGTTCATGTTTACTCATGCCCTGCGTCTCAATCAGCTCCATAGTTCCCTAGTCAGGGCACTGATCAAGACATAAGTCAATGGGCTGACTCCCTGATCAGTGCCCTGACTACTGAACTAGGGAGCTGATTGAGACGCACCCAAGGTTTGTTGTTGTCTTGACTCCGGAGCGCTAGTTGGTGTTCCAGTATAATCGGTCCGTCGAAACTGATTCATTGAAAAACGTTCCGCGGTGCAAAAATAAATGCGGTTAAATTTTTAATTTTTTTGCGTAATTAATTAACGCGTTAAAGTCACGTAATTAATTAATCTTAATTAACGCGTTAAAGTCCCGGCCCTATTTTTTTTATTATTTTTTTTATCATTATTTAGTTTTAAGGAAATAAAATGGAGCTAATCAGTCTTGACTGACATGGCAATACAATTATATCACATTATTTTATTAGTTAAAACTTTGGGCGTTTTTTTCTTGGATTGGGCGGGTTTTAGTGAGCTTTTGGGCTGGAAATCGTCAACCCAATCTGGCAACACTGCGCAAGGTTTACGCTGGAAATTTGGTGTACGCACTTTTGATAAATGAGGGCCATGGAATGGCAGGTTATGTTCCAAGATGAAAGATGTGAAATACACCTCAGTTGTAGTCACCTTCTCAGTGAGACTGCCTATCTGAATGAAAGACCTGAGATATATTAAAGCCGACTTCCCTGCACTTAGCCTCCATAACATGTTGTGGTCCCTAAAAGACACAAAAGCATAAAAAAATCATTTCTTTAGGCCTATGCAATTAATTGTTAATTATGATAAAATATGTAGATCACTTTAACCATTTATATAAGCTGCTTATACTATTTAGGTTTTATATATATAATTATACTAACTGATTTTATATATATTCTATTGTAACTGTTCCATTAAAAAGGTCTGAGGAGTTTTATTTTTTTTTTATGTAGCCTTGGCAACTAGCCGGTCTGAAAAATATGCACATGAAATTAAACTTGTTGAACTCATAGTAATAAAACAGGAAAATAGTAATAAAACAGGAAAAATTACTAATTTTGGCACCCCTATGGGCAAGTGGCGCCCCTAGCATTCGGCTATTCCGCTTATGCCACGGGCCGGCCCTGACTGTCCCTCTGCCATGGCGCTTCTGTTTCTAGATACACTGAACAGTGCGCACGCTACACGGTTTGGACCACAGTCTCTGTCTCGCTTGCACCCTCTTGCGTGCACGCTCTAGATTGCGGGAGATTTTAACTAATTTGGAAGATGTGTTCAGAATTTTGCCGACCGGATACGGCGAATGTTTAATCCGTCAGCGAGCTCTGTTTCACCTTCGTTGCTCTGGTTGGTTGTAGCGGTATCCTATCACGTGCAGAGGGAGTTTGAAAGACAACCGTTTATCCCGCCCCTCGGATTGAGCCCTGTCAATGGTGAGTTTCCAGACCAAACATCTTGATGTAGGTCTGGCTTTTCAGGCTACATGTTATCACAAGTGAGACTGAAATTACTGAAGACTTGTTTCGGTAGCTCAGAATCGATTCTTTACTAGAGACAACTTTATTCATCTTGCATGTGGATCTTTTAACCTTTGCAGACATTTTACCTTCACAAACAGATTTTAGTATAAACTACATAAAAGGCCATATAAAGAAAAGCATAATAAAAGCTTAAAGAGTCTCAAAATACTCTTAGAGTCACTAAAATCAGGGTAGAAAATTGTTCTCTTCAACAGTTTTGATGTAGGCCTAATCCTAGTAACATTATAAGAACACAGAGGAAAAAAATGCATTAAGAGGGGAAAAAAGGCATTAAGTGATGAAACAAAATATTAAGCTGAAATCAGACTTTCACAAAAGGAGAGAAATTTGTAGGAGGCCAGACAGGGTTCAAAACACCTGTCAACATGTAAAGACCAAAAGTATTTGTAACCAGCCTTCAAAAAGAAATCTAGATTATGTGTGTGCGTGAGCACGGATTAAGTGATATAGGTTAATATAAGCAATTAAAATAAATATGTGATTAGTTGACTAACGGCTTAAATGGGTGACTACTAGTCGACCAGAAAAATCTTTAGTCAGGGGGCAACCCTATTTTCTATGTAATGTTACTTTTTGCATTTATATTATTAACTTTTCAAATCAGTCCCTTTTTTAATTTTTTTTTTAAAATGACTTACTTTTACACTTTTACATTTACAGATTATTAAATAGATAATAGGTCTAAGCACATTGATTTATAATCGGTCCTGGCAGTAATGATTTAATTCATTAATAAAAGGATAAGTTATTATTTAAACTGTTTCTTTGCATCTATTATCAGTACTGGCTCACCATTTATAAAGGTGTGGATGACCGCGTACGTCCGCCACCACCAAAGACCCTTTTTCATGTCAAAACTATCAATTATTTCTGTAGAGCTGGACATTTAAATAAGGATCAAATGACTGAGATCAGCTTTGAGAATGAAACCAACCTGTTTGTTCCTCAGTATCTTCAAGTTTCACTCTGAATGTTTCTTCAATCTTCATGTCTTCACTCTCCTCTTTAATAAACGTGATCTTTATTTGTTCCACAGTTTCTTCATGTTTCACTCTGAATGTTTCCACAATTTTCATTTCTTCGGTCTCCTCTTTAATAAATGCCATCTTTATAAAAGTCTCACGTGGATCTCAGTCTCTTCACCAGGAGTTTTTCGGTGTGTTTGTCCTGTTTAAGATGAGAATAATTACAGAAAGAAAAAATAAATCCAAAGAGTTAATGGATTTATGACCTGATTAAACAATTTTTTATATTTAATGATTTGTATATCACATTTAAATGTGTAAAGGTTTTCAATACACTTTGTACACGTCTCAATAAGCTCCCTACTTCAGTAGTTAGGGCACTGATCAGGGAGTTGGCTATTTTAAACAAGTAATTTGTTAATAAGGCACGCAACACTATTTTATAGGTGATAGATTGCTTGTTTTTCAGCAGGAATGCAAATAATTCTTTCACATTTAAATTATTTCATTAGGTTAACTTATACTCTACTTGTGGTTAGTCTGCCCATCAACATGCTTGTTTGCTTTGCGGCCCCTTTAGATATAGTTTTAAAAAATAGACCACGCATTCAATCTATGTCAGAGCGCCAGCTCGTCCACAAATCTTTTTACAGCGAATTTTGACACTCTTGCCGGCGCACAGTAAGGCAGTGTACCAGTTTAATTATCTACAGCAAAATACAGAGCTTTGGTGGTAAGTGAGCGAATATCTAATTAACATCACTACATTCGAAATTCATGGCTAGAAATTACATCACAAGTGGAAAATATTGGTCAAAAATTTGTTGGTCAAAAAAAACACAAACTAACCAGCAAACACAACTTTTGGATGCCATCTTTTTTTTCTAGCTCAAATTTCACAAAATAGAATGCATAGAATTGTGGGATATCAACGGCAGCGAAGGATACATTTATGCTGCCTTCAAAACTCGATCAGATGAAGGTCTCAGGAGACAGGAAGTGAAGCCAACATTAGATACGGATGTGCCTGGATGCCTACCTTGCAATGGGTCCTCCGAAGGCAGCATTTTCCAGGTTTTAGAAGCAGCCCATGTTTATAACAAACTGATTCACGGTAAAGGGAGTGAAATGAGACAGCTTCTCTGTTACCAGTGTGTAGATGCAATTTACTCACACAAAATAACCTGCATTGATGTTAGATAATGCATTGCAATGTTACATTCAATAATAACATTCCTTTTACAGTTCCCCATAAAGCTATTAAATTACCAGAACAGTTTGCTTTAAATGATTTTAAACACCAACCTTTCCTCAGCCAAATCACAACAGATGCAGAAGGGAGCAGCACACACTTATGACATCATATCTCCACTCCAAAATAAAAGCCCTGTTCTAAGATTACAAAAGTTCATAGAAATATGTATGTGTATTCACATACAAATAATAAAACGTATATCAGTAGCACACAGAGCTGAATTCTTGGTGAAATAGATATGTATATCCATGTTGTTCAATGATGTGCTAAAAACTACCAATGGCAGTGTTTGAATTATATCTAATACATGAGATTTTGTCTAAAAGGCAAAACAGTAATGATTTTGTACATATCATATTTGTTTATTAATTTACCTACCTACCAAGGGTCAGGAACATGTTTCTATATCAAACCATATGTATTTGATATGTATCAAATAAAACTATTAATGACCTCATGGATTCTTCTCAGATATGTGCAGGCTTACAGTGTTTCAGTCTAGCTGTTGCTGTGTTTAAAATCTGTGACCCTGGACCACAAAACCGGTCATAAAGGTAAATTTAGGATAGGACAATATTTGGCCGATATACAGCTATTTGAAAATCTGGAATCTGTGTGCAAAAAATAAATAAATATTGAGAAAATCACCTTTAAATTCGTCCATATCAAGTCCTTATGCATATTACTACTAATATTTATGGTAGGACATTTGCAAAATATCTTCATGGAACATGATCTACAGTGACATAACCTAGACCTATTATAGTATTTTCCAGTGTCTGACAGGATAGTCCTTGTACTTTTTGCTATGACACTAGAAATTGCATTGAACAAAGATGACTGGCTTGTTTAAAATAATGATAATAATAAATTCCCGACCTCTGGTAGATTGTTTCTGAACTCAAACATGACTCTTAAATAGAATCTCATATGTGCTTTTTGTAGGTACATTTCCATGCACATTTTAGCGTGTCAACGGGCCTTTTATTTTGGTGCCACTATGTGACGTCAGAAGGCTACTTTTGGAGGGGGGCGGGGGGTAATGTACCATTAAACTGACAACCGCCAAGAAGACGTCAGGCGGCGTCATACTCCTGCATATGTTGTGATTCGGCGGAGCTGAGGAAAGGTTAGTGTTTTGACTTGTTCTGCAATAAAATAAAAAAGGTAGTGTTTTAAACCGTTTAAATCAATGCAAATACGGTCCCTCTTTTATTTACTTTTGATGCTCGTTATTTCTTATGATTAAAGCGCATCCACACCCGAGTAACATAAATGTTGCGTCTCACTTCGCTCCCAATATCATGAATCAGTTCTTAATAAACATGAATTCGGTCACTGGCGAGTAACGTTATATTAGTGATAAGAGAAGTGAAGCGCTCGATTCAGCGCACGTGATGGTCAGAACAGTGGTCGTTTTCTCCATAGGAGTTTGCATCAACGTCCCTTTCCCGCCGGAACACGCCCCCTCAGCTGGCAGAAGAGCTGCTGAGTGACTGGAGTTACTAGAGGAAAACGCGAGTTGAGCAAGCAATTATCAGTTTAAACTAAAGTTTGGGCTCGATATAGTGTTCCTTACAACTTAAAAAGGTTCAGTGATCGATGGATAATGACATGCAGCCAGGAATCGTGTTTTCCTGACATTTTTATGAGCCTATGTAGCAGTGGCGGAGCCAGGATTATTTTATAGGGGTGGCCGCCTGGCCGGGCAGGGGCCAGCTTTCTGGGGTGGCACAGAAATCTTTATTTCAACATAAAAATGTGTTATGTTGTACATAAAAATACAACACAAATTAATACCATTAATTAATTAATACTTAATTGTAATTGAGATAGTATAGTGAATTAGATCATGGAATACTGAGTGAATTTGACAATTTATTTGTGTTATTCCCCCACCTCCAGACAAGGGGCTAATATTATAGCTAAAGTTTAACTTGTTCAGTCAGCTCGGTTCTGTTTCTCAAACAACCCAATAGCTTAGCTTGTTCTCCATTGTTGCATCTTTCAAAGATGAGACATGCAGATAACTACATAGCCTAAATGATTCAATGTTCATTGAATTTTATATAATAAATTAACTCTTCAACAGTTCTGAGTTAGTCTATAAGGACTAAACCTCGCAACCAAAAAAGTAAAGACTAAAAGTTTAACTTTCTATTCGTGGTCAAAATAAATAATTGCAAGAGTTCTGTCAAAAATTAAACTCAGTGAAGGAAAATGTGTTCTCTATTGAATCCCTATATGCAAGAATATGAATTTATTTAAATTAAATAATAAGGCCAGAAGTCAACATTTTATAAATTATGCATTTATATATTATCCATTGTTGTTTTTATACTTAGTACAAGTTAAAGCAAAATTAGCGTCTATCTTTCAGTATTTATGCACAGTGCTTACATTTATTTGCATTAAAAAAAATCATATCATAGCCTACATATCAGCTTGTGCCTTATATGTATTGCTATATTACATGACATAATATTTTTGCACAGTTTTGATGCAACTGTAAACACATTTAGTTTTATTATTTCATGCTTTAATAGATTACAGAAATACGACTTTGCATGTTCGTTGTAGTTTCTTTTGCACTTTATTTGACGTGATGTACAGCGCGGCTGAGCGCGCCACATTTTCGATATGTGATATTCAAGAGTGTGCGCGCTGTGAGCACAGTAGGCCTGTAACAGCGGACAATGAGGACAGGAAATTGAGTTTTTCTAAGTTTTACTGACATATAGACTGATAACATCTCATCTGACCACAGATACTGAATAAGGACAACACGCTTCTCTCGGAATATAACAGAAGTGTCACCAGTTTTCACACACGTCTTTCAAAACAAAGATGGCATCGAAAAAAACAGAGAATTATGCTTATTATTGTTTCTTTGACCACACAATGTATGTGACTCACTAAAAACAGTCTTGCACCACACCAGTTGAGAAGTCTATAGTATTCACTGTTGTCCTGCTGACGCTCATTCAGCACCTTTTCCACACTCGTTTGACTTGTGCCTGTCGCTGAGGCGATGTTGGAGTGCACACGTCTAACAAGTATCACGTTTTTTGCGGTATTAAAGAGACGATTCTGCGTTTTTAAATAAACAAAAATTCCTGAAAAAAATAAAAATATATTCATATATTATACATATTACACCCACACACACACACAGCAGTTGTGAGCGGGGTGCTTAGGCCCTAGCTCCGCCACTGGTACGTGGCCGCTTGTCAAGAATGGAAAACAAACGTTTTATTCAAATTTTGAAGATGTTATAGACCTATTAATAAAAAATAAATAGTAATTATATTGCCTAGTCAGCGCGTAAAGAGCGTTCCCTTTATAATCACTAAAAGCTGTCACTAAACGCAATTTCACAAAGTTCCCCTATATTAATCAATGAAGCTGGTACAATGAATTTCTTATTTTCACAATGTCTGCACAGAGGATTGACGTGCGTGTTAACTGAACTCAGCACCTGGACAAATTCAACACCTGTGGTTGGCTGACTGCATTGTAGAAATAAACATGTCTGTGGTTGGCTACAATTCTCACCGAAGCGAAAACACATTGAAAATACAGGTCCTTCTCAAAAAATTAACATTTTGTAATAGATTCATTGCACACCAACTGAAATATTTCAGGCATTTTATTGTTTTAATACTGATGATTTTGGCATACAGTTAAAAAAAATTAGCATATTTCATCCGACCAATGAAAGAAAAGTGTTTTAATACAAAAAGAGTCAACCTTCAAATAATTATGTTCGGTTATGCACTCAATACTTGGTCGGGAATCCTTTTGTAGAAATGACTGCTTCAATGCGGCGTGGCATGGAGGCAATCAGCCTGTGGCACTGCTGAGGTGTTATGGAGGCCCAGGATGCTTCGATAGCGGCCTTAAGCTCATCCAGAGTGTTGGGTCTTGCGTCTCTCAACTTTCTCTTCACAATATCCCACAGATTCTCTATGGGGTTCAGGTCAGGAGAGTTGGCAGGCCAATTGAGCACAGTAATACCATGGTCAATAGCCCATCGTAAGAGTTGACATTTATCCCAACTGCAACCTCTTTGCTGTCTGACTCCATTACAAAGAGACGATGTTTACCCAAGGGGGTAATCTAGCACTCGGAAAGCGTTCCACCCATAGGGGCTGCCATTGCTAACCAAGCCATCACCTGCTGTTAGCATCCCATTGACTCCCATTCATTTTTGAGTCACTTTGACAGTGAATAACTTTACATCTGAGGCGTTTAAAGACTCCATTTGTCCATTGTTTATTTCTAAAGAAACACGACAATGCATAAAAGGCTCTGTTACCTTGTATCTTACACTATTGTCCCACAGAAGCTGTTTTTGTAAAAATAGGCTAACGATTGCGTCATAACCAACGCGACTCTGTCGCACAGTTGAGAAATTACCGTATAGACCTGAGGAGACGCTCGCAGGCAATCTTTTACTGTCTATGAGACAGTCGGAGGACGTGGAGACATAAATGTATGCTATTTAAAAGTAAACATTGTTTATAAAAAGATCAAGTAAAAGCAACAATCTAGGCATTATTATTATTATTATTAGACATACTATTATTACATAGAGACGTAGCTAAATCTACTGTAAAACAGTAGCCTAATATATTTCTAATTTCTTTAAGTTAAACCAAACTTTTATTTTGACGGGTTGCCGTGAAGAACTTTGAGTGTCTGTGTTCATGATATGACAGCTTTCTCAAATGAAACGGTTAAATCTCATCAAGTGAAGGTTCATGCGTTCGTGTCCTCATAGAGACATGGCAGACTAAAATACTATTTAAATATTACTGAACTCCTGCATGTTGTGCGTCTCTGAATGATGGGCGCTGATCTTTTATTGTCTATGGGCACACACACAAGCGCGAGTGCTTTTAGGCTATAAAAGCCTCGTTCACACCGCCAGCGACACGCAGCGACAAAGCGACACGATCCCATTCATTTCAATGGAGCGCTGGCGACTTCCGGCGACACGAGCGACAGTGACCGTTGGCGACAGAATGTGGGCGTGTCAAGCTTGACACGAGACGCGCGACAAAAGTTCAGAAATTTCAACTTTATGCAAATGAGAAGCGATTATCGCGAGCGACAACCAATAGGAGTGAAGTCAGTGGAGTGCATGTGATCAGTCTGTTCTGCTCCTGCGGCATCGTGTCAAAATGGAGGAGAAGTTAATTTTAGCTGTGAGCAATTTCCCCGTACTTTATGATATGTCTCTGTGTACGTTCTGACTCCGAGCCCGAATGGTTACGTGAACCCAGACAGACCGGCGTTTGCGCTTTCGCCGCAGATATGTAGCCGCAATGGCAAAAAGCAGGCGTTGTTCCTCGTTCATTGTTGATAAGAATGACAGTTTCAATGCACCGATTTTACTTATAATAAGTAATTTCCCTCCAAAATGTTTGTTTTAAGCGGCAAAATGATGTCAATAATGTAGGAGGGTGTTCCCTGCTAATGACGTTAAAGGGAACCCGTAGTGGGAACGCCCACTAGCGACATGAATCTCTGGCGCTGGCGACATGCAGCGACAAAATCGCTGGCGGTGTGAACGAGGCTTAAAGACAGCGAGTGAGTGTCACGCGCTTGTGTGTGACTGTGTGCGCGCGCGGCCCGTCATTCAAAGACGCAGAACATGCAGGAGTTCAGTAATAATTTTTAATAGTATTTTCCAGTTTAATATTCACATACACTAGTATATATATTCGGCTACAGTCTGGAGCCGTGCGTTTAGATAAAAACGGCGCCTTTGATGACATGCATAATTACGTTACTGTTGATCATCTGTCCATCATCGTCTAAAGCCCACCCTGATGATTTCATTGATCCGAACAGTTTCTTTTCGTGCATAATCACTCTATGGGTCGAGTCCAGACCGAACCGCCCAAGCTCAAATGTTGTGGGTGGGGCTGAGTTTGGCTGGCATCCAGGCTAATGAATTCTTACAGAGGAACAGATCCTAGACAAGCAGTTATGTGCAGCTTTTCCCTCAAAGCAGAAGCAGCAGCAGGTGGCAATGGTTTAAATTAGACGCTATTATCAAGTCTGTCTCAAGCTTGGTACAGCGATGTCCATGGACAAGCCTCCCCATACCCAAGATTTAGACCTCAGATTTGGCCAGTTCGACACACCCTTACGAAAATGAACTGTGGTTTTACTACAAATTAAACAAAACAAAAACATGGTTATTGTGGTTAAACCATCTTAACCACACTGTAAAAAAAAAAAAAAAAGTTGGTTTAACTTAAAAAAGTAAGTAACCTGGTTGCCTTAAATTTGAGTTTATTGAAATTAAAAAATTGAGTTGATACAATGAAGGAAATTGGTTTAATAAATAGAAACTCAAAATATGATTATATCTGAACCACATTAACAATGTGATAAATCATGAAACTAGCACAATTTGGCAGCATCATCACAAATAAAACACACAATTACCAAATATGCTTACAAAATCATTTAATAATATTTGAATAACGGTTGTCGATTCTTAATGTTCGTTGTAGTAACTTTAGTAAATTTTTATTTCGATGAACTCAAAATTTTAAGGCAACCAGGTAACTTATTTTTTAAATACTTTTTTACAGTGCAGAAATTAACCATGGCTTTGCTACTCTAACCATAGCAGGGTTCCCGCGGGGTCTTAAAAAGTCTTAAATTCAGAAAGTTACATTTAAGGCCTTAAAAAGTCTTAAAAACGCCCAGATTTTCATCCTAGGTCTTAAATTTAATTTACCAAAGTCTTAACTTTTACTTCCGTTCAGAAACAAAACCTTTTAGTTTTCTTTACCCGACTGCTTCATGCATTTTTACTCCTTACACTTTTCCTTCAGCTTTTCAGAAAGCTGCGATTGGCAAACGGAAAGCAAGAAATTACCGTAATAAACCATATTTTGGCAAAAAGCGCTATTTGTCTTTAAGGATTTTTTTTAAACGCGCCAAATGTTGAGGATTTACGGTCAAATAGCGCTTTAATATGCTGGCGCCAACACTCGCATTCTAATAGGGTTAAGCGTAATGTATTCTGATGTATTTGATCTGACTGGGTGGGCTGCTGTCAATCTCAGGCCCAACCGTAGATCCGCCCCTATCATAGGTTGGTTGTTTTGTCTGGTATGCACTTGTGTCTACGCGAGTTTTCAAAGAACATGGGTCTTTGCACACTGAGTCCGATATTTTCGCATGCGTTTTTTCATATTCGTGATCCGAAAAACTCGTCACGCACAGAGACCTTGCACACTGAGTCCGATGCTTATTAATGAATGTGTTACGGAAAAAAACGCAAAACAAGACAAAGTGAGGATGGTT
This sequence comes from Pseudorasbora parva, assembly GCF_024679245.1. Classification (NCBI taxonomy): domain Eukaryota; kingdom Metazoa; phylum Chordata; class Actinopteri; order Cypriniformes; family Gobionidae; genus Pseudorasbora; species Pseudorasbora parva. Next base: position 9,538,528 of record NC_090191.1, on the reverse strand, counting down.
TGTTTGTCCTGAGGAGATAATGGGTTCATCTAACGTTACTCCTGTGATCGAGTAGAGAGGAGAGTTTCTCTATCAAGCGGGATTATCCAGATCGACCGATTCAAAGTTTCAGTTTCAGTGGCTCAGTTTGATGCTTTGCTAGCGATACTGGAGACATATTTAAAAGAAGACCACTAATTTCTGTGAATCAATTGATCCCGAACACCTGCCAGTATGTCTATGGATCCGATCACACACACACACACACACACATACACGGACAGACAGAGCTTTACAGACCCTTACGAAACAAAAATATATTGCAATATATTTGAAAATATCATGCAATATATTCACATATATGGGATTTAATATTTATATTTTCCAATATATTGCAATATATTGAAAGCGGCAATCATTTGTATATTTTCCAATATATTGCATGAATATATAATATATTTTATAATGCCATCAATATATTATTCCATATATTAAAATATATTTCAAGAAAATATATTGGTAAATATATTTTCCTTTCGTAATGGGAGACTTGATGTGCTATAATTATAGCTGTGATATAATAATATTTGTAGCATTTTTGCTAGAATAATATGTATGGTGGCTCTGAGTTGTCAAAACGTCTCAAAATGTGTTTTTACGGATGCGAAAACGCAGAAAATCGAACCTGTTCCAAATTTTTTTGGGGGGGGGGGTCGAATTTATTTTTGGAAGTGCGTAAATTATTATTCTAGCAAAAATACCACAAATAATATTATTATATCACAGCTATAATTATAGCACATCAAGTCTCTGTAAAGCTCTGTGTGTGTGTGTGTGTGTGTGTGTGTGTGTGTGTGTGTGTGTGTGTGTGTGTGTGTGTGTGTGTGTGTGTGTGTGTGTGTGTGTGTGTGTGAGTGATCGGATCCATAGACATACTGCCAGGTGTTCGGGATCAATTGATTCACGGAAATTTGTGGTCTTCTTTTTAATATGTGTCTCCAGTATCGCTAGCAAAGCATCAAACTGACACTTTTAATCGGTCGGTCTTGATCCCGCTTGATAAGGAGGGGAAACTCTACGCGATCACAGGAGTCTCTCCACATCTCCTCAGGACAAACAAATTATCCTCACTAGACGTCACTTTGTATTGTTTTGCGTTTTTATCCCCGTAACGCATTCATTAATACGCATCGGACTCAGTGTGCAAGATCTCTGTGCGTAACGAATTTTTCAGAATACGAAAAACCGCATGCGAAAATATCGGACTCAGTATTTTGATATCAGTTTCTGAGATCATTTATAATGCTTTTAGTAATGCGTCGTGTTGGTCTTAAATTTCACTCATAATGGTCTTAAAAGGTCTTAAAAAGGTCTTAAATTTAACTTACTGAAACCTGCAAGAACCCTGCACAGTTAATGATGGTATTTGTAGTAAAACTATGATTATATAAATGCTAATCATTTAGACAAAAAACACTTGTACTATAATAAAACACCTCTATAATAAAACAATCTGCCTGTTTTCCCATTAAAACTATATCTTAAACATATAGCCATACAAATGTGGCAACGCAAATGTTCAGTACATTGATTATCTTCACTGTATGTATACTTGTTACAAAACGAAATGCCATAGCTCCGTTTAAATGAGTGCCTGTAGCTGCAAGCTGAGCTCTGAGTGTGATCTCCCATCCCCCATGTGCGGGTTCAAAACATGCGGAAATGGCTCCCTCTGCTGGCTGTAGTCTTTAGCCTTTGGCTAATCATTCCTCCTATGATGCAAATATCGTCAATTTGCATCATAGGAGGATTTTTACTAAAAAATAAAAAAGCATAAATCTCTTGTCTCGGGAATATGGGGGGGGGGGCACAATCATTTGAATATACTCCAGGGTTTCTACTGATACAAAGCCATGTGCTAATCGCTGAAGTAACCCTTTAAACTACAGAGCGCGATCAAAGAACACTCTTTATAATGTTCGGATCGGTCAGTCACCCGTTTGAATGACGCTGCTCTAGTAATTATGCTCAACAGAAGCTCTTACTGAATTCATGTCGATGTTGTGTTGGTTGTTAGCTGTGGTGAAAGAATATTGTGAGAGAAATAACGTTGCATAGTTCACTCGTGTTTATTCAGAGCTCTCAGATACAGACAAAATAAACTCACGCTCTCAAAAACTCGGTACAATAACACTTTATCAGCAATCTTTCCCCAGCTCCATCTCTCTCGACTGGCAGCGCAGCAGCTCCTGCTCTGCACGTAAAAACAGTAGTGTTGTCAAAAATATCGATATTTCGATATGTATCTACTGGAATTTCTGAAACAATACGATTCTCAGTTTTTACAGTATCGACATGATACAAGTGCAAACATTTGCTTCTTTTTCCAGCTTATTTTTGGTCAAATACTCTCAAAAAAATTATCAGTGCACATCTGGAAGAGTATTAACGTAAACACAGTTGCAAACAATTCAGGAAGAACTTGTAACAGGAACAGTGTTTAGGATCCATGCGTCCGTTAGTCTTAAAGGGACAGCAGTCATTTGTTATTCAAACTACAAAAAGACAAACGATCAACTGCTCTTGACTGATCAACGTGTGTAACTTTAATAGTTTCATCTGTAGGCTATTGATTTTTTTTTAACATTATCCAATGTTGTTTTATATGTAATTATTTGCATTTTTTTTTTACTGTGGTATCGATTTATTATCGTTATCGAGGTATTTTAGTCCGGTATCGTATCGAAGTCATAATTTTGGTATCATGACAACACTGCAAAACAGACAGTTAACTGTGGTTTTAAACTGTCCTTTATTGTCAAAACATGACAAACACTTCCCACACAGGTGAACAATTTATTTACACTGAGGTAGATTTATTTATTAAAATCTTAACTGTGGTCAGCATTTTTTTACTCAACACTGTATATCAATAATATCATTATACAGGGCTTGTGCTTGTCCTTCAAACAAGTAAATTGTTCATTCCCGTGTCCAAGCAAAAAATGAGCTTGTCTGGAAAAAACTGTGTGTGTGCATGTGTGTTGTTAATGTTTTGAGATTTTGTAGTTTTGAATAGAAAAATAAGACATTTTGGAAAGTATGTTTAAACATGAAATTAAGCCACCAGTAGGTGGCAGCAGGTGGCCATCTTTATGAGTGAGTCATTGAGTCGTTCATTCAAACGCTGAATCGTTCAGTAACACACATGTTGCTGTGAGTCGCGTTACAAAAACGCTCAATATTGCATTACTTAATTGTGTAAGTAAAACACTAAAAACGCAATTGGGGAAGGAAAAAAAGGTTTTGAGTTAAGAAACATTTTGAGTGCCCCTTCTCTTGCCTCACATTGGTTTGGTCCACTGTGCATCTCACCGACACACACACCTCACCGACAGTGGGCTGGTCGGGAGAGAGCAAAGTTCAGTATTTGTGGATCTCCAGTAAGGGCTGTCTAGTCTATTTTATTTATTTTAAACATCGGATGAAAATATTTTTCTTTTGATACAGGCGATGCTGAGTCATTAATACATCAACAAAGACAAACAATTATGATAGCGATCATGTACAAGTCCGAAGTTTTAATGAATATAGTTTGGTAGCGTTAGCTTGTTGTAAGTCACACTACAGCTATCACGGTAATAAGCCTATGTGTGAATGTAGTTTATGTAGATTTACCGCTGTGTTGGGCTCAATGTTATATGGAAGAACTTCGAAGAAACACAATAATTTAATAACTATTCCGTGTGGTGAATGTGAACCTATGATAAGCAGTCCACGCACGTCGCTCTGTTTTATGTCGGATGGGATCGCCAAAATATCTCCAAACCACTGAAGTTGAGCGAATTAACTTGTCAACGATATCTGTGTCCTCCAAGCTGGTCGTGAGCAATGAGTTTTCTTCACTATTGCTCATTTTTCTCGCTCCATTTCACTCTGATCCTCCAAGCCTGTCAGCCACTGACTGTGAACAGCAGCGCATGCCAGGGTTCCCGCGGGGTCTTAAAAAGTCTTAAATTCAGAAAGTTACATTTAAGGCCTTAAAAAGTCTTAAAAACGCCCAGATTTTCATCCTAGGTCTTAAATTTTATTTACCAAAGTCTTAAAACTTTTACTTCCGTTCAGAAACAAAACCTTTTAGTTTTCTTTACCCGACTGCTTCATGCATTTTTACTCCTTACACTTTTCCTTCAGCTTTTCAGAAAGCTGCGATTGGCAAACGGAAAGCAAGAAATTACCGTAATAAACCATATTTTGGCAAAAAGCGCTATTTGTCTTTAAGGATTTTTTTTAAACGCGCCAAATGTTGAGGATTTACGGTCAAATAGCGCTTTAATATGCTGGCGCCAACACTCGCATTCTAATAGGGTTAAGCGTAATGTATTCTGATGTATTTGATCTGACTGGGTGGGCTGCTGTCAATCTCAGGCCCAACCGTAGATCCGCCCCTATCATAGGTTGGTTGTTTTGTCTGGTCTGCACTTGTGTCTACGCGAGTTTTCAAAGAACATGGGTCTTTGCACACTGAGTCCGATATTTTCGCATGCGTTTTTTCATATTCGTGATCCGAAAAACTCGTCATGCACAGAGACCTTGCACACTGAGTCCGATGCTTATTAATGAATGTGTTACGGAAAAAAACGCAAAACAAGACAAAGTGACGTCTAGTGAGGATGATTTGTTTGTCCTGAGGAGATAATGGGTTCATCTAACGTTACTCCTGAGATCGCGTAGAGAGGAGAGTTTCTCTATCAAGCGGGATTATCCAGATCGACCGATTCAAAGTTGCAGTTCCAGTGGCTCAGTTTGATGCTTTGCTAGCGATACTGGAGACATATATAAAAGAAGACCACTAATTTCTGTGAATCAATTGATCCCGAACACCTGGCAGTATGTCTATGGATCCGATCACACACACACACACACACACAGACAGACAGACAGAGCTTTACAGACCCTTACGAAACAAAAATATATTGCAATATATTTGAAAAAAATCATGCAATATATTCACATATATGGGATTTAATATTTATATTTTCCAATATATTGCAATATATTGAAAGCGGCAATCATTTGTATATTTTCCAATATATTGCATGAATATATAATATATTTTATAATGCCATTAATATATTATTCCATATATTAAAATATATTTCAAGAAAATATATTGGTAAATATATTTTCCTTTTGTAAGGGGAGACTTGATGTGCTATAATTATAGCTGTGATATAATAATATTTGTAGCATTTTTGCTAGAATAATATGTATGGTGGCTCTGAGTTGTCAAAACGTCTCAAAATGCGTTTTTACGGATGCGAAAACGCAGAAAATCGAACCTGTTCCACTTTTTTTTTTTGACGGACGAAAGTCTCGGAGGCAGTGTGCAAGCGTGATTGACATAACGTGAGGTCGAATTTATTTTTGGAAGTGCGTAAATTATTATTCTAGCAAAAATACCACAAATAATATTATTATATCACAGCTATAATTATAGCACATCAAGTCTCTGTAAAGCTCTGTGTGTGTGTGTGTGTGTGTGTGTGTGTGTGTGTGTGTGTGTGTGTGTGTGTGTGTGTGTGTGTGTGTGTGTGTGTGTGTGTGTGTACATGTTTTTCTAGCCTGGTGAGGACTTCAAACTGAATGCACACAGACTCATGGGGACTCGTGTCACCGTGGGGACCTAAATTGAGGTCCCCATGGGTACAAAAGCTTATAAATCATACATAATGAGTTCTATTGAAAATGTAAAAATGTAGAAAGTTTCCTGTGATGGGTAGGTTTAAGGGCAGGGGCAGTGTAGGGGGATAGAATATATGGTTTGTATGGTATAAAAACCATTACGTCTATGGCAAGTCCCCACAAAGATAGCGCACCAGACGTGTGTGTGTGTGTGTGTGTGTGTGTGTGTGTGTGTGTGTGTGTGTGTGTGTGTGTGTGTGTGTGTGTGTGAGTGATCGGATCCATAGACATACTGCCAGGTGTTCGGGATCAATTGATTCACGGAAATTTGTGGTCTTCTTTTTAATATGTGTCTCCAGTATCGCTAGCAAAGCATCAAACTGACACTTTTAATCGTCGGTCTTGATCCCGCTTGATAAGGAGGGGAAACTCTACGCGATCACAGGAGTCTCTCCACATCTCCTCAGGACAAACAAATTATCCTCACTAGACGTCACTTTGTATTGTTTTGCGTTTTTATCCCCGTAACGCATTCATTAATACGCATCGGACTCAGTGTGCAAGATCTCTGTGCGTAACGAATTTTTCAGAATACGAAAAACCGCATGCGAAAATATCGGACTCAGTATTTTGATATCAGTTTCTGAGTTTATTTAATGTTTCTATAACTGAATCAATAAAAATAGAATGTTTGAGAGTTTCTGAGATCATTTATAATGCTTTTAGTAATGCGTCGTGTTGGTCTTAAATTTCACTCATAATGGTCTTAAAAGGTCTTAAAAAGGTCTTAAATTTAACTTACTAAAACCTGCAAGAACCCTGCATGCCGCACCCAGCAGCCCGGTCTGCAATACGCATGCGCAGCATTACGCATAGCGTGTAAGCATTATATCGAGAATTTATCGAACTCTTGTTATCGTTTTATCGTTAAATTATATCGTTTACGATCGTTATCGTTTTATCGCCCAGCCCTATTCACAAGTTAGTTCGCTCAACTTCAGTGGTTTGGATATATTTTGGCGATCCCATCCGACATAAAACAGCGATGTACGTGGACTGCATGCTTATCATAGGTTCATGTTCACCACACAGAATTTAATTATTAAATTATCCTGCTTCTTCTAAGTTCTTCCATATAACTTTGAGCCCAACACAGCTGTAAATCTACATTTAACTACATTCACACATAGGCTTATTACCTTGTTAGTTGCGGTGGGTGACTTACAACAAGCTAACGCTACCAAACTATATTCATTAAAACTTCGGACTTGTACATGATCGCTATCATAATTGTTTGCCTTTGGTGATGTTTTAATGACTCCGCATCGCCTCTATCAAAAGAGAAATAATGTCATCCGATGTTTAAAATGAATAAAATAGATTAGACAGCCCTTAATGGAGATCAACAAATACGGAACTTTGCTCTCCCCCTTCTCTCGCGACCAGCCCACAGTGAGGTGAGTGAGTTGCGATGCACAGTGGACCATTTTTCTTGCCCGTTTGCGTTTTTAGTGTTTTACTACTTACACAATAAGTAATGATATTATTGATATACAGTGTAGAGTAAAAAAATGCTGACCACAATTAAGATTTTAATAAATAAATCTACCTTAGTTTTAATAAATTGTTCACCTGTTTAGGAAGTGTTTGTCATGTTTTGACAATAAAGGATAGTTTAAAACCACAGTTAACTGTTTGTTTATACTTTAAAGAAATAAAGATTTTACATTTATCGTGATATTTATCGATAACGACTGATATGGAAAATCATATTGTGATAATTTTTGGGGGCCATATCGCCCACCCCTAGTTGTGCTTATGTTTTATGAGAAACAGTGTGTGGCAGTTGTCTGTAAGAGGCTGCCCACGTTACTTTCGTTTTGTTTGGTTAAAGTCTTTTAAATGTCCGCTGGTTCTCGCCGCCTCCTTCCTCCCTAGAACATTCTGTAGGCCTATTACAATTTCTATGTCCAAATTACCAGTATACACACAACAACATGCCATTTGACCCATCACGTCACCACCATTGCGACAGTGCAACTTTTGTGCCTCTCGTAGCCGAGATGGAGCGAGGGTTGCAGGAGTAGCAATGGGTGAAGTAAAAGTAAAGTTGGTGAGTGGAGTAGCCTATATAAAACTGTTGACAACTTTTCTTTAAAGGCCATTTTGCCTGTTTCTTTAGCGCGTTCATGATGTTGTGATGTTGAGAGAGGTGCAAGATAAAAAAAATAAAGCATTTTAATTGGAATGATTTTAGCGTGTGTGATTTATCGCGGGCATGGGTCGGGTAACGAGCCAAATATTAATGGGTCTGAGCGGGTGCGGATTTAATTTAGATATTTTCACGGGTCATGGGCCAGATCTGGTGCTAAACCTTGCAGGTACGGGCGGGTCTCCAAAAATGGACCTGTGCAGGACTCTGGTACTTGGGCAGTGACTGATGACTATTCACAAGAACACATTGAGAAACAGTCAGTGTAATGTGGAGACCCCTCCATGACATGCAACGAGAAAGACAAACATGTCATGTGTACTAAAACTTTTACATTTTTAAATGTAATGTGCAAATCATAAATGCAAATGAAATGCTAAATATGAACTTTTATATTTATAAATGTATATAAATATATATTTATAGATGTACTCTTTCTCATTTTAGACAGGTTAACGTGTCCAGCCACAAAGGTCCACGTGACGCACTATTTTAAAGATGATGTTTATAAAAGAGGAGAGTGAAGAATTTAAGATTGAAGAAACATTCAGAGTGAAACATGCCGTGAAGATTGAAGAAAAATTCAGAGTCAAAAAAGAAGAAACTGAGGAACAAAGAAAGAAAGAGGAGAGTGAAAATGAGACTACTGAAGAAACATCCAGAGTTACACATGAAGACGTGGCGATTGGAGAAACATTCAGAGTAACACATGAAGAAACTGAGGAACGGACAGGTTGGTTTCATTCTCAAAGCTGAACTCTCATTTGTTTCCTATTAAAATGTCCAGCTCTAAAGAAATGAGTGATATTTTTGAAGAATCACATGACCTGACAAATGCTAAAACTGTTAAATGCTAATTCAATATTACAACATCACGTATTAAATTACTCCAAAATAATAGGAAAGTAAAAACAAAACAATTATGTGTAACATTAAACCTCTACTAATGCTACAGTATCTTAACAAAAATATTTATTTTGCCCAAAGCATAGAGAAAGCAGAACTGTTTAGACATGTTTAATGTTTTCATTGTTATTATTATCATTATTATTGAAGGGATAGTCAACCCCAAATTAAAAATCTATACAATGTAAATGGTGTGCATAAAAATCAATGGACAGAAAAGTATTTATTTATTCTCCCCAGCAGAATCACAGAGCCTTAATTTGCAGCAAAGAGAACTAATACTTATGACTAATAATGAGTTGAATATAGAAACTATATTGACTGCTCCAAAACAAACAAAACACTTGTATGGGCCTTTGCTTGGAAGGAAATGTAACTTTAATTCAGAACCCCTTCTATACATTATCCGATAGCTTGGTAAAATCTGGAAAAATAAAACTGAAATATAAATACAGTGAGGAAAATAAGTATTTGAACACCCTGCTATTTTGCAGAGGTGTGGACTCGAGTCACGTGAGAGCGCCGCTCTCAGTGTATCTGCATCTGTGGAAAAAAATGTGCACCACCTGTATGCATGCAGAGAGCACGCGCACTGCCTGCACAATATCCAATCACTGTAGTCCCATGTTGGTTTGATTCGACAGCATCCATAGTCAAGTCCACGTATAACACAAAACTTTGGTCTTCTTTTTTTGGCAAGTCGCATTAAAAAATCTCGGGTTGCGGTTTATTGGCCTTATTTTAAAAAATGTGGTTGCTTGTTAGGAAAATATGACAAGCAACTTCGTTTCTTTACATTTATGGTCGCTGTTTTGTCCAAATACATTGTCTGATACCGTCTTCTCACAGCTAATAGCCATTAGTGCAATGATACAAGTGCTGTAGTAATTCTTCCTCGTACAGCCTGCCTCCTTCTTCCCCTCATTGAAGAAAAATCACGTTCAACATGCAGGCATGTGATGTGACGTTATCGTAATGATAGTTTGTAGATGTAAGTAGACGGATTCATTTTTTATAAACAATGCAACCAGCAGAGAGGGAGAGGAAATGGGGAGGAGAGGCACCTAATTTAACTTTACAAATATTTTTATAATGTATTTATTATGAAAGGCTATTATAAAAAAGAAACAAAAAAAAGTATAGGCTTCTAATAATAACACAGTAGGTATGGTTTAAATGTATTTTACTATAAATATGTGGCTATATTGCAGCGTGTGTGTATTACCCTTAGTGTTTGCCTGTGTCCCAACTCCCAATCATAGACTGTAAAAAAAAAAAGTGCATATAATTAATCCTAAATAGTAGGCTAGCTATGTGAAATAAGTAATTTTCAATAATATTTAGGGCAGATTGCACATTGAGATGCAGGGCTTATCTTTTTCACGGTTTGCAGTAGTGGTTCTGAAGCCGATTGTGCCTAAAGCGGGTGAAGACGTATGCGAAGCTCAGCCCCGCGCTGAGCCCTTGCCTCAGGATCTCACTCACACCGCCACCTGACGCGCACATTATATACACGCAAGCTCAATTTTGAATTGACTGACAGATGAGCTGCACGAAAGCGCTCTGTGGCGCAGCAAGATTTTAAACAACTTCCAGAGTGGCCGCGGACAGGCGCTGAATGCTGCCACCGGTGTGTGTACACTCATTGAACGTGTTCTAATTTTAAAGGCGCGGTGCGAAGCTCGGCGCCCTTAAAGGGGTCGCACACCGATGCTCTGCTCAGCTCACGTCTAAAATATTGAGCACCCCCATATTGCCAAAATGGTATGATCCTCGTTTCATAACACCCGCGAAGATTCGACCGTGACATCGGGGGTCGAATCAGGCTCCGCATATCGATGCATCGAATCTTCGACTATTCGGGGTCACCCCTACATTTAAACAATGTTTTATTCAATGCATTACTTTATATTTATATAGCCTAGTACCTTAGAAACAGGCTAGACTGGCTAGACTATGTTAAAATAAACATTTTAAATTAGAACTTACAATAGACAAAAACAGCCAACTTGTTTTTTCTTTCATTTTTTAGAAATCTTTAAAAAAAAAATCCTGCAGGTCATAAATAATTTTTTTTTCCACCTCCAGAAAAGTGCTCTCCATTATTTCACTTGTTTACCTAAAGCTAAAAGCCATTTTCCTTGCTTTACCCAAGGCAAAAAGCCATGTGTTGACTTTGAAACAGAGTACACTTTATATTATACCCATATGTGGGGAAATTACTAGATTTTCGCATCAATACATGTTTGTTTTAATAGGCTACAGACAGCGCCCTGTCCCTTTAATTCAGTGCGTTCAGCACACCAAATCAGACTCGGTGCAGAAACGATTGCCGCACTTCGCACTGACCAAGCCTGCAGTCTCCCTCTCAGATACTGAAGCTTTCGCGCCTCGATCGCCCCTCGGTGACCGGTCCAAGTATAGCCGCTCCTCTGTGTTTTCTAATGGACGCGAGGCAAACTAAATAATAAAATTACACTTCAAATATTTTTTCCCCAAAGTTAATGTATGTCACTGAAGGCAGTTATCATCACGATGATTTCATTTCAAGTGTTCGTTTTTAAAGTAAGTTTAGTTTTAGTTAGTTATTTGATGCTATAAAAACGGGGGGGTGACGTCTTGATTGATAGCTGAAACTGACGGCTTCTGAGTGAAGTTGTCACTGAGGCACTAACGGGCTTTTTTCGGAATTTTTGGGAGCAGATTGGAGCTTTAGCTTTAATTTCTACATTTCCATAACTGTTTATTTCACACCAACATAATTAATTGTTCTGCATCTGTGAGAGTGTGGGCGGGCTTTTGATATCGCAGCTGTACTTCCTGCTCTACTTCCTGCGCTTTACTGCGCAACTCCAGTCCTGAAATCGCTACTGCGCAGACTCGGTCCCAAGATGTCCGCGCTGTGCAGGCCGCCTAAAAGCTTCAAATCTGCCAAGCGGAAACGCATGATGTCGAGTCGTCCATATTTTTTTACGGCCTATGGCACTGACGGACCGAAACCCGTGAAAACCGTAATCTGATAACAGAGTACAGAAAAAAATATGAAACGGTCATCAGCAGGTGTTGCTTCAGATAGCCATGCTCGATGCAGGGATGGAAATTAACTTTTTTGTCCACCGGCCACAGTGGCTGGTGGATTTCAAAATCTACCAGCCACTCAATGTTTTAACCAGCCACTTTCTTGTTTATAACCGACAATGTGTAACTGCACGTGAAAATTAATACTACAAGCTCTACACTACTTAAGCTGTTTATTTAATCTCAAATCTCAATGAAATACTGAATTTTTTTTCTTTCACTCTAATACACACACAAACCATGAACTGATATACATTTCATTAAATGAGTAGGGCTCTGTGTGCTCTTTTTTTTTTTTTTTTTTTTTACCTGGATGTGGCATTTGGATGATTTGTGGTCTTTTATGGCTTCCAGTTTTAGGTTTTTAGTACCAACAATGAAACTATTAGTTTTGGCATCTCCTGAAGCGTGTTGACGACATAGATAGCAGAACATTATCAGTAGGGATGCACCAAAATAAAAATTATTGGCTGAAACCGAAGCACTAAAAGAAATTTAGCCAATTATCCATTGCATTTATGGCTAATGCTATGACTGTGATTTATTATTTGAAACTTTAATATTAATTAATGCAATTGCAATGCCTTGATTTTTAGTAAAGTTACAATTATAAATTATGCAAATATTTATTTAGCACATTGCAACAACCCACAGTATAAAATTAAATTCAAACTAAAATGTTTAACTTGACCTCACACGTGTACATTAAATAATTATGTACAGGTCTACTGGCCTGCAGAAATGTACAGAAATTGAATAAAGTAATCAAATGTAAAATAACTGCATATTTAACTGTTTAAATGAAAGATTAATCCTTAATAAACTTACAAAAGCTATTCAATCAAGAGCAGTGAGTGATGTCCTTTTGTTTGACATTAAACAGAGTAAAGGCGACTTCCCCTTTAAGACCTAATAGAGGGATATGCGTCATCTTTCACGACTGTATAAAGTTCACTTAAGGCATATTCAGACTGTGTCTGCTAGAATACTCATCAAGATGAACATGTTGGCATACTTTTTGTGTGAGTTTGTCTGTTTAAGCACAAGACTCGAAAGATAACTCAATATTTGCGCGCTGTGAGACGGGTGCGCGCTTCCGGATGACAGTGACGGACCTTCTCTCAGCGCGAGCGCGAGTTCTTATTCGCGTCTTCTGGCACTACATCCGGGTAATGACGGCGAAAACGACTGGTCATATTTGGACATACGGCCGCACTCGCATGCACTGAACACAGTTTATAAAGAGGGGAAACGGTATGCTATTTTTATTTACCCGCCACGGTGGCCGGTAGGTGAAGCGAGTTTACCCGCCACAACTCAAAATCACCCGCATTTGGCTGGTGGCGGGTGCTAATTTCCATCCCTGGCTCGATGTAATGCCACTTTCATACGGCTTTCTCATGCTGTTACAATTTTGTCCACCACCCTTCTTCCGTCATCATTATATTTCACGGGGAAGCCAAAATGCTCTCATACATGCGATGTGAATGATGTGGGAGGCTTTTCAAGTTCTTCTGCGCCTCCGCTAGCCATTGTTGACTGATTATGCCTTCAGGTGAACGACTGCTGTGTGTAGTTTCACTGAAACTCGGCAAGTTTAAAGGAACAAAATTGCTTAAAAATCAATATCTGCAAATGAAACGGTCTTTTACTCTGCGATTGCTAAACAATTAAGATGAATCCGCTACAACAACAAAAAAACCCCGCAATAAATCCGCAGGTCCCGTGTGTTCCGAACCGTGAATCTTGATCCATTCGGATCACGGATCAAGTGCGATCCGTTGCACCCCTAGTTTGCAGTGAGCATGTTCAACACTGCTCATAATATGTGCAATAACTACGACTATGGGTTACCATAATCAGCCTTCACATCACTTTTTCTTTTTTTCCATCTCCGAACATCTTCTGTTCACAGCCTTTATTACAATTTGAAGAATTTTGTAAAATCACATCTGTTTGCTTTTTAAACTCCTGGAGATTTCAATTTAATATGTTGCTGGCTCATTTATTGATACATTTTTGATCATAAATTACACTGATTATAATAAATAATATAATAATATTGGACTTGTTTTGCCCCCCCCAGCCCTTTTCCCCACCCCTCTAGGTATTCTTCATACCTGTAACAGAAGAATATGAAACAGATGTCAGAAAATCCCTTATAGCCACACATGTTGTATTTGAAACTACTCTTTACTCATATCAATGTTTGTGTTCATATTCATCTATTATACACTACGTTATACGATAATACATTTCAGTTTCAGTGTATGCAATATTAAGAATATTTTCACTGCTTCAAAAGTCATAAGAAAGCCCTTTCCCTCAAGAAACTGAAGTCATATGCTTTATAGCAGTGGTTTTCAAATTGGGGACGGGGACCCCAGGGTGCCTCGAGAGGATGCTAGGGGGGCCATGGCAAGTTGGAATGAAAAGTATAGCAAAATAATTAAAGTAAACCAAATTAAACCAAAAATAATCTAAACAATATTCTCATAAATAATGGCCCTAAGTTTAGGCTAAACGGACCCACATCTATTTAAGAGTTAAACTGTTTTGCAATACGAGGTCAATACAATACAGGACAGTGCAATATGTTGTTGAAATACAAGCATTTTTTTTTGCAAAAAATTTAAATTTTCAGTTTTTTACTGTATTTGCTTAATGTCATTGTATAAAAAGAGGTTTAAATAAGTACAAATCTTACAGACATACATGATTTGTATACATTTTATTTCTGTGGTAAGAGGACTTGAAATGACTCGAAACTAAAATGGTAGGACTTTGGACTGGACTTGAGACTTGTTGGCTTTGACTTACTACTCGACTCAGGACTTGCCTCATCTTTGACTCGACTTGACTCGGGACTCGAGGGCAAAGACTTGAGACTTACTTGTGACTTGCATAACCATGACTTGGTCCCACCTCTGCTATTTTGCAAGTTCTCCCACTTAGAAGTCATGGAGGGGTCTGAAAATGTAATCGTAGGTGCATATCCACTGTGAGAGACATAATCTAAACAAAACAAAAAACTTTTAAACTATTTATTTGTATGATACAGCTGCAAATATGTATTTACAGAGGTTAAACGTTTCCTGTAGTTTTTCACCAGGTTTGCGCACACTGCAGGAGGGATTTCGGCCCACTCCTCCACACAGATCTTCTCTAGATCAGTCAGGTTACTGGCCTGTTGCTGAGAAATGCAGAGTTTGAGCTCCATCCAAAGATTCTCTATTGGGTTTAGGTCTGGAGACTGGCTAGGCCACGCCAGAACCTTAATATGTTTTTTACAGAGCCGCTCCTTGGTTATCCTTGCTGTGTGCTTCGGGTCATTGTCATGTTGAAAGACCCAGCCTCGACCCATCTTCATTGCTCTAACTGAGGAAAGGAGGTTGTTCCCCAAAATCTCTCAATACATGGACCGGGTCATCCTCTCCTTAACCTGTTAAGCTGATTTCTAAATTTTGAAAAAATCCTAAGAAATGTATACTCAGACTAAAACAAATACAGTTTGTGAATCCTTTGCACTAAAAGCATAATTATGGTCTCATTTGAAAGCAGACACCTGGCAGTTTACTGTAAAGTCAAAATGATAATATTTTTTATAATAAAAAAAAGCTATAATAAGCTTCAAAGTTTTGTAAAGTTATTAGAAATTTATTTGTATGATATATCTTTATGAAAATAAAATTGAAGTGGGCCTTGGAGAAATCTAGAAATGCACTACAGCTAAAGCCACAAGTCTGACCATGTTATATTTCAGATCTGAAGATGATCAGTCTAAAACTCTGCATTTTATTAAACGTTTTACAAGATCGTTTCATGTGATTTTATTTTGAGATATCGCTGAAATATCAACTGATGTTTATTGCCACATCTTCTCAGCTTTCAGTCGCTGTATTGCCTCTATTGTTTAGAGGTGCAAACTGCCCCATTCAGTTTGTCTCCCCGGCATTCACACTTCTGCGGACTGGTTATGGCTCCAATTATTATTCTTTTGTCTGCATTATAATTACTAACGATTCTCTATTCAAACTGTTCTATTCAAACCTCATTTCTAAATCAAACCTCTCACTTTACCCTCACTGAGACTCTATTGAATGCATTTCGTCCAAATAAGCATTTCAGTAGTTTTACATTTAGAAAATGTTCATAAAAATAAAGTATTTACTCAGTGGCAGGTGCATCTAGGGCAAGCTAGCATGTTAGCTTAGCACACCAGCAAAACAACAATTTATACGATTAAAATCATGTTTTATTCAAAACTTGCTTCATATCACTTTATATTTTATATGTAGAGTGTTTTATATAACAATATGTGATCTCATATAGCTTCGGGTCAAAAAATCTGACAGAAAATATACAATGCTAAAAGCTATGTGGAATAGCATTGCATTATAAATATCATCTATTATGAAACCACCCAACATGGCATAAAGAACACAGACCAACCATATATTGCCGCGATTGTGTGTTTATTGTCTTAAAACATGTTTATCTGCATAAAATAGCGATCTGACGATCCCAGGGAGCTGTGTGGATATGTCCATATGTCAGATACTTCCTGAATGTCACATGGTGTGTCTGTTCTTCATGTGTTCCCCATGGGGTGAATTTTCAGTAGTACAGCTTTCCAGCGCCCTCCGGCTGCCAGAATGAATTGAAAACACAGCATATCACAGCCTACTGCTCTCATAATCATACATCCGCGGATTTTGGATAAAGATTGAATAAATAATACTTCTCTGTATAGAAATTTGACTCAAACGTGTGAGAATCTATCAATATTTCTCCACATCTGCACACTTTTGAAGTAAAAGCCCTGAGGGAAGTTGTTTTGTCGAGTGTCTTCATGACGACCAAGGAGGATTTTTTTATGAATGGGAGCAAATGACGCGCATATTACAATCAAAAGGTAGCGACGCCCAAGATCATATTCATAACTCCTGGAACATATTAACACATTACGGTCACTATAAGACTTTGAGAATAAAACAGAGGTAAAAAAATTAAACTTTAGTCTTAGATCTTTTTAATGATGTATAGTTTGTCAAGGTAATTACTTACATCTGATAGTAATTTTGAGCTAATTTAAACAAAGAGACCTTCAGTGCGTCCTCGTCCTCGTGACGGTTATCAGGTTAATACAGTGTAATCGCACTGTCCCATGTGCGGAAAAACACCCTCAAAGCATGATGTTTCACATAAGGGATGGTGTTCATGAGATTGTACTCATCATTCTTTTCCTTCCAAACACATTTAGTGAAATTATGACCAAAAAGTTCTATTTTGGTCTCATCTAACCACATGACTTTCTCCCATGACTCCTCTGGATCATCCAAATGGTCATTGGCAAACTTAAGACGGGCCTGGACATGTGCTGGCTTAAAGGGATAGTTCACTTTAAAATGTAAATTCTGTCATCCTTTACTCACCCTCAAGTTGTTTCAAACCTGTATGAATTTCTTTCTTCAGCTGAACACAAGGGAAGATATTTTGAAGAATGTCAGTAACCAAACAGTTAACTGGAGCCATTGACTTCCATAGTAGGAAAAAAAATACTATGGAAGTCAGTGGCTCCAGTTAACTGTTTGGTTACTGACATTCTTCAAAATATCTTCCCTTGTGTTCAGCTGAAGAAAGAAATTCATAAAGGTTAGAAACAACTTGAGGGGGAGTAAATGATGACAGATTTTTCATTTTAAAGTGAACTATCCCTTTAAGCAGGGGAATCTTCCGTGCCATGCATGATTTCAAACCATGATGTCTTGTATTACCAACAGTAACCTTGGAAACTGTGGTCCCAGCTCTTTTCAGGTCATTGACCAGCTCCTCCTGTGTTGTTCTGCCTTTTTCACCTTTCTTAGGATCATTGAGACCCCACTAGGTGAGATCTTGCATGTCCGAGGGAGATTGACAGTCATGTTTAATTTCTTCCATTTTCTAGTGATATCTCCAACAGTGGACCTTTTTTCATCAAAGTGCTTGGCAATTTCCCTTTAGCCCTTTCCAGCCTTGTGGAGGTGCACAATTTTGTCTCTAGTGTCTTTGGACTTTGGTCTTGACCATGTTAGTAGTTGGATTCTTACTGATTGTATGGGGTGGACAGGTGTCTTTATGCAGCTAACAACCTCAAACAGGTTCATCTAATTTAGGATAATAAATAGATTGGAGGTGGACATTTTAAAGGCAGACTAACAGGTCTTTGAGGGTCAGAGTTCTAGCTGATAGACAGGTGTTCAAATACTTATATGCAGCTGTATATTACAAATAAATTGTTTTAAAAAAAAATCATATATTGTTTTTTTTTTGTTTTTTTTTGATTGTCACATGCACCTACGATGACAATTTTAGACCCCTCCACGAGTTCCAAGTGGGAGAACTTGCAAAATAGCAGGGGGTTCAAATACTTATTGTCCTCTCTGTAAGTTACTTTTAAAATCACACCAGAGAATGAGGTTTCTTTGAAAGGTGATTGTGTTCTTTTTCTTTTACAATCAACAGAACCCAGAATATACCTCATCGGGGACAGCTACATTCGCCATGGGGAAAAACGTGCAAAGGAGACCATTGGGAGAAACCTTGGCCTGAATGCCCAGGTCCAGTGGTTTGGCTGTGGTGGCTTGTTTTGGAAAGACCTCCTCCCCTTCTTCCATTATTGCCTTAGAAGAAGAGCCGTGCCAGACGTGCTTTTGATTCACTGTGGTGGAAATGATCTCGGGTTGATCAGGAGTGTGAAGATTGTCGAGTATATAAAGCGGGACTTGCAAGAACTCCATAGTCAGTTCCCTCAGATGAAGATCATCTACTCTGCAATTGCCCGGCGATGCCGGTGGAGGTCTGTGAAGCCCATCCAATTGGATAGAGCCAGGTGCTTTATTAACAATGTGATGACAAGTTTTGTTTTGTCTATTGGTGGAAGTATTGTACATCATAGTCAGATAAAGTATGGAGATCATGGCCATTTTTTGGTTGATGGAGTTCATTTCACCCCGCTGGGAAATGACTTATTTTTAAAAAACCTTACCCAATGTCTGAAAGACCAAATCCAGTAAGGAGATCGTTGCTTTGTGATGTTTTGATGTGCATCACATTGATTGTTACATTGAAAAACTAATTGTTTGTTACTTTTTTTTTCTTTTTTTCTTTTCTTAAGCTGAATGTGTCCAGGAGTTTGTTTTTGGGTTAGCCAAAAGATAATTCTGCTTAGTTTGTATTAATAAATTAAACGATTACAATGCCATTCAAAACTTTTTGATCCCGAATCGAAACACGATGAACCAACAGCGCCTCAAATAAAGGATTCTCCAGCCTGTGACAGCGTGCTAAGTTATGTTCAGTTAGACACGTACACATAATCAATAGATATAAAATGATCTGTAACAATGCATTTCTATCAAATATTAAAAAAAAAAAAATTACTCACATTAGTGTGTTGCTTCATTCATTCATGAATTCTCACCCTGTCTGCAAATCCAGTCTCTTTACAAATGAACCGTGGTGAAATGAAGAAACAAGCGCCCAATGTCTTACCCATGTGAGCTGGATCTTAATTAAAGTTTATCCATGCACTCATAATATTGTAATCCAAATTAATCTTATAAAGCATGCTTATTGCTTGGACGTTAGATCCGGTTTAGCTCCACATATGTGTGTTTTTTGTCTATAACATCCCATGCACAAACTGGAGTACTACTTCGTCATTTCACCACACTCTTGAGATCACAGCTTTACACATTCTGAGATTGAGCGTTTGCTGGGCCTTGTGTCAATAAAAGCTTTTCTTTGACTAACAAGGAAGTTTTCAGCTCTGAAATTTACAGGATATTCTTATTACAATTAACTTTTATCAAAGGCTTGATAAAGTTGATTTCTCAATTTATCACCCCTTTAAAACAGTGTAGCTTTTCCAGTAGTTAACTACTTTATCCAGCAAGTAATGGTGTAGCGCAACCAAAAGCTACATTCTGTGGCGACGCTCAGCTCAATAATCTGCTTCATGCCAGCACTCCATTCATGATCCGCTCACCGGGAAAACAATGCTCGCTCAAATCCCGTTCAGACATGGGCGTCGGGACCATTGTATGTGGGTGGGACAAGACTTATCCACTTTTTAAGACCAATGATATTAGACCCACTCTCTTTTATCGTCTCTAATTCAGCACGTCTGTTTACCTACCCCTAACTGATAAACGCTTATTGTTAAACGTTCAGTGCTTTATTTAACATTTTCTAATATTTTCCAAAAAAACCTCTTATAAATATATGTATATATATATGCCTTTCTGATATGTGATGGAAAAAGTGAGTAGAGCGAGTCCGGCAGAAGACAGATTCAAACCTTGCAAATGGCATCTACTCCAGTAATTTTTTTTCTGGGAAAGTATCCACCCACATTTTTTTTTGCTTCCAACACCCATGCATTCAGACATGAAATGTACACTCACCTAATGGATTATTGGGAACACCATACTAATACTGTGTTTGACCCCCTTTCACCTTCTTTTTCGCCTTACTTCCTTAATTATATGTGGCATTGATTCAACAAGGTGCTGAAAGCATTCTTTAGAAATGTTGGCCCATATTGATAGGATAGCTTCTTGCAGTTGATGGAGATTCGTGGGATGCACATCCAGGGCAAGAATCTCCCGTTCCACCACATCCCAAAGATGCTCTATTAGGTTGAGATCTGGTGACTGTGGGGCCATTTTAGTACAGTGTACTCATTGACATGTTAAAGAAACCAATTCGAAATGATTCAAGCTTTGTGGCATGGTGCATTATCCTGCTGGAAGTAGCCATCGGAGGATGGGTACATGGTGGTAATAAAGGGATGAACATGATCAGAAACAATGCTCAGGTAGGCCGTGGCATTTAAACGATGCCCAATTGGCACTAAGGGGCCTAAAGTTTGGCCCCACACCATCACACCACCACCAGCAGCCTGCACAGTGGTAACAAGGCATGATGGACCCATGTTCTCATTCTGTAAATGCCAAATTCTGACTATACCATCTGAATTTCTCAACAGAAATTGAGGCTCATCAGACCCGGCAACATTTTTCCAGTCTTCAACAGTCCAATTTTGGTGAATTTGTGCAAATTGTAGCCTATTTATCCTATTTGTAGTGGAGATAAGTTGTACCCGGTGGGGTCTTCTGCTGTTGTAGCCCATCCACCTCAAGGTTGTGTGTGTTAGGGCTTCATAAATGCTTTGCTGCATACCTCGGTTGTAATGAGTGGTTATTTCAGTCACAGTTGCTCTTCTATCAGCTTGAATCAGTCGACCCATTCTCCTCTGACCTCTAGTGATTGGTACTCACGTCAACGCTGACGTTATGATTTTGGATCACGCGTCACTTAAGGTGTGGCTATGATTACATCAGATGACCACCTTCCCCCCTCTTAGTTTGGGACACTAGCCAGGGTCTTTTACCTTAGCTGTATGAGAACATTCCAAACAGGACGCCTTCCAGTCATTTAGAATGAATGTAAAGGGGGAAGAGTTGGTCAGCTGATTTATCTGAAAGATTGATGAGATTTCTAACTTGTAGAGCCTCTTCTGTATTATCAGCACAAGTAAGACACAATTGTAATAAAATAGATTTTATTAACAAAAGATAAACAGAACAATTAACACAACTACTAAATTAATACAATGAATGATAAAGGAATAAAGTGCGTAAGATGCATAAAATACATGTGAGCAAGTGTGGCTATAGAAGAGTTACGTTATCTTATTGAAAGATAAACTGTTGCTTCTCTGAAACTAAGGTGAAGAACCTTATGCAACAAACAAATACATTTTTTAACTAATAATAATAATAATAAATTTAATTTATAACGCACCAGATATAATTTCTCTAACGTTAATTAGAAAATCATATACTGATAATATAAACCAAAGCCAAGGACTCTAGAAAGAGGTTTGGTTAAGTGATATTTACGTTCCAAGTGGTTGAGTAAGCAGTCCGATGGTGATGACATCTTCCGCTGGTTTTGCTGGGAGACAATGCAGTGGGGAAAGGAGCTCTAATCCGTTTCAACAGCCTTGAACACGAAGATCTGTGGGATGCTGATCTCATGGGGCACCAAAGGGTCCTAAAATCTGGAAAAAGCAGATGAGGCCCTGAAGTAGGTCCAGAAGGTCCTTAATCTGGAACACGCAGATGAAGGATTCTTGAAGTGAAGTTTTGCTCTCCTGAGCTTAACCTTGTTGCAAATGTCTCTATGTGTCTTCTGCCTCTTTGGACAGACACTCAGAAGCTGGTCAATCTGCCTTGGTCTCTCTAGCATGGAGACTCGGGATGTGCTGTAGTCGTCTCGCTGGACTAAAACTCTGAGCGTATTGTTGGTTAATGTCTCTTTCCTCACAGGTTGGAGGCTCAGAACGTTGTCGTATCTGTTGCTGCCTTACAAACTGTAGATTCAAGTTGTCTCTCTGGTTAAACCAGAGGCTCAGAACTTGGTTGCTCTGTCACTTTTCCGAATAGGAGGAGATAGCAATTTGGTGCTTCTCCATTCCAGTGTTGCTACTGGCTGCTGGCATTAAAGAGGGCACACAGTGTGGCCCACCCTTCTGTACCCTTTGGAACTTATTTGCATACTGTACAGAGTTAGAAGTCTTTAAAGTGTCTTTAAAGTTGATCAATGCATTTCTCACTTTCTATACCACCATCAGAATACCCTTGACAATATACTAAACAAATAGACACCAAACATGATAGAAAAATATTAAACTGTCATGCATTCATTAACTTGTTCATTGACAGCCTATTCTGTGTAAGATGTTGCGTTACAAATAGCTGTCACTGAGAATACTTATTTCTCTGAATGAGTATGTAATGGATGTGTGTCGTTTACATCAGCCTTAAGGTTTCCAAACATAGTTGTGAATAGATTTGGAGGGATCATTTTGGTCTTTCTTTGTTTCACCCACTACTGCTGAGGTCCTGAGGAATGTTTATGGCCGTCACAAACCAGGACATTAGGGACCAGTCTCTAGGTGGGTGAAGGGCAGAAACTGCATGTGGACCAATGAGAAGTCCTGTTTTTTCTGGGCTTGAAACCAGAGGTATTCTTCTTGCCCTCAGAGAGGTGTCTGGCTGTTGTCAAAGCATCTTTATCTAATGCCGTTGGACATTTTGTTTGTGCTAGTCCAACAAGATCCAATCAAAATGTAGCAAACCTTTGTCCACTGTTACAGGCAAAGAGGGGCCCGGCCATAAACTGAGCCCTGGAATGTCCACTACAATTGCATTAATGAGAAACACAAGACAGGCTCCAGAAGAAAGCAGAATCTCATTGAGCCCTATGTTAAAAGTCTCTGGTCATTTCATCACATAAGTTCCGCCCACATCCTGCTTCTTTACCCATTTTCTTTTATCCAGGAGTGACACACGATGACACACGCAAGATGGCAACGGCCAGCTCGCCCCTACTTTACGCTTAAGAGCGGCCTATTGGAATCCAATGGGTGACATCACGGACACTACGTCCATATTTTTTTACAGCCTATGGTACTTTAGCCTTCTGTACCTGTTGAAGCCATTAAACAATTGTAGCGAATGTTCGTGGGATGTGAAGGAAGAAGACGGGGTCGGCTTTGACTGGGACACGCTCTCTTTATTCAGTCTTGTCAAAACAAATAACAAGCACACATATGTGTGTGTGTATGTAAACTCAGTTTCTCCACGATATGGATCACTCCTTCTCAATCAGCCTTTCTTTGTCAGTTTCTCTCAGTTTCTCTGCTGTGCACGCGAAGTCCCAGTCCAGGTCTCTCTCTCTCTCTCTGTTCTGCTGGGGTTTAAATGCTGTCTCTCCACGCCAATTACTGCAAACAGACACAGGTGTTAGTGATCTGCACTTGACCTACTTGCTCACCGCTCGGCTCCGACTCCTCTCTCCTGCTACAGACCTCGCAAAACCACGCCTCTCCTGGAGAGGAAGTCCCACCACACAGAGCAGCCTTTATCTGGGTGAAAGCCTGCTGGCACCGCTCCGTCCACTGAACCGTATCTGGTACTTCCTTTTTAGTTAAATCAGTCAGCGGGCTAGCGAGGTCCAAATAGTTAGGCACAAACCTTCTGTAATATCCCGCTAGCCCCAGGAACTGTCTAACCTCCTTTTTGGGGTTAGGCCTTGGACAGGTCTCAATAGCTGCTGTCTTATCAATTTGGGGACGCACCTGTCCATGACCAAAGTGGAAGCCCAGATATCTTACTTCCACCCGCCCAGTCGCACATTTCTTAGGGTTTGCCGTGAGCCCCGCCCTTCTCAGCGACTTCAGGACAGCCCGCAAATGCTGCATATGTCGCTGCCAGTCCGTACTGTAGATGATGATATCATCCAAGTACGCAGCGGTATATGCAGCATGCGGCCGGAGAATTCTGTCCATCAGACGCTGGAAGGTTGCGGGCGCCCCGAACAAGCCGAAAGAAAGGGTGGCGAATTGGTGTAATCCAAATGGCGTGGTGAAAGCGTTTTTTTCTTTAGACATTGGAGACAAGGGGATCTGCCAATAGGCAGTGTCGAATAAAAGTCCAGTGTCGAATAAAAGCGAGCGGCTCCTAGCTGATCAAGCAGTTCGTCAAATCCTTGGCATTGGGTACGTATAAAATTTTGACACCACGTTCACCTTTCTGTAGTCTACACAGAACCGGACCAAGCCGTCAGGCTTTGGAACCAAAACTATCGGGTTCGCCCAATCACTGCTAGACTCTTCTATTACGCCCATATCCAACATAGCTTCTAATTCTGCCTGAACTACTTTTTTTGTGCTCTGGCAAACGAGACGGCCGGCTGCGAACGACCACGCCCGGCTCCGTCTCAACTTGGTGCTGAATGAGGTCGGTGCGACCCGGTAGGGGCGAGAACACGTCCGCAAAACCTGCCTGTAACGTTCGTATGTCGGTGAGCTGTGAGGGTGAGAGGTGATCCCCCCCCCCCTGGGGCCAGAGCGAGAGATTGAGGTTTTTGAACCGCTTCTGGCCCGAGATCCTCCTCTCCGCTAACTACCGACTCCGCCTCTGACCATTTTTTTAACAAGTTGAGGTGGTAAATTTGACGTGCCCCGTACCTATCGGATCGTACCACCTCATAGTTGAGGTCTCCCACTCGCCGTGTAACCTCAAAAGGTCCTTGCCACTTCGCGAGTAATTTTGAACTGGAAGTGGGGAGTAATACCAACACCTTATCTCCCGGTGCGAATTGACGTAGTCTAGCTTCCCTGTTGTACAGCTGTCTTTGTCTGTCCTGGGCCTGTAACAAATTCCGAGGCTGGCGCCCATAGAGAAGCTTGAAGGGGGAAAACCCCGTGGAGGCTTGCGGGACCTCGCATACAGCAAACAACAGAGGTTCCAGACACTTATCCCAATTTTTTGCGTCCTCGTGAACGAAGTTACGAATCATGGTCTTCAACGTGAGATTAAAACGTTCCACCAGACCATCTGTTTGTGGGTGATAGTGGTACGGTGGTAGTGGTACACAGTACGGACTGTGGTGCGAATCGATTTAATGCCCAACAATTCGTATAGTTTGCGGACCGTCCGTGACATGAACGCCGTGCCTTGGTCGGTGAGAATCTCTTTCGGGATTCCCACCCGGGAGATTAAAGAAAACAGTGCGCCCGCCACACTCTTCGCCGAAATAGTGCGGAGGGGCACGGCTTCCGGGTATCGCGTTGCATAGTCCACTAGGACCAATGCAAAGCGATGCCCTCGTGCAGACCGTTCTAATGGCCCGATGAGGTCCATACCAATTCTTTCGAAGGGGACCTGCACTAGTGGAAGGGGGCACAATGGTGCTTTTGGGGTGGCCGGTGGATTCACCAACTGACATTCACGACAAGATGCGCACCACCTGCACACGTTCCCGTGAATGCCTGGCCAAAAGAAGCGGGCCATTAGACGGTTAAGTGTTGCTTTTTGTCCTAAATGCCCTGCCATTGGATTACAATGAGCCGCCTGGAATAGCATTTGCCGACGGCTTTTAGGTATTAACAACTGGGTTGTATCCATTTTTGTCTGGGTATCTTGGGTTACCCGATACAACCTATCCTTCAAAACTGCAAAATACGGATAGGTGAGCGGTTGTCCTGGTTGGAGGAGGTGGCCGTCGATGGAATGGACCTGCTCAAACGCATGTTTGAGCGATTCATCTTGGGACTGTTCCAGGGGAAAATCATCGCGATCTGTGAGAGGAGCCATCTCCAGACCACTCGGTTCCCCTGAAACAGCTTCCCGAGGTCCCGAATCCACCTCACCCAACTGAGCGACCGCCTCCCTCCGCTGCATACTTTTCCCCCAAGAGGCATCCGCACATACATGCCCTAATAATTTATGGAATGCTGGCCAATTGGTTCCCAGAATCAACGGATGCTGGAGATGCGGGTTAACTGCAGCCTCCACACTATGCTTTTGTCCCCGAAATTGAATAACGACCGGCACTAAAGGATACTTCACCACTTCCCCGTGTACACACCTCACCGTAACCGTGCGGCTGTTACCCAATGCCTTGGGCTGTATCAGGCTTTGGTGGATGGAGGTCTGGTTACAACCTGAATCCACCAAAGCCTGATAAGTACCCTCCTTGATACTCACAGGTATTAGGTACAATCCAGCTTGATTGAGGGCAGCTTGCGGCGCGTCGAGGACCCGGACCAGCATGCCCACCTCCATGAGGGGACACCGATCAATGAAATGTCCCGGATCCCCGCAGCGCCAACAAGCTGGCCCAGGCCTCACCGCCGCCCTAGTGGCCGGAAGCAGGTCGGCAGATTGGCGTGGAGAGAAGGCGGGATTGGTGGAAGAAGAGACAGTGTCCGGCGCTGACGCCCCTCCCCTCAGTGCCGGGCGGGGAGGTGGCAGAGGCTCCCCAGATCCGCCCGTCCGCCATCTTGGGCCCGGTTTGGGCGGCACTCCCCCGCGAGACCTGCGAAAAGGGATAGGGCGAGAGAGAGGGGGATTTGTAGCAGGAGAGAGAGAGAGAGAAGCAGATGGTAAGTGTTCGCCGACCCCGAGGCACGCCACCAGTGGATCCTCCGCCAATTGGATGGCCTGGTTAAGCGACGTCGGGCGGTGGCACTGGACCCATTGCGCAGTCTGCTTGGGAAGCCGCGCGACGAACTGCTCCAGTACCACTCGATCTATGATGCCATCAACGTCGCTTCCATCGGCCATCAGCCACTTGCGGCAGGAGTCCCGGAGCTGGTGCGTGAAGGCGAAGGGCCGGCCGGAGTCGTCGAGGGTCAGGGTCCGGAACCGCTGCCGATATTGTTCCGGACTCCGGCCGACCCGCTGTAGAATGGAACTTTTTAGGTCTTCATAGACCAGGAGATTCCGGACTGGAAGTTGGTGGGCGGCTACCTGCGCCTCCCCGGACAGTAATGGCAGGAGCCGCATTGGCCAGTCCAAGCGGGGCCATCCCCTGGACTCGGCGGACCTCTCGAAGAGGTCGATGAATGCCTCCGGGTCATCCTCGGGCCCCATCTTCGCTAGTTGGAATAGGGTCGCCGAGTCGGATGTAGCGGGGGGGTGGCCCAAATCTCCCAGTCGATCCAGCTCCGGAACAGCTCCCGGTCTTCATGCTGAGCGTGAAGGAGGACTTCAAACCGTTTTTCTTGCTCCTCCTTGTCAAAACAAATAACAAGCACACATATGTGTGTGTTTATGTAAACTCCACGATATGGATCGCTCCTTCTCAATCAGCCTTTCTTAGTCAGTTTCTCTCAGTTTCTCTGCTGTGCACGTGAAGTCCCAGTCCAGGTCTCTCTCTTTCTCTCTGTTCTGCTGGGGCTTTCCGTGGCTCTGGCTCAACCTGTCTGGTCCCCTGGATAGCAAAAAGAGACGTAAAAATGCTCTCTTTGGCCCGCAGTTGCTATGATGCAATAATATCAGGGCAAGGAAAAGCCCTACACAAAAAGGCTGCGCAATGGCAGAGCAACCCACCCTCTGCAAAGCACTGGGGAAAACTACCCCTGTCGCTGTGGGGAAACTGAGAACCCCACAGATTACAAACGCAAGCGGCCGGCCTGATGTTTGGCTGATGGGGGGCATGGGGTCCACGTTCTCGAGTGTCAAGCTCTTTGGACTCTCTTCCTGCCCCAGAACACCTGTCTAAAAGACGGAAGGTTTCTTCTGTAGTGTTCCCCCTGCTCAAAGGGATTGTTGTGAGGAAAAGTTCAAAAACAGCATTATCGCACCGCACACACTGTGTTCCCCTCACTCAAATAATAAAGGCTTCGGCCCCAGTGTTTCCCAGAAAACAAAACAAACACAACACAAACTCAATAAATCTAACAATTCGATTGAATTTGTTACAGTGAGATATCCTCTCTGCAGGGAAAGACCTTTTCTCTGCAAAATAGTGGACGCAGCTCTGAACCTGCTTGTGATGCAAAGGGTTAGCCTGACAAGCCAGACCCACATCAAGATGTTTGGTCTGGAAACTCACCATAGACGGGGCTCAGTCCGAGTGGCGGGATAAACGGTTGTCTTTCAAACTCCCTCTGCACGCAATAGCGCTACCACCAACCAGAGCAACGAAGGTGAAACAGAGCTTGTTGATAGATTAAACATTTGCCGTATCCGGTCGGCTAAACTCCGAACACATCTTCCCTTTTTAAGAATGACTTCAGTGCCGTTCTTTGTTCTTTTCTCAGAGAAAAGCTTAACTCCAAGTCCGACCGCCGCCGTTCGCCAGTTACTGTATTTACTAGAAGCACGCAAACGCAACTCGGCCGTCATCATTATGGCATTATACCGATGTGATTGGTCCGGCAAGAGTTAGGGGAATACGGCTCAGAAGGGTATTGAGAGTTGCTAGACGACACTTGTGGGCAGATTGCATTTGCTGCCGCTAGGGTGTGTCTAGATTTCTAGGCTAGCAAAGGGTGCCATTGCATCACAAATAAGCTAGTTGGGCATCCACGAAGCCAGCTTGGCTGGGCACGGTCACAAGCTATGTGTCAGCCTAGCTTACAGCAGCACCACCCGAATGGGTATTGCGAACGATATTACAGTGCTATTGTCTGCAGTTTGCAATGAAACCCTCACGTTTCAGCAGCATGCTCTTTTCTCACACAGAGGAAAGCATGGCCCACATCCTGAAGTAGGAATTTTCCTCTTTTCTGAACAAAGGTGCAATTCAGGAGGTACCTCACAATCTGATTAACCAGGGTTTCTATTCCTGTTATTTCCTGGTCACAAAGAAGGACGGTTTAGTTAGGTTTGTTATAGACCCTTTTCACAAAAAACGGAAATACGCCACTGACGCGTAGGCATTCTTCCGCTTCGCGCTTATATTCGGCAAAATGTATACCGGCAGAGTGTTTTCTCTGAGCCTTATCAACCTGCCAAAGGTCACCTTTGCTGATTTGGTGAAAATAGTGGACGCAAATTCCTCCACCAAGACCAATAAACTGGACAAAGGCTACAAATTTCGCAGACACCATAAATACCATTAGAGGATGCTGATGTATCACATTTTAAACCACTTAAAACATGTTTTGCAAAGACTAACAATAAAAAGCGTCAATATGGCAAGAAAACTTGCAAATGATGTGTACATTTTATATAACACAACTGTAATGTTTAAACGTTATTTAAACCTTAACTGCAGGTGGGTGTGTCACATAATCGTGATCCATTTTAGCAGCTGCACCGTTGTCATCCGCCTGGAAGGGGACCAGCTGACGTTTGTTCACCCTTTCAAAATACAGACTCTCTTTTGAGTGGTACTGTAAAATTGTTCCAAGGGAAAAGGCTTGGGACAACACCACTTTTAAGGCGACTGATGGTTGTTCCACCGGAGTAATCCTCCTTGGGAAAGTGTCTGCTACAGACGTAAGTGTTGCTTTATCTCACAGAGAAATTCGGCGCTTCTTCTCTTCTAACAGCATGAATCCACAAATTTCTTATTGCTTGATCAGACAGAAATGAGTGAAAAGACAGGTATGGTTATTTTTGGTTACAACACAAACAACCCGGGACACAACTCCTGTTTTTTGACTAACCCATTTTTGCATTTCCCGCTAGCTATTACTACGGTAACAGGAAGTGTCTTTGCACGTCCTTTAACTAACTTGTTAATTTATTGCTCAGTACTTTCAGTACAAACAAAACAGGTGCTCGAGGGTGCATCAACTCCAAACACAGCTTTATGTCAAACTCTCAATCTCTGCTGTCTCTATGGCAGGCATGCACGCAAAGTCCCAATCCAAACTCTCTCTCCCCTCTCTCTCCCCATAGTGTCTTATGCAGTCTCTCCTCACCAATTACAGCAATCAGACACAGGTGTTACTCATCTGCGGCTGCGTGGCATGCCCGTTTTTATTTCGGTTCCCGTTAACAGGTAGAACTTTTCGTTTCTTCTTTTTAAAATAATAATGCATAAATACTGTGCTTGTGGGGGCAACAGGGCGTGCGGCTCCGCAATACATACGCAACGCAACGCACCACAGACGGAGTAGGCCTATGCGTGACGCGACGCCCGTTTCACACATACTCCGTCTGCAGTGCGTGTGCGGTGCATATTTTTTTCCGTACCCATTTTAACGGATCACAGCTTTCACACTGCACGCGGATGCTGTCTGTCAGTCCGTTCCAGGTGCGGTGCGTCTGCAGCAGTGCACGGATCTTTTTTCGTACCGAGTCTATTTTTTGCTGCGCTGCGCTGCGTTGCTGCATCAAGTGATAGAACATTGTTCGCATTAAAATAAACATGTACTGACGCGAAAATCTAGTAATTTCCCCACAGATGCATATCATTTAAAATATACTCTTGTTTCAAAGTCAACACAAGGCTTTTTTTCTCAAGTTAAGCAAGGAAACGACACCTTAACTGGCAATTAGGTTAAAAAAAAATGTGCCATAATGGATAGCACTCGTACTTTCTTGGAGGTGAAAAGCAAAGTTCTTTTTGATCGGCAGGATTTCTTTTAAAAGGGTGTAAAAACGAAAGAAAAGACGAGAGTCGGCTGTTTTTGAATAGACTATTGTAAGTTTCTAATTTAAAATGTTTGTGATTTTATGTTTAAATGTTTTTCTACTTGTGTGAGCTAAATCTAAAATATGAATAAATCAGTTGCGGACTGCAAACGCAGCATATGTGAAAGCACTACAGGGTGTTGGGCTCCTGCAACGCACACGCAACACACTGCAGACGGAGTATGTGTGAAACGGGCGTGACACGCAACAGAAATGCCACGCTGGCAGTGTGTGTTGCCGGCCTAAGAAATATCGCAATGTTACTTTATTTATTTAGTAAGCCATTTAATGTTGGGGTACAATATCGCAAGGTATATGCCACTGACTGTAACGTTACCTGGGATGAAGACATTTCACACGCGACGCCAGAAGAACTCGAAATCCTCTTGCAGTGTTCAGGGGAACTGTTAGTGCTGCACCGACCCGCGGGACGCTTTTATGAAGTTATTTGGCCCGCACCGCACCACTATATTTTTACAACCCGCCGCGCACCCGCGACCATTAAATAGACATACGGGGTCCGCGGGTTATGAGACGACCCACGCATCACTAGTTCAGGGCTATCATGGTTGTCATGTCAACAAATGCACGCGCGATGGCATCCCCTGTTGTAGGATTACAGAGCTTACGACAGTAGTTGAGGACATTATTTTTTCCAAACTGTAGGGGGACCCCGAGAGCAAAAGTAGCCAAGTGGGGCTTTAACACACCTATAAACTTGTCATATGGAATTCATTCTTTTGTCATAGATGGCGACCTCTACTATATCCGACACAAAGGCATTACCAATATTGTTAGAGCCAAAGTGGTGTGTGGGACAAAAGAGGCTAATAAAATTTTTGAGGAGTTTCATGCCAGCAGCATTGGAGCTCACACAGGTAAAAAAAAAACTCTACATGCAATTTCTACAAGGTTTTTTTAGCCTGGCATGTCAAAGGACATTGAGACTTGGGTATGTACTAATTTACTGATCTTGCCATACTATTAAATGATTCACATTAACCTATAATTTACAATGATTATTTGTTTATACAAGGTGGCGCAGTGTGAATCATGTCAGGCTAGCAGAACCACATTAAAACAGCCATGTGACTATATCCCAATTGTGGTATGCTTTCTTCGCTCACTTATGCATAACGGGCATACTTCATAATTCACCCAGAAAGGCTCTGCTCAACTTTTTTGTTCTTCTTGGTCATTCAAGGTTAAACAGCCATTTGAGCTTGTGGGGATGGACCTTGTTGGCAAACTAACCATGACCGAAAATGGCAATCAGTACATCTGTGTAATAGTTGACTATATGACAAAGTGGCCCCAGGCCTATCCTTTAAAAACCAAATCTGCCAGAGAAGTGACTGATTGCCTAATAAAATTTGTCCACCAATTTGAGGCACCACAAAGGGTTCTCACAGATCAAGGGACAGAGTTTGTTAATAAGGCAAGTTGTACTAATATGTTGTACATTATCTACACTTGTGTTTTTTAAGTGATGTTTTAACACTTTCTCTTGTCTACATCATAACCTTTCGTGTTTGTGCTATGTGCACTTAATTAAACTAATTTATTTCATATCTGTAGCTAAACAGACGGATATGTGAGGTGCTGAATATTGAAAGGTCCCTATGTGCACCTTATCATCCACAGACCAATGGGCTTGTTGAGAGGATGAATGGGACAATACAGAGGTATCTTTCCAAACTTAAATCTAATTGTACACTAATTGATACAATGATATAGCGAGTTGCTTAGAAAAAGTTGTCTATTAGATGCAGGAATGTAAACTGAGTTTCTTAAATGATTGAAAATTGAAAATGTATTTTATATATATTCACAGATCTCTGTGCAGGCTTGTAAAAGACAAGCCAAGTGACTGGGACAAGCATCTGGAGGCAGTCATGTTTGGACTCCGAACAAAGCGACAAGTGACAACTAAGTTTTCTCCATTTTTTCTTATGTTTGGTAGAGAAGCCCGTTACCCCTCTGAGATACCAGAAAACTACATGGTAACTGCATCTTATTTCAATTTGCATAACCTCTATGTAATGATAAATGTATATTCTATATACTATATGGTACCACTAAAAAGGAAGTACACTGAACTTAACTCCAGCCTTGAACAATTTTGTAATTTTGTTTAGGTAATGTTACTCAGTATTTCAATGGCTTTGTACACTAATAAGTAAATTGTAAAAAATAAAATGCAACCGATAAATAAAACCAAATAAAATCATCCCTTATGTGTTGGTACTAATGGCAAAATGTTAATTTTCTTTTCAGATTGACAGGAGTGTAGAGGACAACTTGTCAATTGAAGAGGTCACTGAGTCGGCCATTAAAATTAATGACATTTTGATGGAGGCACAATCAAACATGGCTGCTTCCCAAGAAAAAGTAAGGAAGCAAAAAAAGTGCCCTCTCTCAAGATTTAATGTAGGTGACAAGGTGTGGAGGCAAAATATCCGAATGGAGCAACGCAAAGGTGGCAAATTAGAGGCCAACTTTCTTGGCCCCTATAAAATAACAGCTTTGGAAGGCAAGAGTGCTGATTTGGAAGATGAAAAGGGTGTTCCAATTCCAAAAATAAACATTGACCATTTAAAGCCCTGTATTGAACAGCTTCCCCGCATCCCACACAAGTTACAAAAATCTTTACAGGTCAATTTAACTTCCACGGCCAATTTATCATCACCATCATCATCAGCTGCAGTCCCAGTTGTGTCCTCATCTCCTGCCAAACCAGCCTCTGTGCCTCCAGCCTCTGTGCCTCCAGCCTCTGTGCCTCCAGCCTCTGTGCCTCCAGTCTCTGTGCCTCCAGTCTCTGTGCCTCCAGCCACTGTGCCTCCAGCCTCTGTGCCTCTGTGCCTCCAGCCTCTGTGCCTCCAGCCTCTGTGCCTCCCGTCTCTGTGCCTCCAGCCTCTGTGCCTCCAGTCTCTGTGCCTCCAGCCTCTGTGCCTCCAGCCTCTGTGCCTCCAGCCTCTGTGCCTCCAGTCTCTGTGCCTCCAGCCTCTGTGCCTCCAGCCTCTGTGCCTCCAGTCTCTGTGCCTCCAGTCTCTGTGCCTCCAGCCACTGTGCCTCCAGCCTCTGTGCCTCCAGCCACTGTGCCTCCAGCCTCTGTGCCTCCAGCCTCTGTGCCTCCAGCCTCTGTGCCTCCAGCCTCTGTGCCTCCAGTCTCTGTGCCTCCAGTCTCTGTGCCTCCAGCCTCTGTGCCTCCAGCCTCTGTGCCTCCAGTCTCTGTGCCTCCAGTCTCTGTGCCTCCAGTCTCTGTGCCTCCAGCCACTGTGCCTCCAGCCTCTGTGCCTCCAGTCTCTGTGCCTCCAGCCTCTGTGCCTCCAGTCTCTGTGCCTCCAGCCACTGTGCCTCCAGCCTCTGTGCCTCCAGTCTCTGTGCCTCCAGTCTCTGTGCCTCCAGCCTCTGTGCCTCCAGTCTCTGTGCCTCCAGTCTCTGTGCCTCCAGTCTCTGTGCCTCCAGCCACTGTGCCTCCAGCCTCTGTGCCTCCAGCCTCTGTGCCTCCAGCCTCTGTGCCTCCAGTCTCTGTGCCTCCAGCCACTGTGCCTCCAGCCTCTGTGCCTCCAGCCTCTGTGCCTCCAGCCTCTGTGCCTCCAGTCTCTGTGCCTCCAGTCTCTGTGCCTCCAGCCTCTGTGCCTCCAGTCTCTGTGCCTCCAGTCTCTGTGCCTCCAGTCTCTGTGCCTCCAGCCTCTGTGCCTCCAGTCTCTGTGCCTCCAGTCTCTGTGCCTCCAGCCTCTGTGCCTTCAGCCTCTGTGCCTCCAGTCTCTGTGCCTCCAGTCTCTGTGCCTCCAGCCTCTGTGCCTCCAGTCTCTGTGCCTCCAGTCTCTGTGCCTCCAGCCAGCTCTTCAACATATAATGTTATAAGTAAAATATTATAGATGCACAGAGACATCAATTTAAAGGGGTTTTCACCCCTCAATTAAATGATAGACATGTTACGTCTGAACTGTGCAGGTTCTTCTATAGTCACTTGTATGTGGTCTCTGCATTCTTTTGTATGTTAACATTTTCCAGGTATCAGACAAGCCTAGGGAGGAAAATCTGTATATGTGTTGCTGTCAAAAATAGGGCCATTCAAATTATTTTATGCAGACATTAATCGCACTGCACCCACACAACAGCTGGAAAGTGAGGTGAGACTTGGCACTTAAATGATTACTGATTCTGGTTATAAGCATACATTTGCATTGATTTTTTAAGCATATGTTTATCTGGCCTATTTAAAGGATTTGGGAAGATGGACAGTTATTTACTTTTTATTTGTATTTTTTATTGAAACTAATAATCTGTCTTTGTTCATTCCTGTAAGGTTATGAATGCCTACATGTACCAATTAGTACAACGACACAACCTGCGTTCTCCCAAAAAGGCAGCCTGCATAGACACATTTGAAATGAGCAACATATGGCTGCAAAAAAAAGCAAAAATTAAGGTTGGTGGTTGACTTCCAAAGTGGAGATTACAACAGATTATGCCACATATTTCTGCAGTAATGTAAAGCAAGCACGCATGTAATTTAACTGATTTGAAATTACAGATGGATCCAAAGGAGTACTCGTATATATTTGGGGTCATTAATGAAAATAACTACTGGACTCTGACAGTAATATTTATTTTTTGATATTTATAGTTTCGAAATAGGCAATCAAGTTAAATGATGCACATGTTGAAGTTATGTTGAAATATTTTATTTTTTATATCATTTAGGTTATGATTCCACAAGAGAAGAGGGCTCTGTTTCTGGATCCTCTGGGGGAGAGCAGTGTAAAAATCAAAAGGTGTCGGGATGTGACCAGGTAAACCAATATTTTAAATGAGTTCTGGAAAAAGGAGAAAAAAACAAACAAAACAATGCCCAATACATTTATAGGTAATTTTGTTTAAAATGAATATTTTCCTTTGTTTCAGGTCCTTCATGGCACAGAAGGGCTATTACTATTCAAGATGGGCATGTGACACACTACCCCATTCTCATCAACAGGATGGCAGTTCCTGTGGGCCGCTTGTGCTTAAAGTAACTATTAGACAGTTGGCGTCAATTGCAATCTGACGACATTGGGACTATTGCTAGAATACCTTATAGCACAGAGTCAGCCAAATGTCAAGCATTGACGCGCATTGATCCAGTATAATATTTATACTGTTTAAGCATCCATTCAACACAACTGTTGACTTCAATTTTCAAGCATCAATTTAATCAGTGTATCAGTGCATCGTTAATCAGTTTGATCATGCATAATTTCAGTGTGTATTTATGGCAACATAAACCCCATTTGGTCAACCACAATAACAATTCTTTTTAGTTTGCGGAATGCATCATGAATGGTGAGGCACTTAGGTTTTCTACCTCTCCACAAAGCATGGCTGAGCTAAGAATGGAAATAGCCACTTGTCTACTACAAAACAGTGGTAAGTGGACTATTAAAAAGTAACTCTTGTTTCAAAGTCCAAATATTAAGGCAGTTTGGTCTTACAAGATGTAGTATAACAATCGTTAGTTGATTAGTTTAAGTAACTTTGCCTATTCAGTTGTCTGTAAAACTTCCAAGCATGTTGTATGATAACATTTCTCCTCCTGTAGTAGACTTAAAGGACCTGTGCTTTCTGTGTGGGGAAAGGGACTCCTTTGAAAATGTGACTGACTGGGTAAGCCTAAAAAAAGGCCAAATTCTAATGATATGAATAGCTGAATTTATGTTTCAAAAATACTATTTACATAATGAAATGGACAGCTGACTTCAGACTTTGATATTCTTGTGAACATTAGATTGGCTGTGACGTGTGCCCACGGTGGTTCCACTGTTCATGTGTGCAAAAAACGGGGAAAGAAGCCAGCTACATCTGTCCTGTTTGCACAACTTGAACTCATTTCATTCTGTCCTTCTAATTTAAATGTAACTGTTTATTCATTTTTATATTCACATGTTTTAAGTGTTCAGTTTTGTTTTGAGTTACCGTTTGAATAAATACTCAAGTTTGGTTAACTCTGTGTAATGGATTTCTTTCTAACAGAAGTTAGTTTTGGGCTCCTTTGAAGACCTGATATGTTATGGCAAGGGGTAATGTACAAACGTAATTCATGTACAGAAATAAGCAGAATTGATTGGCCATATTGCACTAACAAAAATGCCCTGTCTATTAGTAAAAAGCTTAAATCCTTGCGCATTGGGATCCAAATAAGTGCTATCCACAGACATACTGACTGCACTAATTTAACTTGGATCACAGCTTGGACCCTTACATTTTCAGATTTGTCTGCATCCCATATTGCCTAGTGTTACTTTATTGTGAGCAAGATGTTTTAATATTTTAAAAGTAAAGTAATTCATACGAATTAACAGTGTGTATATATATATATATATATATATATATATATATATATATATATATATATATATATATATATATATATATATATATAGCCTATATATATATACTCAAACCTTGTTTTCAGTGTGACTCACAATCAACCATGTAAAAATAAAAGCCTAGGCTACTCCAAGAGAACCCCAAACACTCTTCAAGCCTCTGATCAGATTTCTTTATGCTTTTCACAAATGTTGTCGTATCACTTGAGTGAAAAAGAGCAAGGATTGCAGAGCTTGGTATTTTTTGCATTCATTTTATTAATTCGTGTTATTCAATGAAAAAAAAATGCTAAATATGTTTTGAAAACATTTTTTAAAAAAAATGTTATACACAAGGATGCAAAACTACATGAAATCAATAAAATGAACCATGAAATTCATTTTGGAGCTCCAACGTCATCATATGACGTCATGTGCGTGCGCGTGCACGCGGAGGGCAGTCTGATTCTGGCAGGCAGTCAAATTTCGGCACAACACCGGAACGAAGAGCAGGATTTTATCTGTGAATACCATCTAACTGATGTTAGATTAAAAACAATATTTGAAGTTGGCCTAAATTAATTAAATTATAGCTTGATGAAATATAAAAATCACTGTCTTAGGCTACATAAATTAGAAATAAACTCAACTCTTTACCAATGTTACTGTTGTTAAAGAGAAGCTAGATCACTCAAAAATGTCTTCATTTAGGCTACTTCCCCATAATATGAGTTAGATTTTTTTAAATCTTCTTTTACGTTCTACAATATTAGGCTAATTCATCCTGAAGTAACTAACAGGTTTGGAATGGGCAATTGCACTATTATTACATTATGATTGCCCAATAGGTCAGCGTTTCCCAACCGGGGTGTGTAAAAGTCCTTGAAATATAATTTATAACATAAAAAAAAAATCTTTGTTTGTGTCGATGGATTGCTTACACATAGGCCTACACTGGCTCCTCAGTGATGATACAATAACAGCGATAATAAAAGAAAAACGTGGGCTCTCTTTGTAAACTTTGTACATCCATTTGAGGGCTGCCGTCGTTTACGCAGTTATCACCCGGGTGTTAGAGCCAGAAGACGCGAATAAGAATTGCCTGCTGTGAGGTAACGTTGCGCAGTTTGTCACTTGAGAAGCAGAAGCGCAACCTGCTTTGCGTGCGCGGTATGCGGATGCAGCACAGTAAATTTGGACCAAATCCGACGGACCAAACAGAGCCCAATTTTCGACGTCTTTTTTGGGCTAAATTTGGACCAAATCCGACGGACCAAACAGAGCCCAATTTTCGACGTCTTTTTTGGGCTAAATTTGGACCAAATCCGACGGACCAAACAGAGCCCAATTTTCGACGTCTTTTTTGGGGCTAAAATTGGACCAAATCCGACGGACCAAACAGAGCCCAATTTTCAACGTCTTTTTTGGGGCCAAATGAAGGCCATGACGGGCCGACTTGAATTAGCCCAAAAAACAACGTCTAAAAGACGTCTGGTGCTGGGTGGGAAGCCAAAGACTTACATCTAGAAAGATCATGTCTAACTTGTGGTGTTTTCTTACAAAAATAACGATGTGAGTTGTTTAAATTATTTTGTTTGTCTGAACAAGTCCAATTGTTTGTCTGCTTGTCCAGTAGCTAGAGTGGCTAGCAAGTGTAAGCTAACACATGCTGTTTTGCCTTTGTTAGAGTACACACAGAGTTTAAGCAATGTAGAAATGTAACTAGCTGCAGTAGGTAGCCAAAGCTTTACATCTAGAAAGACTATGTATAGCTTTTGATGTTTTCTAACAAAACAGAATGATATATGTAGGTTGTTTAAATTATTATATTTGTTCAAACAAACTGCTGCTAGTTCAGTTCACAATGTAGTTACATTGGCTAGCGAGTGTTAGCTTACATGTGCTGTTGCTTCTGTTCTCCTAACATTTCAGGTGATTTGAGTTATTTCTCTGAACTGCTGTACTTATGTTTGAGGACAGTGCTGTTCACTTGAATCACTACACTGAATGAATACATTTTACTGTTGCACATTTGGCTTATCAGTTTTTTCCCCCCCAAAGCATAGCTACTGTATATTCCTAATGTTAACATTGCTTTTTTCACATTTTCTTGCAGATACTTTGACCAGAGCATATGTTATCTTCAGCCAAGAGACCTTCTGTTGGACAATTCGCTTTGGGTTTAAAGGTAAATGCATTATTTGTCACAATGTCGAGTTACTGGGCCAAAAGGAGAAGAATATTGAAAGGAGTTGAGAAGGACAAACAGGAAATTGCAGCTGCAAACAGTGCTCTACTTGCTGTTATTCCTGACTTTGACCAAGTATAGCCTCCTGTTAATGATCATGGAATGGCTACAACAAACCATGGACAAACAGGTTCCAGCATTGAAACGACGGACGATGACAAGAAGGGAAAGCGAAAGAGAATATCAAATTCCAAGTACAGACCCCAGACCTCTTCTGGTGAAGAGGAGTTTAGTCTTCCAGATGCACCAGCAGTGCTGTCATTTCGACAACCTCTTTTGAGCTTTGAAAACATTGTTCCGAGTAACAAGGTTTCAGTGCTGCCCGACGCTCCAGAAGTTGCATCGATTTCAGAAAACCAGGACAATTTTGGGCCATCTGTAGAAATCAAAGTTGGTATGTAATCTGTATTGCTGTGATGCTTGATTTAATATCCTGCTACTAAACTATATCCTTTGTTAGATTAAAAAAATTGTTTCCTCTTTCTCAGAACCAGGTTTCTCCCCAGTAATCCAGACTCCACTTCACAAAGCCAAGAGTTTGAGTACAAGTGAGTGATGTTCTTTGTCTTGGAAACTATTGCTTGTATTTAAGATGAGGAATACTTTTATCCATAATCTGTTTTTCATTAGGAAACTTGATGGGTTACTCACCGCAGCAGTTTCTTGATGAAAGGTGTCGAGGTGTGTTGTGCATTCTATTAGCTTTGCGCAGTTCAATTATTGTTTCATTACTGAATATGCAATACTCTGCAGTGAAATTAAAGCTGTTATATTTGCTCCCCCAGCTCATCAAGTACTAAGCTTTACACCCC